>NC_140215.1:14660888-15183388 GCF_951802725.1 Rutilus rutilus | reverse complement strand
TGAGCTCATGGGCTTCAAGCGAATCACTGTCTGAAGACATGAAGAGTTTCTTGTCTTTAAACCCTCATCTTTGTTATTGCACAGTATTCTGTGCGTGCAGTGAGGAAGTATGCCTGAAAAATTGTGCTGGATACTATGCCATAAAGATGTGTGCATGTAATCATTCAAACACTGTGGATAATAAATCCAAAAATCCTGTGTGGATTTTACCATAGCTTGGGTTTCTTTTCAATTGATCACTTCGAATTTTGTGTCGCACTGTACTTGACATCTGCGCAAATATTTTTGTAGTGTTGGAAAAGATTGATTTCGTTTATTTTTTTGTCGTAATTTTTTTATATTACAGGTTTAACTTGATGTTAGTTCATCTGGGCCTAATACAACAAAAATGATAGCATAAAGATGATGCATTGGGTTAAACTGCCTGTTGGTGGCTAAATAAGACTGTATATGTATATACAGTAAGAAGAATGTGCAGAATACTTATATAGGATTATCTACTTGAACACTCATTCTTGTTGTCTGTCTTCAAATTGTCTCACAATTGACCTTGTTTTGATAGTTCAATGAATGAATCACAATTGTAGTAAGATGGTAAAACTCTTAGGGCAGTGTTCGCAAACTTTATCAAGAGCTTCTTTCTGCTATTTTGTGCTTGTGTGAATATATGTCAAAAGTGGCATATAAGAAGAGTTACTGCTAGGCTGGTGGTGGTTACCAGTGGCGTGTAAAATATGTCTAATCTTTATTTCTAGATAGTGGTTTTTGATTGTTTTTAGATCGTTTTCTTGATCTCTTTTAAGAAATACATTTCTGTGACATTGGGAATTGAAAAGACTTGCATATCTTTAGAGAGAGTGGAAACATGCTCATGTTTAACCAAGGGCTGCAAATACATCACCTGTTCAGAGAAGGTACATACTAGCAATACTTCTGCACCAAAGTTTAACAATGTGAAGGACGGGGGAGAAAGAGCCAAGTCCAACTTTTCCATATTTCTTCATAAGTCTTCATACTGAAAAAAAACATAAAGCATATGGTCTGGTGGTGCGTTTGATACATCATAGTCATACTTTTTCATACTTTATATTCAGTGTGCCAAAACATGTTCATCATTACCATCACTTTTCCATTATCACATGCCGCTGTTACTTCTCAACACCTTCAACACAAAGATGCTGAGTTTTCTTGGACTACATTAATATCTGATTCACTTTTGTTTGTAATGAGTCTTTGTTCATCATTGAAAGTGTGTGTACTGACAGTATCTCGTGATTGTTCCTTTTGATTTTGGCTGAGTTGTCAGTCCTCCATACTCCATTAAAATCAACTTTTTATACCTCAGTTTCCATTTTTTTATTATTGCTTGTCAAGGAAAGCATTATTATTGTTGTTTGAACTTGGTGAATGATTATCTAGTGGATAATAAACATGAAGAATTGTATACACATACATTGAAGGAAGGACAAAATCCTTAAAGGAGAGTCTTTTGACTTGAATTGTGTAAGCACAATTCACATTTTTTGTTTGTAATTTTTTTAAATCTTATATATGCATCGAAGCTCAATATAAACACATTTTCTGAATTTGAAGAATGATGCATGAAGACCAAATACTGGGAAAGTCATTTTTTTTGTGTTTCACTACATAAAGGTTTATCAGCAATATCATGGGGATGCAAAAACATATTAAAATGTTGGTACCAGTCAAATATAAAAATATTCAGGGCTGGATATTATGATCAATCTGTGTAAGTTTACATCATCTAAAAAAGAAAAAGTGACATTTTAATATTAATACAATGGAATCGGTTTTGTTCTTCACATTTTTCAAACTCTTAAAACTGTTTATGTCCAGATTTAAATTAGATTTTGAATCCCAGAGTTTTGGACCCCACTGTGTGTGTTGAACATTTGTATGAATATGAAGTTCTATATGCCAGCGCATCTTCCATTATTGTTTGAGACAGATTATGTCTACAATGGCAAAAGTGCTAGAATCTCTTTAAGACCTAAAACTGATGACATACTTGAGCCAGTTTGCATGATTTTCTTCACCGTCCGGTAAACAGAGCCTCCTACAAACAGTGCTTGAATATTAAAATTGAGCCCTTCTCTTTACCTGAGGCTGTTAAACAGCAGGTCTGAGACTCCAGTCATGGAGAGCTCATGGCTTATCCTTTATCTCAAGGCCAGTGCTGGTTTGAAATTGTAATACCACCAATATTTTGTGATGTAAATTTCACGCTTTTATAATGTTGCCATTGCCAACATGTAATACAAGAAGACAGCCTGAAGATGTTTATGGTTTCAGCGCATTTCATTGATTGCTCTCTGAGGTGCTGTTTGAATTAAAAGGATGTCGTTCTGTGCCCCGTTCTTATTAATACATATTCGGAGGAAGAATAAGGAAGTTCTGCCTGTTTACTGACAATGATGCAACATTGCTAAAAAATACTTTCAGTAGCTGTTTCAGATGCTGCATGACAATGCAGCCCTCAATTTCCTCCTGCAAGGAAATTCATAATCAGAAGATACATTTAGTATTTGAGGTTGTTCCTCATTGACTACATTTTTTATGCACACATAAAATGTAATAATTTATATTATAGAGCTTTTTTATTTACAGTTACATTTATCACATGTCACTTTTACTAATATACAGCATGGCTGTTATGAATATAAAATCTGCCTTTGTGCATTTCTAGTTTAACGCCATCTGATACTGAATTGACCGGGGTATTTAATTTATTATTATGAGTTTACAGTGCAAAAACAATCATAGCTGAACTGAATCGCGAGTCCCTATAATCAAAAAGAAACATGAATGTAAAAAGCTACACATAATCACTATTATTTTAGACATGCACACAGTTCATTTATTAGACATACTCCCTAAGGCTTAAGACTAGTCCCAGACTAAAATGCATGTTTGAGTTGTTTCCACTGAAATCAACTTGGACTGACATATCTCTATTGTTTTGTCTCAAGATGCACATCAGTTTTTTTTCGAAGGCACGTTTAAAAAAGCTACTTAAATGTCCTAATTGAACTAAGGCCTAATCCTGGCTTAATCTAGGCCCTGTCTGTGAAACTGGGCCATTCATTTCTAAACCTTTTAATACGTCAAAGATATAGGAAAAACCAAAGAGTGTTAGACTGACCTGTGAAAGTTCCTCTGTTTAATGAAAATCTGGGCTGATTGTGTTCGGCCTGATAAATGTCTGTGCTTATGCAAAACAGCTTCAGTTCTTTTCCAACCATATTACTCAGAAGAATCACAATTTTTGGCACAGAAAGTGGTGATATGTAGTCTTACAAGATAGATGGGAAGTTAAGCCCAATTTTCCTGCAGGGAGTAGACAATGAGTCATTGGACCAGATGTAGGACCAGCTGAGAGATGGAGACAGCGCATTACCCACCCTTCGTTTCGATAAACCTCCTTTTGATGGCGAGAGGATGCAAAAATACCACACTTGGAGCGTTGTCACGCCGCTTATCTCTAGCTCTGAACAAAAGGCAGCATTCCGTACATGTTCCCTGGTGAGGGTGTTTCCTGTGGAGGGGAAATGCCTGGATGGATCATGGAAGTCAGTTGGGGATTGGCTTACAGAACGCTTCCTCTACGCAACCTTATCAGTGTTTTTTGTTTAATACCATGTCCATCCTCCCACTCATAGAGATGAACAATAAACGGGTTTATGTCAAAGGGTGACGGAGTGCTGCAAAATAGCCATCAAACCGCTTTGTTTGGGGCATGTTTTCCCTCCTTGTGTGAAAACAGATTTCCAGATTGAACAAAAGATACCTGAGAGACAATTTACAAAATATCTTCTTTTGTGTTCCACAGAAGAAAGTCAGTCATATAGGCCTGGAATGAATGGGGGTGAGTCAATGCCAATATCGTAGTAACACGTATGCTAATAAGCATCTTGTTAATATTGAGAATTGGACCCTCAACTAAAGTGTTACCAAATAAACAAAAACAAAGACACTAACATAAATGTCCCAGGCCTGGTCCTCTCTCATCCTTCTCTGTCGTCACTCCTTTTATCCTTCCGGAGCTCCTCCGTGAGACCTGAGACCGGTGTGGTGTGCGGCGCAGTTGACGGCCATTAACACTCGCACCACCGGCCTCGCTCCGTTCCCATGGCTCTCGCTTGCCACAGTATAGAATATTTATAATATTTATATCCATTTTGTCAGAAAACATTGCTAATTTTGAATGGTGTTAGCTGAGAAGGATGCTTTTTGCAGTTACAACAACAACCAACATATAACTGCAATTGCTAACCAGCTAAACCTTGACCAAGTGGGTCCAAACTGTCAACCTCTCCATAAGCAAAACCAAAATGCTTTACACTTCTTAAGACAAATGAATAAAATATAGCAAACTTGTCATCATATTAGGTACCTTCCTTAGTGTCTCCCCTCAACCTTAAAAGAAGCCTGTTTCTGCAGTTTGATTCTTGGCCCGAGATAGGCTGGAGTTGTCAAGCAGAGTTTGGAGGTTAGACTTAACACAGGGAGTCAGTGTCCTCTAGCCATATAAGGTGAATCTTATTGCATAGTTTGTGATGAAGCAGACAACGATTTGGGGCAAAAAGCAAGAACAGAAGAAGATGGGGGGAAAATGACTTTGGTAACACTTTATTTTGATGGTCCCCTTTAGATATTCTTTTTACTATAAGTAACGTTGCACCTACATGTCAACTAACTCTTATTAGAGTATTGGTAGATGGTCTGCTTAATATCTGCTAACTCTTTATTTTAATGCGCCCCAACAGACATTCTACTGACTTTAAGTAACTTTGCAAGTACATGTCAACTTAATCTACTAACCCTAACCCCTTACTCTACTCACCATAACCTAACCCTAACAGTCTACTAATACTCAACTAATACTCTAATGAGAGTTAGTTGACATGCAGACTAGTTGACAGAAAGTATTAAGGGGACTATCAAAATAAAGTCTAACCGCAACTATTATTTGGAGCGTTCTTTTCATCAGGTGGGAAATTCAGATATTCTTATAAACTTGCAATGTACTAATTGTAGTGTACTAAAACTAAAAGTAATTGAGCAGCATCACTCAATTCGAGCCTAAATAAGTATTTTGATCAGTTTGGTTTACAAGCTAACTTCAGTTAAGATAACAAAGGCAAGCCATCATTATTGCTCAGTGTTAGGTTTGACAGTATACTCAGATAATGCAACTCATGCAAGGATAAGTGTGCAGTTAGGCTGATATAAGTAATTAGACTTGTGATTTTTGCCTACTGGTTGATAAAATGGTTGAAAACCCATATACTAACATAAGGTAGAGAATTTCGGCTCTACTAGTAAATAACTGCATAGCAACATGCTCAAAACCACCCTGAAAACCCTAGAGAATTGGACCCTCAACTAAAGTGTTACCAAATAAACAAAAACAAAGACACTAACATAAATGTCCCAGGCCTGGTCCTCTCTCATCCTTCTCTGTCGTCACTCCTTTTATCCTTCCGGAGCTCCTCCGTGAGACTTGAGACCGGTGTGGTGTGCGGCGCAGTTGACGGCCATTAACACTCGCACCACCGGCCTCACTCCGTTCTCATGGCTCTCGCTTGCCACAGTATAGAATATTTCTAATATTTATATCCATTTTGTCAGAAAACACTGCTAATTTTGAATGGTGTTAGCTGAGAAGGATGCTTTTTGCAGTTACAACAACAACCAACATCTAACTGCAATTGCTAACCAGCTAAACCTTGACCAAGTGGGTCCAAACTGTCAACCTCTCCATAAGCATAACAATACCGAAAAACCAAAATGCTTTACACTTTTTAAGACAAATGAATAAAATATAGCAAACTTGTCATCATATTAGGTACCTTCCTTAGTGTCTCCCCTCAACCTTAAAAGAAGCCTGTTTCTGCAGTTTGATTCTTGGCCCGAGATAGGCTGGAGTTGTCAAGCAGAGTTTGGAGGTTAGACTTAACACAGGGAGTCAGTGTCCTCTAGCCATATAAGGTGAATCTTATTGCATAGTTTGTGATGAAGCAGACAACGATTTGGGGCAAAAAGCAAGAACAGAAGAAGATGGGGGGAAAATGACTTTGGTAACACTTTATTTTGATGGTCCCCTTTAGATATTCTTTTTACTATAAGTAACGTTGCACCCACATGTCAACTAACTCTTATTAGAGTATTGGTAGATGGTCTGCTTAATATCTGCTAACTGTTTATTTTAATGCGCCCCAACAGACATTCTACTGACTTTAAGTAATTTTGCAAGTACATATCAACTTAATCTACTAACCCTAACCCCTTACTCTACTCACCATAACCTAACCCTAACAGTCTACTAATACTCAACTAATACTCTAATGAGAGTTAGTTAACATGCAGACTAGTTGACAGAAAGTATTAAGGGGACTATCAAAATAAAGTCTAACCGCAACTATTATTTGGAGCGTTCTTTTCATCAGGTGGGAAATTCAGATGATGGGATATTCTTATAAACTTGCAATGTACTAATTGTAGTGTACTAAAACTAAAAGTAATTGAGCAGCATCACTCAATTCGAGCCTAAATAAGTATTTTGATCAGTTTGGTTTACAAGCTAACTTCAGTTAAGATAACAAAGGCAAGCCATCATTATTGCTCATAGTGTTAGGTTTGACAGTATACTCAGATAATGCAACTCATGCAAGGATAAGTGTGCAGTTAGGCTGATATAAGTATAAGATTTTTGCCTACTGGTTGATAAAATGGTTGAAAACCCATATACTAACATAAGGTAGAGAATTTCGGCTCTACTAGTAAATAACTGCATAGCAACATGCTCAAAACCACCCTGAAAACCCTAGACACATGCTAAAAAAAACCCCACCCAGAGCACAATAGCAACTGCATAGCAACATGCTAAAGACCACAGAAGTTGTGTCCCAAAATGACGCACTATACGCTAATAATATGCGCTCAACCGTGTAGTGTGTGAATTTTATAAGGTTACTTATTTTGTCATTCAACATTGGAACCTAATACCCCCTCACCCTCTGCTTAGTAAGGAAAGCTGTGACAGTTGAGTGCACAAAGTTTCCAGCATTCCACACAACATTTTTGGGTTAATTAAGTGCATTATCAGGGTATTTTTCAGACTGAACACTACTCACACTATTTATGCAAAAAAAAAGCAAAGAATAGTGCAAAACACGAATTGGGATGCACCAACAGAACACCCTATAGCAATCAATCATACATGCTAAAAGCCATCCAGAACCCAATATAGCAAGTGCATAGCAACATACTAAAAAAAAAAACACTGAGAAAAACCTTGCATCCATGTAGCAACAATGGCATAGCAAACACCCGCAGTACCTCACATCTGTGACTTTTGAACAGGTAAGCACCATTGAGTGATTTTCTTCAAAATAGCTAGTTTTTATTACTTTATTTCTGCTTGAACTTTCTTTTTGGCCTAAAATCCTGATTTTGTAAATCAGATTTCCTTTTCAAATGCTGAGCCTGTATATTTCTTTATTGTGGTTATTTATCATCTTGTCTTACTTGCTGTACACTGTATAGGAATAATGATTCCTGCATTCAAAATAATTTTTCAAATATGAGCTGCATTTAATACAAGATGCAACAACAGTCTGAAGACTTTTATGAATATTTTATCTCACAATTACTTATGAACATAGCAACCTCATGTAGATGAATCTGTTTATGTGTCTTTGTAAAAAAAAAAAAAAAAAAAGTTAAAGTCAGCATGAAATGAAAATGTACGTTATTTTGTAAATTAATGTTATAGATTTGATTGTAAATTTATCCATGTGTTTCATTTGTCATGTTTAATCAAAATGTCATATACGGTGACATTTTTTATATAACTCCACCCTTATACAATCGACTGCAAGCACACATTCATTTTTAAGAGTTGTCCTGTCCTCGCGCCGGAAAACAAGTCATCAGAGAAGAGGCTAGGGCTGCGTCTGAAATCGCATGCTCTCTTGAGTAGGTAGGCTAGTTATTTTGAATAATGAATGACTCCACGGCCGCTAAAAAAGTATGTTCTACAGGGCCTTGTTATACACACACTTGCGGTCTTCCGACCCGGTCACATTAAATGTGTCTCTATAGCACACATTGTGTTTATCGTGCAATTTATACGCGGAAAAGAGTTTTTACGTTAATGATACGCACTGAAAATTAGTTTTTACGTTAATATGATATGCACTGTAAACCCCTTGGGTAGGATTAGTAGTGGTGTGTGGGGTACGTGTGTATTATACGTTTGGGTAGGATTAGTGGTGTGGGATGCGTGTGTATTACACAAATACCGGAAATACGTCATGTAAGTCGACAAGTGGTCAAGTGCAAAGACCGCAAGTGTGGTTATTTGGAAAGGCCCATAGAATGAGGTGTGTAGCATGAATGTAATACATCCACCATGTTGTCATTATTATGTGACCTACCAGCGTCAGTTGTGTCGCTTCACTGCCATTCATAAGTCCTCTCCCGTGGCCTCATGGGATAGTAAAGTGTCCATCGTATGCACACTTCAGAATCTCGCCGGAAGTAGTAGGCCATCCAGGTACTTTTTGAGTACTGTGAATTCGGACATACTTCTTTTGTCACATACTGTATTAAAGTATGCGATTTCGGATGCAACCCATGCGTGTTCGACTTGAAGCGGAGCTCCACAGACCAATCGGTGTATGTGCGAGAGCGATTAGAGAGCAGACAGCTCTGTATGCTTTCGAAACGCTCTCGCGGTTCTTTGATGTCATACACTGATAGGTCTGTGCAGCGCCGCTTCAAGTCGAACACACCTAGTACCAGGGCATATGAATTTGAATGATGTGCATGGATAACTAATAATAAATTCCATACAAAAATAAGAATTGTCAAATTTGATTTTGTTGTTACTTTAAGTGCATTCAAACATTTAATGCACACCGATAAGAGTGGTGGCTCTGGATTCAGCAGTCGTGCTGTGTTTGGGAATTGTACACAGAGGCCAGGTGACAGAGGTGTGCAGACAGCTACCGAGACGCAGGTGTAGGACTACTGCATCTGGCCTTGAGAGAAGAGTAAAGTCTGCCCATATCCCTCCCCCCTTCCTCGTTCAGTATACACCAACTCCAAAGTCATCATATACTCTCCTAATGCACAGACATCCCATGTTATTGAAACATCATGCAGATAGTCACATAGATATTTATGTCAATTTATTGAGGTTTACATTTGTCAAGAATCTGTGGCAGCTTATTAGATTATCAGCACAGACATTTCAGTCACCGCACATTTTAAAAGCAGAGAACAGATGCTCAAACACAAAGAGAAACCCTCATTGATGTATCAAAGCAGACAATGTGTTTTTTGAATGCAATCAGTGTTTATCCTAGTGTACCTGTCAAGGCTCCTTTCCTGCCTGGAGGCCATTTGCAAGCCACACTTCCACTTTCATCCCCCAGCTGCCGGGCGAGTGTGCAGCTAATCCCAAAAGACCGGCTGCAACGTCCCCGGGAAAATCACTGGGCTTACCTGATCCAGCACTGAATTAATCTCCTTCCCCTTTGGGAGGGGAACAAAGCACAGTTTGGTCCAGGAGGGATGGTGAGAGCGAGGGAGGTTCCATGCACGTCCTCAGTATAGCACAACGCTCACACCCCCTCCCAGCAGGTGCTGCTTGTGCCACCATGCATCACATCTCCAAAAAAAAAAAAAAAAAATGCTGCTTTTAGCCATTTTGCTCATATCTTTTTTTTTTTTTTTTTTTGTAGATGAAACTCACTCTTTAAGGTCCACAGGATGAGCAATTTTAGTTTACTGTGGTAAAATATGAAATTGTGAAGTCAGTGTGGTAAATTGATAAGAACTAGATCAAAATATTAATTACCTAATTCCTGCATTCCTTTTTCATCCCACGGCGCTACCATCATGGGATCAGCTCTCCTTGACAGTACAGAAGCTGCCGATACAGTTAGAGGAAATTAATGCTTTTATTCAGCAATGATGGCTTTAATTTAAAGGTGATAGTAAAGACTTTTACATTGTACAAATATTAAGCAGCACAACTGTTTTCAACATTGATAATTGATAATAATTTTTCAGCACCAAATCAGCATATTAGAATGATTTCTGAAGGATCATGTGACACTGAAGACTGGAGTAATGATGCTGAAAATTCAGCTTTGCCATCACAGGAATTAATTACATTGTAAATATATTAAAATAGAAAACAGTTATTTTACATTTCAACAATATTTCATAAAATTATTGTTTTTATTGTTTCTGATCAAATAAATGCACTCCTGGTGACATGACAAATCTGACTGATCCTAAACTTTTGAATGATGTAGGTGGTTTTCCGTTTAATACATCACCAAATCTGGCAAGTTACAGTAATACATTTTAATATTTGGGTTTATACTCTCAACTCCGTTGAACACATTTTGTTCCTTGCATTTTCCCACAAAATCAGAGCAGAAAATGTGTCTCTCTGGGTCTGATTAGGGAAAAATAAAGGTATTCTTTCAATCATAAATCTCACTGTTTATTAGGGACAGAAACATATGATACATGTTGGCTTGGCAACATGTAAGTTTTTACACTGACATCAACAATAACCTTTATGACTTAACCCTAATGAAAATTGATTTTCTAGATGAGGTAAGTTCTCATGACAAATGTGACCTGATCCCAAAAGAGACATTGCATATTCTATCTACTCCCTTTTTAATCATATTATCCTTTCACCAAACCAGATCAGAGCCCATTGTTTACATAGACAGAAAACAAAAGAGAAAGAGGCCCGTTTCTTTGCAAAAAAATTCAATAAAAAAACACTTGGTTTGACAACCTTTCAGGGAGGAGGTCAACTCTGGGGATTTTCTGGACTATGAGGGGCGTTATGGGTGTGAAACTACACTGATATCATACATACATCCTCAACGATGCTGTAGTGGGCAGAGAGAGAGAGAAAGAGAGATAGAAAGAACTGGCTGAAACCACACTCTTCTGACGTCTGTGATGACCTCAGTGAAAACAGTGTGATAAGTGGAGACACTCTCCACCAGCAAAGCAAACATTCGACTGGGGGCTGCTCTTGTGTGCCTTTGGATGGGTGAATGGCTGCCAAATATTTGTTGTTCTGCCCTGTTCCTTTCTACATGGGTCCAGGCACTGCTGATAGACTGTTGCTCATCTCCCACGTCTCATGTCTGGATTGAACTTTGCCTTGGGAGGAGCAGCGTTAAAAGGCTGTTTTGAAGTCCTTTGAGTGGCACATCTGTTTGAAAGCAAGGTGCAACAATTGTGCAGACAAACTCGTACAAGCTCTGCTGAGCAGGCAACATCGTAAAGGAGTGCAACCATGGGCGCACCCTCAGTTAATTTCACAACCCACCTAGATCTCACTGCGCTGACACCACACCCATCTATCTAATAACAAACCGCCTCCACCCTCAGACCACAACTCACCAGCTCTCGTCATGCTCACACAAACACCTCATATTTCACACTTTCTGGGGCCTCTGAGGTCATTTAAGTTTCTGTGTAGAGATGCTGAACTTTCCAAATGAGGTTTCTAAAGAAGGCACTGAGGCGTAATGGTCGGTTCACTTAGGTTTTGTGTATCTGGCTAAGAGCCAATTTGCTTGCTCTATCTATCTTTCCCTGTCTCTGTTTTTATCTTTATTTTGCTCTCTCACTACCTCCACCCCTGACCAGTTACTTCCTGTTTCTGAAGGAGGGACCAGTGCCCTCAAGCACTATTTATGCAGACAAGAGAGAGGCAAATTATGGGGCATTAAGTGGTGCTATACTCTTGATCATGAAAAGAACAAATGTAAAAGTTTTTGTAAGTAAGGTCGGGTACTAATATTCCAGATTTCAATTCACAAATCAATTTCAAATTCCTTTGGTTATATTTCAGATGCAATGTGCATTTTTCTTTCCAAAGTTTCCAAACTTTAAATTGCATTTCCTGTGTAAAACTCATCAAACTCATGAACATTCAGTTACAAACTCCCAAATAGTAGAAAAGCTCTGAATTTGGTCTATAGATTCTTTGAATTCAAGAGTAAACTGTAATGGTTCATGAGTCTTTTTAAATGATTTATTACAAGGGCCAGTTCAAAAGAGATTGTTTGTGAACTCGACAACACAGGTTGCGCTGTAAAAAAAAGACGTATGAAGTGTAAATAAGTCCAAAAAGGATACAAAAGTCATTAACCTGAAATTGTGCAATCGAAGCACAAATATGCGTAGCAATCACCAGCCTGAATACTGTACCCAAGAGAATCTAAGCACTGCCCATTACAGTTTCTCTTCAAAAAACCTCAGACTAGCTCATGTTTCTCCAATCTTAACATTTTCTGTTCCTAACATCTATTTTGCCTTAAAAAAAAAAAGAGTAACTGATATATGAAGTTTCGCCAGCAGAGTTTCCTACCTCTTGCTTCCATTCTCCAGTCCCCAGCCTGACTAATAATTGAAAGCCTGCATGGTTTCCCTGCGCACTGGGGATGGGCCGGGCTTTGATTCAGGCAGTGTGGGCACTGCTGCTTCATCGCTCACTGGAGAGAACCTGAAACTGCTATCTCCCACTCCACCTAGAGAGAACTCCTTTAGCCTCTTCACAGCACTAGTAGAGGAGGGCTGATTTCCCATTGTGCTTCATTAACCTTTCCTGGATCTCATCAGCACGGATTTATTGAGGTACATTTGAAGCATGCGCTCCAATGCCATCATCACTTGAGGGAGTAGATGGGTCTCTAGATATTGTGGTGACTAAATGCAGAAACATGGAGTAATATCCACATATTAGACAGGCATATGCTTCCAAAGAAGGCCGGTGTGCCTCAGGTATGGGTACTGGGACATTTTACTTTTCTCACCAACAGTTTGTATTTTTTTTATGTGTTGTTTGATTACCGAAATAACACACCAAATGTGATAATCAGAAACCAAATAAGTCAGTGACACAACATCACCCCAAACAATCTATGGACACAAATCTGAATTATTAAGAAAGGGTGGCAAAGGTGAATAGAAGTATTGATCCAGCATCTTTAGGAGTGCAGATTGACACCATTCATCTTGAGGGTGGAAACACACCAAGACATAAAAACATAACTATGTAGGGAGTTGGAATACAAGCCCAGCCCTAAAACCTATCTTATCTATCTTCTGTCAGGCTAAGTGGGCAGACGCAATTCAAGCATTTAAATATTGAGGATGGATGCAGTCTAATGTGAAGATAATGTGAAGCTCATCTATGGCAGTGTGTGTCCACGGACTTGTGTATAGAAAAGAGAGTGAGTGTGTGTTGGCTTTTTTAATGAGCACATACCCCTGCCCACTGCAACACAAACGATGAGAGGCTGTCAGCCCTAGTGGACTGGGGATGTGGAAATTGAATGGAGTCTTTCAGTTCTGTTGCTCATCTCCCCTGGGGTGAGAGACTTGTTACCATGGTTATGTTGGATTCCTGCAGCTAATGGGTGGGAGTAGCGTAGCTCTGGCAACCTGGCTCCTGTCTAGGGTGGAATAGACGCGCTGAGAGCTGGGGGGTGTGGTGGCAGGACTCTAGGACATGGGAGGTCACACACTGACAGGACCGAACAAAGACACACACGGGTACTGTTAGCAGAAAAAGGAAAGACGTGAAAGATTATCCTTGCACCTTCCTGTCCACATGTGCCTCGACTGGAAAGACTAGTGTTAGAGAAACATCTATTACAAATGTAACATATAATTTAAATCCTTCAAGAAAATAAATGGCAACTATACATCATGCATTTCTCATTGTTTCCCTCCTACGTGTACATAAAATACAATATCAATTGTATCTGACATACAATATCAGAAAAAAGCATATGTATTATAATTTCTAATACTTAGCGTTAGAGTTTTAGTAAAAACCTCCTAATCTTAAGTATTAGGCCTACAACAAATTTAATGCACATGTGCATCAATGCAAACATTATAGCTGTCACAATTATGTTCTGTCTTGTCTGCACCTGTTCTTGTTAATCCCTGATTAGTTAATCTTCCTTCACCTGTGTCTAGTTAGTTTTCCCGATTTCACCCTGTGTATTTATACTCCGTTCTGTTCAGTCCCTTGTCGGTTCTCGTTAATGTTAGTTGTGAGTGTTTATCCTGTCTGAGTTGTACCAGTAAACATTGTGTTATACCCTCATCTTTGTCTTGTGCCTTCAACTACCACCATACCGTTACAATAGCTAAAATGCTGCAAGGGCTGGTAAAAGTTCTACTGAGAATTAACATTAAATTTTATTTGCTTCCACTATTAAAGTCTTAAATTTTTTAATTATTTAAATAATAAAGCCACATCGTGGGCTTTGTTTATGAGCATTCTGAGTTTTGAAAAAATATAATATACATTTTACTTAGGGAAAATAAAGTGGCCAAATTTTGTATGTAGGAATGCAATGTAAGCTGCATTTGCACCATATTGGAAATCATAATTTCTGCTGGGGAAACTCATGCATTGTTCACCCTGTTAGTGGAAAAAATGGGCATCAGACACTTTTGATTCGGACCATTAAACAACCACATAGCAACCACATAACACCTTGGCAACACCCTAGATTTTATTTTCACTACAAAGCTGAATGTAGTGAGATTATGTTTTTCCAAGTCAGTTAAAAATAAAGGTTCCCAAAGATAAACGGATTCCCAAAATAATCTTTCAGTGAAAAGTTCTAAAAAGAACCATTTGTTTTAAAGTGTGAAGAATATTTTTAATAATAAAAAATAAGAAATCCCAATTTTTCCAAATCAAAAAATACAGATTGTTTCAAAGAAGCTTCACAATAAACAATCAATGATGCAAACTTCATCAAATATGAGACAAATTCAAATTCTGCTGAAAAGAAGTTCTACAGAAGACAATATTGTTGAGTCAGTTCAATAACTGTCAATGTTGCAAAATCCATCAATTATGAAGCAGATTCAGCTACAGTATAAAGCAGCTCTGCAGAAGACATAGTGTCATTATCCAGCTCAATTCAGATCAGTTCAATTCATTAACTGTTATTTCCAATAAAATCAGAGGACAGAAAAAGAAATGAAAAATAATAGTACAGTGGTGTATAATTCACCACTTTTAAGAGAGTGTTGCAATCTATTGCTGAACTCAGACAGCACACACACACCCCTTCCCTCTGGCTGTGAACATTAGCACAGGCTATGGAAGCACCTGAGGAAATTGATGACAGGAAGCTTACTTATCTTTTCTCCTCTTAAAATCAGTGGCTCCTCAGACAATCAGTCACACAAAAACAACATCTTGTGGCAACAAAGAACAAATTAGCATTTCGAAATCAAAGTGGGTCATTGATAGGCATCACTGCTTCCCAAAATTCCCAACACTGAGTGTTCCAAATCTGCGCCTCAGTACCTTCCTCTCGAGCGATGCAGATGTCTTGGCTCGGGTTACACTTGAAAGACTGAGTCATGGCTGATGCCTGCCCCCCCCCAATGGACTCAATGGAACTTGGCTCGGAGATTTATGAAACCCATCCCATTCCCTGCATGGAGCCGGCAGAGCTTAGAATATATGAGAGACTTTTGTTTTTCAAACTCTGATGAACTTCTAGCTCCTGGTAAATTAAGGTACTCTGAAACAAAAGATTGCTTTCAGACTGGCTATCGTGACATTCCTCCCTTTAAAATGAAGCAAAGAGACTAATGAAAACTGAAAGAGTAAGGAGTGAGGAAACCTCGAGAAGGTTCAGGTAAGAAAGAACTTGTATGTTTTATTGATGTGGAGCATACGGTAATATTGATATTGGAATATGTTAGTGGTGTAATTAGCCAGGAAAAACATGAAGCTCTCAGAGCAAGCAGTTACTGTGGAATGTGGGTGGGGATTAAGATGGATTCACCAATCAGGAAGCTTATAATATTATTTCACGTCTTGCCCTCTCAAATGTTGCCAGAAGAGTTATGCAATCCAATAAAGATTTCAGACTGTATTATGGCTGTCAAATAACTGAACCAGCCAGCTGTTCTTGTAACTTTTGAAAGCTGAAGAGATGACAGAAAGATGTGTTACATATCTCTTGCATGTTGTGTCGTTATATTTGCTTATCTAAACACGACCAAACCCTTCTTATTACATACACTTAACCATTAGGCCATAAAAAGGTGCAGATAATCACATTTTAATGACACATTAAGTTTAGCAGTAGTCATAAATCAAGATACACGCAGTGATATTTGGTCACAGATCACGCCCTATGTTGACAGTCATTTTTTTTATTTTTTTATAACTTTCTTTTTTATAAACGCTGCCAAGTAAATGCAACAATGTATATACATTGACAGTGGACAATTCTTTTCCTGAAATTCTTCCATGTAAATTTAAACCAGGTCAATGTGTGTTTTCTTGCTGATTCTCTCTCTTTTGTCCTCCAGAGCTCAGTAGTTCCATTGCTCACCCCGACTGCCTTGAGTCGTGGCCACCACATGCTCTCACTGTCCAACTATTTTACTAACCGCAGTGAGACAGCTTTCGTTTCAGTGGCTGCAGGGTCTGAAGGATACCCCGGGTCGACTACACCCAAACACTGAGGCAAACTGTTTGGATCACAGCCCTGAGGTCATATTAGTGGCTCAGGGGACAACTTCATTATTCATATTACACTCCGTAGAGTTTTCTTGCTTGAGTTATGGCAACGCACTGACCTCCCTCCACTTTAATCCAGGGAATAGTGTGATTCAAGATCTGTTCCAGCACAGCAATGTTAAGGAACAACCATGGATTAACACTAAGCACCAGATGTATATAACATACTGTGTTAAGTAAATAAGACAGAGGTACTTACCAGTTCATTGTTATTCTTAACTAAAACTATTTTCAATTAATGCTTCTGTTAATCGAAAAACAAAGCTGGGATACAATAAAATATAAATATTAGATGAACAAATGAAAAACTGAAATATCAAATAAGTTGAGGTTGAAGTACTAAAATTACAAACTCAAAAAAAAAAAAAAAAAATATATATATATATATATATATATATATAAATAAATGTATAAAACAACTGATAGATATGATGATAGATAAAAATGACAAACATTTATAAATAATATAATACAATTTTTTTTTTTTGTTTATATATATAATTTATATTTACAAAAAATATAAATAAAAGCGAATTAAAATTAATAATAAAATTAAATAATAATAAAATAACACCACCGGTTGACTGAAAAACTGCAAATGACATTGTTCAAATCCAGCTGTTCAAATGATAATCTGACCATTGCTAACACATGAAATTAAATTCAAAGAAGCTTTATGTGTTTGATTCACAAAAAAAATAAAAATTCAGGAGTCATACTACACTGGTCACATGCACTGAATATATTTGATTCACTAAAAAGAAGCTCATAACAGTAATTTGTTCTGTATTGGACTAGACTTAAAGGGATAGTTCACCCAAAAATGAAAATTCAGTCATCATTTAAAATTTGTGCTAAAAATTGCTATTATTTTGTTCCAAACCTGTATGTATTTCTTTCTTCTGCTGAACACAAAAGATGTTTTGAAGAATATGGCCAACCACACAGGCCCAAGGCCCCATTGTTTGACTACCCATTTTTAAAAATATCTTTAGTGTTCAACAGAAGAAATAAACTTATTAAGGTTTGGAACAACTTGAGTGTGAATAAATGATGACAGAATTTTCACTTTTGGGTGAACTATCCCTTTAAATTTTCAACATTATTATGGGTTTGACTTCACTGACATTATTGGATGAGAACTGAACTGAGCTGGATGATGACATCACTGTTTTTTCAGCAGAAATGCTAGATTAAAAATTTACTCTGGGCCATTGAATTATTAGAAAAATAATGCACACCCAAGGTGGTAATGCGGCCATTCTTTTTCTAATAATTCAACGCCCCGGAGTCAATTATTCCGCTTATGTTACCACACCTCAAAACATTGTTCGGATGATGTAATTCAAGACAGTTGTCAGGTTTTCGTCCTTAAAACGCTCTTGTGTGTAAGCATCTAATCCCAAGCCCCCGTTGCTAATTCCAAAACGTCATTTCAGAGCTAGTAACAGAGGCTTCAGCCACTGACAGCAGTCTATAATGCAGTTATTAATGCAGTTAGAGAGAGAGATTGATTGATTGATTAAGCGTATGTGAATTACTTGAATCTGTCTCTCAACAGTGTTAGGTAGCAGCGTCTCTAGAAATTCATGTAGTTCTTTTAAGTTGTTAAACTATTTTACTGATAAAATCGTCAGAGCAGAGCTGACAATATGTTTCTGTGTGAGTGTGTGTCCGTAATTTATGCGTGCGTTTGAGTGGGAGAGAGGGCAGGACGGGAGAAATATGTGCTTTCCGTACATAATAAAACGTTATTTTGTGGCAAAAAACATGGAAATAATTTGTAGTTTTTATCCTATTGTTTACTATGTTTATTTGCTTGTTCGGTGTCATTGTGGGTTTTGATTCTTTTGCTGTTGTAGGCTGTAAAAACCTTTGAAATAACTGA
The DNA here is from genome assembly GCF_951802725.1 of Rutilus rutilus. Lineage (NCBI taxonomy): Eukaryota > Metazoa > Chordata > Actinopteri > Cypriniformes > Leuciscidae > Rutilus > Rutilus rutilus. Next base: position 15,164,852 of record NC_140215.1, on the reverse strand, counting down.
AATTATTTGGTGAGATGACATGGACCTGTAATGCGGTCAAGACCTGCCTGGATCTGTTGGTTTCCCTGAAAATAATTGCACACCTTGGAACGTTCATCAACCAATCAGATTCAAGCACTCAACTGCCCCGTAGTTTAATAATTGTTGATCTTTACAACGGAACTGAATCAACACTTAACAGACTTCAGCTGAACAATGACACTATTTGAACTGTTTGCATCATTGAATCATTTTCCTGTTATCACTGTAAAGCTGATTTTAAACAATCTATATTTGTATAAAGATCGATATAAATGAAGGTGACTTGACTTGACAATGGTTACACTGTCTGTTTCACGCTTTAGATTCAGTAAATGTGTTACAGCTCTTTGAAAAAGTATTGTAGGAAACTTTTTCTTCCTAATACATTCTCAGTGGCAACACTGAGAACAACTCTCTTCATGTGACTCGTTACTGAAAAAAAGCTAAACAAAGCATAATTATTGCATTGTCATTAAACCAAAATGATTCAAATTTTTTTCGTTTTCATTTTTTTAAAGTTTCATGGCCTCTAAGTAATATGTTTACTCGTCAGTAGGTGTGGTAAAAAAGTAGCCTAATTTTGGAGCCTGGGAACAATTACTTGTGTGATGTCAGTCTTGGACACAGAGGCCATGTCTCAACCCTTTACAGTGACTCTGGGTCTATTAATCCTTTGCAGGAGCTCCAAATTATAGAACAAATGAAAGTAGCCGGCTCTCACCGCAGGGACAGGGATTGCCTATTTTGCTGACTCGTTAGTTGCGTTTGACATGCCTGTTTGTGCAAGAGGGAAAGCGGGAGAATATTTATTGGCTTCCAGAAATGTGAGAGAGCCGGGTACGAGCGGCTCAAGGGTCTTGTTATCGTCCTCTTTGCCTGCGTGTACTTTTTGGGGTTTAATGAACACTCGGGCGGTTCTCGCGCTCCAATCAGACAGAAGTCTCTGCCACTTTCCGCCGCGCTCCGCCAGGCTCGCTTCAGCACCGCTCGCCTCTCCTGTCCTCCAAATCAAATGAGAGGGACATGATGGCGGTGCTGAAAGGCTCAGCCGCTGAATAATTGATGCCTTGACAAGTGTGGAGTCAATTTATCCAGTGGCACACTTTGAGTGAAATTGTGTGCATGATCAGCAGCAGCAGCAGGGGGGAATAAGTGTTCTCCTACTGTAATTTTATTTATTTAATTTTAAAGACATTTCTGGAATGCAGTAGCATCCACACCACACAGCACAAAGATTTGTCGGAAGACCATCGTTTAGTCGTCTCTACTCGCGCAGTTAGAATAAAAGCAGCTTCAGAGTAATAGGGGTCCAATTAACTGCATGGAAAAGTTTTAGCAAGCCATCTAGTATTCAAATAAAAACTGTGTTCCAGAATATCTTCTACAAATTTAATGTAAAATTTCAGTGACATTTATTTATTGGTTTACGTTACGTAATATGAAATTTAGCCTTAGTTACATTATAAATCTGACCACAAAGTGTGACTTTCTAAATCTGTTTAGAGTAATTTTAGAATAATTTTTTCTTAAAGATTTATTAGACATAAACAGGAGACCTTTGAGGTTTAAGTATGATGTATACAAAGCAGTGAAGAGGACAGCACAATCAAAACAACCTCATGCATTTCTTCTTGGATATTGCGCTAATTAACAATTACAGAAATGCCCCTGAGAATAAAGGATTCAGGCTCTGTTTGTGCAGTCTGTCGTATTGCAAACATATTCAGTGTTATGAAAAAGTAATACTAGACCAGAGTAGAGCAGGCTACATTTCTCAAAAAAAGTAGCAATATATACCAATTATACTCATACAAATAGCTAAGCTAAGCTCTAGTGTGTATATAATAGAATATTGGACAGCTTTGTACAAAATGTCTCCCATGTCATGATCCTTCAAAACTTTTTCTGCACAAACTACAGTGATGACATGAACTTTGGACAATAAATATTGTGGCTTGTGTAAGTGCGTGACAGTGGTTGAGTGTTAATGAAACACATTTGGACAGAAAATAAGCAGATATTTCTATGAATATTGGAAAGAAGGGGACATTATGAAATAGGACACTGGCTGGACGTCAAAATGGAAGTGTGTTTATGAGACAGTTTTGGCCGGAGAAAACCAAAGCCTGGGCCAGAATGACAATAAAACACCAATTTATGTTACTTCTGGGGGTATCCCAAGTCAGAAAATTCACTGTGGAGTCACTGGATTTCAAATTGGGGGTTCATATTTGTAAATCTAAACATTTAATTAATTCCATGCACCTTTTTTGGCGACTATGAAATGGACAGAGGTGTCCACTACATTTCAAGTGTTAGTTTTTAAGTGAAAAATTGTTTTCCATTTTTTGGTAGTTCGTAGCAAATCTGAAAATGATCATTTATCAATGAATGCATGCATATAATATTTAATCTAACCACTGTTTGCTGTGTGTACATGGTGTGCTTGAAACTTTTATGTTCCATTCTCCTCCTCCCCTTCACCGTTCTGAATGAGTGCTGTAAGGAAATGTCGAAGGTGGAGGGTAAAGCCTGGCTAAAGAAAATGATTCATTGAAACACAGTATTCACTTTCAATCTATCCAGTGCCTAGCAATGTGAAGGCTGCAGTGGAAGTGAGTTTGAATGTGAAGTGTTGCTATTTCTCCTCAGGCGTTGGACTGTGGCAGATGCCACGCACCTTCGCCCACTCTCCACCCACACTGGAGCAGCCGTGTACTCGGGGCAGATTCTATGTGCAAGCTGCACTCTGACAGATAAAGAAAATCACATTGACGCAGAGAGGGAGAAATGATGAGCTTCTCCTAGTGACTTAGCTCTGAATATTAGCGCTAGGTTAAATGAGTCTGAAAACCCTATTCACAGAGCATGGAACGAACAGTTGTGATCGTTCCAGTCATATCTATCACAGATTTGGTGTTTTTTTGGGGGTTGGCTGATGTACGTTTTCATAGCTATTTTGTGTCACTGCGGATTGCTAGTTAAGCCGACAGCCATTTATAGAGCGCTGCTGTGAAGGGTTATTGAAACATGACGTGGGTGAGGGTGTGAGTCTACAGTCTTGCATACAGCCGTAAATCTGGTGCACTTACCATGGCTCCATGCCGTTCCACTTGAGCTGTTTCTTTCAGTGTTTCGCTGCCATTTCAGTGGATGGAAAGGGACTTATTAACTTATATGGGATGAGACAATGGGTGTGCGCTTGCTTCATAACACTTCACCAATGCTCTGTGCAAGACAAATGCCATTAACAGTCCATGGTTAGATAATACAGTCCATCTAAAACAATTCAGAGTCAAAGTGCCATTCCACTGGTCAGACCCACACTAGCACACCAATGGAGTCAGTTTTACTATTTTTTGGGGGGAAATAAATTACTTAAGAATTGTCTATATAAAACTAGAGCAGGAGAAAATATTTTAACATTAAAAAATACACGCTTCAGATAATTAATATTTCAATTATTTCTCCTTAACAACAACTTTCACCCAAGTCTTCTCTTTCTATGAGAAAAATACAACCTAGGCTAATTGGGAAAAACGTAAAATTATAAGCTTTTAAATCATGCAAAAATTGTCCCCATTCACCTTTGTAAGAGCATCATCATTGATTTATTTTTCTTTAATAATCTGTATTAAACCCAAAATATTCCTTTAACTGTGAATTCTAAAAAGTGTGTGTTATATAAAAGCGCAACCTCTGGCTTCCTATGGGCAGCTTTGAACCATCTAGATAGTGTATATGTACTGTATATGGATTGCCATACTGTACCTCTCAACTGTCCACTTCCTACACACACTTCCTACACCTCAGAATTAGGCCGTCAGCCAGGTCTCTGAGCCTCAAAGGCAGACAGGTACACTCCTCACCTGCCCATCCGCAGCACTCACCTACAGCCGAACATTAGATAAAGAGACACTCTGCATTATTAATCAGGGAGTGTAGGGAGGGATAGGGGAAGGTGAAGAGAGAGAAAGAGAGAGAGAGAGAGTGAGATAACAAAGTGAGCAAGGCCAGCCGCACTTCTGCCTGAAATGTGACACTACGCCCAGCAGACATGCACTGCGGAGCCAAAAACACTTGCAGACTTTTCCTTCTCCTTTGTTTTCTAATTCTGTCTGCAACAAAAAAAGAGAAAAGGGGAGCAACAATCCCAGCATTTCCACCCTGCCAAAACCACAGGGAGATCAATACAAAACATCTGGGGATGGAGTGGACAGGGCAGCTTTTGTTTGCTGGGACCAAATCCAGAGAAATACAGTCCTGCCGGATCTGCCCAACTATGGTTTGGGTTGCCAGGGAGAGAAAGAAAAGGTGTTTGCTCTACTGATGGTTAAAAGCCGAGAGGAAGAAGGGGAGAAACGGGATCACTTCCCAAATCCACACCTCACAAACACAATGGATTGGCATTTTAGTCAGTTTAAGAGATGTATTGTTAAAATGGTGTTCAAATACATTGGAATAAGTTCTGCTGTATCGCATTTACATTTGTTTAAGGGGGCTCAAAGGTAACAATCAGAGACAGAGTGCAAAGGGCAAGAAAACAGGGTGGGGAAATATTGCTGAAGTACAGAATGATATTCAGGAGAGAGTCAGAATAACAGACTTGATATTGAATATCAAACTTCTTTAATGTTTAACAGACATTTTTGCACAGGTTCAATAAGGAATGAAATCAATAACACCAATGGGCTCAAGGATGGTCTGCACAACCCAGGGCCAGTGTGAGAGAATTTCTGATCAGTTGATGAAACAATCACTTGCACTTTAAATTTTGCCTACTGTGGTGGCAAACAAAATTATATCACTGAATAAGAGACAAACACATACCAATTGTATTTGATGAGGTTTATTTTCTTGCAAGAAAAGGTCAGCAGTCATACAGTCATACAGAGTGGCTGCAGAGTGTGACAGTGAAGGGAGGGCATCCTTCCTTCTGTATACTTTTGACCTCCTTGATAGTTTCCAATTGAAATATTTTCAATCATACATGGATCATTGTTTAGACTTGTTCATCATTCTATCCTTGAGCGGAGGCCCCTCTGTCACGCAGTCACACTTTTCTCATTTCCAGCCATGTATACAATGGTGGTCATATCCATCATACATTCATAAGATCAATAACTGTTCTTTGTCCAATCAAATCAGTCCTCGTGCAAATTATCTTATTAACTAATTACTGCCTTTCTAAGCAATTCCATTAATAAAGGAAAATCAAACATATAGAAAATGCAAACACAGTACATTTCTTCCACACCTACACATTGCCTTCAGCTTGTACATCCATTTTTATGCCTTACAAACTTAAACACTTGGTTTTCTGTTATAAATTCTAGAGTTGTTGCAATTTCGGCTGATTTGTCACCAAAATGACTCGTATTGATATGAAATGCATCAGTAGGCTATGTGTTGAAAACTAGTACAAACCTATCAGTAATGATTTGAATTGTGTGCAAAGCAGTTACCAGAAAAAATGTGTTAAAAACTGGAATTAGCAGTATCATTTACAGGTTGTTGCATTTAGTCAAAAATAATGTAAACTGTAAAGAAAATGTAACATTTAAAATCTGCCAATAGTCCACTTAAACCTTTTCTTACAATCAACTGTAAGCTCATCAGATCTCCTACACGACTAATATATAGAACCAGATCCCTACCCTACATTTTTTTCTTTTTCAAATATGAATTTCACCGTACAGTACATCACAATACGGAAGAAAAGATCAGTCTCTACTTACTTTTAATCACAAATTTAACAAAAATCAAATATTACATTAAATATACATTGCTATAATAAAATATTATCATTAATTTTGTTTTGGGGCCAGCGCAAATGGTGGCAGGGCAAGTAAAAATTGAAAACTACTGACCCTTGCCAGAATAAAAAAAAACTTATTGTTGAGCCCTGACCAATCAAAACTGTCTGAAAGATGAGTGACTTTTCACAGATATTAAAGGTCTTAAAGATGGGTGTGATGAAAAATGTGTTCAGAGTTGATACCGACCCCTGCTGAGCCCTGTTTTTTCTAACTCCACCTGGTTGCCTGCAGTCCTATAGCTCACTGATCTCCCAGTGGACCGCCATGGCCCCAGGCACAATCATTACACTTTCAAGATGCATCAGTGCCCCTTTGCCAAGGTGCCCCCCCCCCATGTTGGTATTGGTATATGACAAGAGGACATTAGGCGTTCCACTTCAAGGACAATAGAAAGCGTTGAGGATGTTTTAGCTTGCATTAATGCATGTAGCAACACAGTACCCTCCCAGTAATGCTAACATTAGCATGTAAATGGATCCATTAATTGCTCTAAAAATATTACTTAGCTAGGTGGCATTTTAATGAAGGAGTCTTTTATGTCAAAGTTTGGGCATGCTTTTAAAATGGCTTTAACATTGGGAGAGATCAGATGTTACATGAAAAGCGATGCACAGCGCTTGACTAGGAAAGTACCTCTTCAGAAGAACTTTTCATGTGAATGAATGAATCACAATGAAATAACACATTAGGAAAGAGCAGCATTAGACACAGTGGACCGTGTTTGAGAGTGCAGTGTGACTCAACCTCTTGACTGTATCCTTGTCTACTTCTGTGTATGCTAATCTAACACACACTATGCATCACATTCTCAGAAAGTTCATTACTACAAACCCATTAGGTTCAATGGCAAGACCCTCATTCTCAATATCCCTCTAAAAGTGCTGGACTGCACAGAGCATCAGTCACAAGGTCTAGGCTACATGTGGAAGACTAGAACTCAAAGGTAATGAACCCTTTGACTGCCCCAGTGCTATTTGCAGGGAAACTAATTGGTAGGAGCAGCAGGGCATTCATTTGAACACGCGGCTAGGTAACTTACTGTAGTGCAATCGGCTGTGAAGGGTAAATCAATGCCTTACAACGACAGAACCCATGCAAATGCTAACAAGGATCCTATTGATTATGAGAGCCACACCTTCAGTGTTTGCAGCAAATGGTCTTCTAGAGGGCTCCAAGTATGAGTTGAACACAGAGAGAATGGCTCTGACACAGTGAGCTGAGGAGCTCATATGGGTGATGTGAGATCAAATATAGCTCATAATATTTCCTAATCCTACTCCCTCGCTTTTTTGGCAGTCAATAATGAATCCATTCAAATTGAGGGGCAAAAAAGCATAATTTTAAAAAATTTCAGGCATAATTTCAACCCCAGTCCCCTTTAAAAAAAACACTGAAATGTACAAGTTTTCTGGTATCATCCAGTTATTTTAGCTGTGCAACAACAGTATGCTGCTTGATATTGCAAATTGGTATTTTTATTATTATTACCATAGTCATAAACACTGGTTTGTAGCGCAAATAGTTTTACAGTTTATATGCAATTTGAGAGGTGAGGTCTCTATGTTGCAACATCTAGCTACTGGGGTGCCTCAGGACTCAGTGCTTGGACCATTTCTCTAATCCATCTACATGTCATCACTAGGACCTGTCATTCAGAAACATGGTTTTTCCTGTCACTGCTATGCTGATGACACACAACTCTACCTCTCATTCCAACCAGTGGATCCGACGGTAGCTGTTCACAACTCAGCCTGCCTGACAGACATTTCTTGGATGAAGGACAACCACATTCAACTAAACCCTGCGAAGACAGAGCTGCTTGTGGTCCCGGTCAACCCAACACTCCAACACAACTTCTCCATTCAGGAACCTTGGAGTTGTGATTGATGATCAGTTGAACTTCACAGACCACTTTGGTGGGGGAGGCGTGGTTTAGCGAGGTCGGCAACAGGAGGAGAGAGCCAGGAGATATGCGGTGGGTGAGCAAGTTAATTGTGAATGACAAACACCTGTGTGTTGTTTCAGTAATTAACATGGAGAGACTGGATAAAAGGCACCGGGAAACGAGACCAACGGAGGATTCGTGTGAGCTCGGAAGCCCTGAGAAAGCTGCAGGAGGAAAAGTGATTGTTGATTTTGGTGGACTGAGTTTTAATGTTTCAGCACAGTGAGTGCGACTTTGTTTTGATCTTTAGAAAACGTCAGTAAACACACAGTCTCTGTAAGCCGACCCTGTCCTCTTCCTTCCTTACATCTTGAACCTTGTTACAACCACATTGCTAGAACTGCCCGGTCCTGCAGATTTGCTATACAACATTAGGAGGATCAGGCCCTTCCTATCGGAGCATGCTACACAACTCCTTGTCCAAGCTCTTGTTCTATCCAGACTGGACTATTGTAATACTCTCTTGGATGGCCTTCCTGCATGCACTGTCAAACCTCTACAACTGATCCAGAATGCTGCAGCTAGAGTGGTTTTTAACGAGCCGAAGAGAGCGCACGTCATTAAAGAAACAGACTTAAACTATAGTGCAAGCAATTTTACTTCTGTTTTAAGTGATCTAATAAGTAAACATACAAAAACCTGCAAAAGTATACCTAAGAAATACTCTCTTCCATGGTTTAACAGTGACATCCTTCAGATCATTAAAAGGCGAGATATTGCTCTTAAAATGTCCTTAATAACAAAAACTAATACTGACCACCTTATTTATACTGGCTTGAGGAACAAAGTAGTATCAGATCTGCGAAAGGCTAAGACTAATTATTTAAACTAATTGAAGCCAGTGGCAACAGTTCTAAATTGAGGCAACATATAAATAGACTAACCAATTCAAGCAGACAAAAACACTTAAAAATAAATGGTCTTAAAGTTTGTAATAATCTGATTCATAGTAATGAGGCTATTGCAAATGTTTTTAATAGTTTTTTGTTGTTTTTTATCAAGTCAGTACAAGAATTAGCAAGTCATTTTAAATATATCGAGTCATCTCCAGAAGAACTTGACAAAGCTCACACAGGCTCCTTCTGTATTAAAGAGGTATCTTGTGATAAAGTTAAAAAGGTGATTATAAACATGAGTAACTCCATGTCTAAGGACATTCACAACATTCACGCTGCATTAATTAAGAGATATGAAAGCTGTCTGTTGAAGCCAATTTCTTATTTAGTAAATTTGTCAATACAAACAAAAATATTCCCAGAGAGCTGGAAAACAGCAATAATTGCACCGGTCTATAAATCGGGAGATTAGGATATAGCAAGAAATTATAGGCCTATTGCTATCCTTCCTGTAGTCTCAAAAGTTCTGGAAAAGATTGTCGCCGAACAATTAGCGGAACATTTAAAGTTTAAAAAACATTTAACCAGTTGCTTTATCCACAGCAGTTTGGATTTAGAGACAAATATTCCATAGAAACAGCTAACAGTTATTTGCTTGACAAAATTAAAGAATCACGGGATAAAGGAAATGTTGTCGGGGCAGTGTTCTTGGACCTAAAATAGGCCTTTGACACTGTTAATCACAGTATCTTGTTCCATAAATTAAATCAATTTAAAAATGTCATCAGAAGCTTTGCAGTGGTTTAGGTCTTATCTGGGCGGGAGACAGCAATGTGTCAGGGTCAATGGGGTGAAGTCACCTCTGCATGCCAACAACATGGGAGTACTGCAAGGGTCTGTACTTGGCCTATTGTTGTTTACAATGTACATAAATGACCTACCAAAATGCTGTCCGGGTGTCAACTGTCAGATGTATGCTGATGACACTGTGGTCCATGTTTTCACTAAAACACCCAGTCTGGCCGGTGAACACCTGACAAAGGCTGGTCACCTGGTCACAGGCCTCTCCAACTAAATTAAAACCTATTTTCTCAATTTACAAACAGGCAATAAATATGATGGACTGGAAACCTATGAGATGGCATCATTGTGATGTTTTAAGAAAGCATAAGCTTCTTGGCTTTGACAGTTTTATTGATTTTAATTATCTCAAACTGTTTTTTAAATGTCTAAATAATCATGTTTCACCACTGTTTTCTAAATTAGTCATTAGGCGTCAGCCGCGTCAAAGTTCTCATAGGGCGAACACACGAGCCACTATCAGAGGTGACTGTCTTGTCCCAAAGTCCCAAGACCTCTTTTGGTCAGTCTGCTTTCTCTGCAAAGGGGCCAAAACTCTGGAAATGTACCTACTAATTTAAAACTAGAGACCGATGGCAATGCTTTTAACAGAGGACTTAAACAATGGCTAAAAACAAAACAACAGTGCTTGCATGAATAACCTACTACTAAGATATTTTCTGATTATGATGTTTTTGCTTTATAACTTATGTATGTAAATAATTTTGAGTTTTTTTGCATCTGTAATCATATGGTATATTTTCTTTATCCTTTTTTAATAGTATTGTTATTATTACTTTTGTTATCAGTATTGTTATTATATTTTCTTTTTAAAAGCCTCCAGTGGACAGAAAACACCCAAGCAAATGCATATGGTTCGTCCAATGTAATTGTAATCTCCATGTCAAATAAAATAAAAAACAAAACAAATACTAACACTTAAGGTGATGATACACAGGGCAACTTTTTGAGCAATGTTGCTGGGCAATCTTGCTGAGCGATGGTTGCTTGGGCACTTTCCCATTGAAAATGGGCAATACATTCATATCTGGATAATATAGATCGGTCGTGGGCCCTGTGTCTCATCTGGTTGCCTGATGACGGCAACATTGCCCAAAAAGGTGCCCTGTGTATCATCACCTTTACAGTACTATTGTATATCTATAAAAAAAAAAAACACGTACTGTGCTGGACTAACTGGGACTGGTCACAGCACTTGCATATTGCTGCCCTATTGTTCCTATGATTGCTTCTATTGCTCTCCTCATTTGTAAGTCGCTTTTGGATAAAAGTGTCTCCTGAATTATTAAATGTAAATGATTAAAATGTTATCCCTCTATATTGTTTACCTATAGTGGCTAATGAAACAAGTCTCCCACAGCCACAGAAGAGCTTACATCCACGTAAATACAAAAATAAAAATAAACATAAAAATAAAATAACAAAATAGCGTTACAGAACACTTCACGTGATTGCTTACCAAGTATTGCAATTAGTTGTTGTGTAGGCTTTAGGCTACCTCTGCCCATTGGATGGAGAAGGTGGACGAAGCTCTTCAAAGAGAGAGAAAAAAAAGAAGACATTTTCAACCACTATTTAGGCTACATATACGCAGCAATTTAGGGTAACCAAACTAATAATGATAATAGGCTATGTGTCTTATGCGGTCCTTGTACCGTCTTGAGAAATATTTACCCTACAAATATTTCAGCAACCAAGTCGTTTATCCGTATTTTCTGTTGATTGTTTACAAAAAGAACTACCGATGCTTGATTCAAGAATGAATAACCGAGTCGGTTCTTTTTAACGAATCTGCCTGAATCAGTTCGCGAATCATTCGGAAAGGCCACTAAAACGCGTGCCGTTGTTTGGAGCGATTCTCAGTCAATGAAACAATAACAGTAACGTCACAACACAAAAACTACTGAATGAAGTAGATATTTACCAACAATCAGCTCAGACCAAACTACATCTGATCGTTTGTCATCGATGAAGAAGGTCTTACTACTTTAAACACCTGCGGCCTCTGTCAACGACTCTGTAATGAAGGTAACAGTTAACGTTAAAGGAATGTTCTAGCGTTAACGTTACACGAAAGCACCGATGACGGTGTTTTGGGGGGCATTTAGGCTACCTTGAAGTAGGCTTCTCCATTTAAACATTATCGTACATGAATTTAATAGCATGTTGCATGATATATCAGTCTCATCATGCCATCCGATGGTATCCAAAGTCCCTCAACTTCACCTCCTTTAATAATATAAGGGTACATTCATAAACTAGCCTACCAGTCAAAAGTGTGGAGTAATTTTTTATTTTTTTTAATGTTTTTAAAAGCAGTCTAGGCCAGGCTGCATTTATTTGATAAACAATACAGTAAAAGTAATATTGTGGAATATCATTATACAATTTTTATATTTGAATATATTAAAATATAATATGTATAAAATGTGTAATACATATGTATAAAATGTGTAGGCTAATATACTTATTTGGTCCTCAAGAAACATTTTTTATTATTATCAATGTTGAAAACATTCCTTTTGCTGCTTAATATTTTTGTGGAAATCGTGGTACAATACCATTCAAAAGTTTGGGTAAGTAAAAAAAAGAAGAAGAAATTAACACTTCACTCAGCAAGAGCGCATTAAATTGGTCAAAAGTGACAGTAAAGAAATGTATAAAGTTACAAAAGATTTTTTTTTGTAAAAAAAAAAAAAACTATATATCAAACAGTCATGCAAAAAAAGTATCATAGTTTCTACATTAACTTTGCTAATGAAAAGATCCATTATGATTTCTGAAGGATCATGTGACACCAAAGAAATTCAGCTTTGCCATCATAGGAATAAATTACATTTTAAAATATGTAATAACATTTTGCAATATTATTGTTGTAATATTTTACTATATTTTGGCCAAATAAATAAATGCAGCCTTGGTGAGCATAAGAGACTTCTTTCAAAAACATTAAGATTACATATATACTGTAGGCTACATACTTTTATTTATTTATTTAGTTGGTTTATATTTATTATTTTTATTTATGGTTATCCCTATTCTGTCCATGAGCATTGTTTTTTCTCTGTTTACTCTGGTTGTTGGGTTTTTGTGTGTGTGATGGGGGGGTGTTTTACCTAGGGTGGCAAATGTGGCAGGACCAGCCAGTGGTGCCCAGGAGGGGTCTTACTTTCAAAGGGTTTTTATTTTCAAGCTCTTGTATCTTTCTCTCTCTATTTGCAGTTTGTACAATGTAATCTTTGTAATCTTTGCCATGAATTTTTTTATTTTTTATGAATGAGTGCTCGCTCAGCTTCTGCCATCTGCCTCTCAGTTCGTGCTCCGCCCGGTGTGTCCCCACGGGAGATGTGTGGTGGGAAGTTATTCAATTAGATGTGCATTATTGGGTCGGCCACATCAGTGCTGCTGAGTTGATGATGTTGTGATTACCTTGGTCTGCATTCCTCTGCCCCACCACAGTGTTGTAGACTCTGCTTCATGGAAGACACTGAATGGATGAGATAGAGGGAGAGTCGGTGAAGGAAGAGGGGGAGGGAGAGAGACATGGATAGAGTGAAATGGAGGTCTATCAGAAATGCCTGACTGGTTTCAAATGAACCTCCTAACCACCTCGGTCCCTGGCCACATTCAGAGGCTCAGATTGACAGAGTGGGCCGGCAGCAGTCTGCTACCACTTTATCAGACTGTAATATTCCTGCTTTTTCCTATCCAAAATTCATTCAGGTTTGAGAGGTACTTTGGATCATTGTTGGCAAAGATTTTTTGACAGGTCTGAGTGCGATATGTCACCCCTGAAATATTTTTCCTCTTTGTCATTTGTTTCTTTGCACTGTCATTTTGGATCAGCAGTGTCACATCAGAGTAACCCAGAGGAATTTTTTTTATTGCTCAGAGGGGTTCCTCTTTAAGGGCTCAGGAGACTTAATCAAGCTCTCAGTTAGGTTTCTTTCAAGTGTCACCTTTATCTGAAATTTTTGAGAAACTAAAATAGACACAAATGTTACATAAATAAATACGTGAATATCTCAGCTCAGATAATTGAGTCATTAAAGGCTTTTTTTTGACACATGTCATTTAGTTATTCTGAAATCTCTGACAAATCTGAGCACCGTTTATAACATTGTCAAGATCTTTTTCTCTAGATAAGATATGTGACGTCTTTGTCTCAGGAGAAGCTGATGTAAGCAGAAGACTCAATTTGTAATCTAATGTATAATACATCTGGATAGTCTTTTAGTCCTGACTAAATTAAATACATAGGCCTAGGCTATTAATCCTAATTCCTTACAATTAAAGCTATCTTTTGTTGTTTTGACAACAAAATGAATGACAGACACATATTAGGCTGCTGTCACTTTAAGAGCCAGTGCAGGAATCCATTACTGTTTTCATTATACTGTCACGTGTTTTATGCCTATAACCACTTGTGAGGATGCCCCCCCCCCTTATTTAAGTTATGTGTAACTTCATCTTAGATTTTGTTCTAAAAATGTAATTGTTTACATACTGAATGAGTATAAAGTAGGGGTGTTCGGTTCCGTTTTTTTTGGAGTCGACTCCGACTCCCGACTCCTAATTTTGGAGTCGGTGGAATCGACTCCTCGACTCCATTTACTTTGAATTAAAATAGGGTCAGGATTCAGAAGGTGCGTCTCAATATGCTTCCTCGTTTCCTCACTTCTCGCTCGTATGTCCTACGACCCTGAAACCGATCGAGCTCCGCTCTCATGTAGGACATCTAAATTCTTTAATTCCACCGGGAGGAGGGCGAGGAATGAGGAGGCTTCCTGAGGAGTCAAGAGCGAGGATACAAATGTTTCCTATACTAAAATGTTTAATCAACTAAACCTTATAAATCCCCCTCCTTTTCACATCGCAGCTTCTTCAAATCATATTTAAGTGTGCAATATGTTAGTATTAATCATTAAACTTGTAAAAGCAGACTTGTTTTAGACAGTGCATTTATTTTTGTATATTATTTTATATAATTTTAATGTAGTGAAGCTATGAACTTTAACTTAAGCATGTTTAACTTTTTTAACTTTTTTTGTTTAACATTGAAAAATATTAGTTATATTATTACCAATAATAACTGTTGTTTAATAGTTTTTAATGCACTTGTCATTTAATAATAGAAAATGAACTTCATATAGAGTGAGTACATGCCATTTCACTAATGTTAATGTTCCATCCTCGCATCCTAAGGGGATGGAGGTAAGAGGAAAGGAAACAAGGATGCATATATAAGAATTGACAAGCACACAAAGCATTACATAGTTTTTGTTATACACTTAATTTACTCCCTTCAGTTTTCAGAAGTACAACACTAAACACTATACTCTTATTTACACAGCACTTGTCTTTTAATGTCTTATTTAGGGATAACCTACATGATTACATATGTCTTCGGTCTGGTTGAAATATTTCCACACGGTTGAGGTCAGGGTTGTTAACGTTAAGTTAACGTTACTGGATTCAAAAACAGTCATCACTCAACAGTATCACTCAATCAACCACCACTTACCAATTATGGGCATGTCCCACTCTCACCCTGAGGACTGGTACATGATTGGTTCGTAAAACCTACTGCAGTGTTTTGTGCCAATCACAACCAATTGACTGTATTGAACCACATCATGATTGATTGAGCCGCAAAACAGACCCAACAGAAAAAAACTATCTATACATTATTGTTCTTTGTTTTCCTGGCATTACTTATTTTTTCCTCTCATTTCTTTATCTTTTTGTTTTAATTTCCGTATCTTTACATTCATTATAATCTTTTCGTTATAATGAACTGTTGCTGTGTTGAACTTGAAAAAAACACTCGACACTGGGAGTCGATTCCTGACCTGGAGTCGATTCCGACACTAGGGCTAGTGAGAGTCGAGGAATCGACTCTTTTGGAGTCGACTCCCCATCTCTAGTATAAAGCTGTAAAATGAATGTTTATTGCATAGCTCAGATAGTTTGGTCTTTGAAGGCTTTGATAACGAGTTAATTTTGAAATCTCATACATTTGATAGTAGACTTGATTTTTGCTATTTCCTTTAGCCTTTTTTAGGAGAAACAATTGAAATTTAATTAAATCTTATTTGTGATTTAAAAAAAAAAATCCTTATGGGCTTGATGGGCTAATAGTAATAATTAGTGTTATTTGTGTTAAGAATTGTCCTAATGTTCTTCTGAATCGATTAGAGCACTGAACCAAGTGTTTTATAGCTCAGAGGTTGTTCTTTCAGTGAACATTATTTACTGCATTATTACCTGCAATCGTCAGCCTTGGCAAACGGTCCTGAGCGCGTTCATGGCAGTCTGGAGCGCAAGCTTGCTGCCGCATAATGATGTACACAGGAGCTCAAACGTTGGGAATCTGTAAAAAGTCAATCTTCCCGATTGAGATAGAGCAAATGAATGTAATCTTTTTTTTAATATGGGTTGCGGCATCCAGGATAAGCACAATTAAGTAGCACTTTGATGAACAATACAACACGTGCACCCTGGGTCTCTGTTGTAGACGAACATAGCGTCAGCTCACTTCTGTGAGTTCGCTCCAAAGCATAAGCTACGTCATTTTGCGACAGGAAGCTCGTGCTGCAGATTTTTGAACGCCCTCATGACCGTTTTAGCCGTTAGTCATTTTCTCCCCATTTATTCTCAGTGCTGACCTAAATAATTTAGACATAACATACATCCTGTTTATCATTTATTTTTTTCTTATGGATTTGCAGTGTCAGGCTTGAGGTTCAAAGTGTCACATTTGTGTCAGGAATGATTCAGGAGAACATCAGAACCAATCAGGCACTGACCACTGGTCTTTTATGTTCTTAGGAATGAGGATACACTCCGAGTGCCACATACCCAGGTGACAGCGAGGACATGAGGTTGGACTCTGTGCGTATAAGCGTGCCGAGAAGCTTCAGAGGGTTACGGTGAGCTACTGCCAGGAAAGGCTGGCTCTGGTTCCCACAGCCAGTCCCCAGATGCCCAGAGCGAAGAGGGCAGGGTGCCTCATCTGCTGTGCAGAGAATACAAATAGGTCAGTCAGTGTTGTAGAGGAGGGGCGGCCCTGGTCAGGAAGCCCTGCCAGATGAATTCCTCCATCAGACTTGATGGTGAGGGCCATCTGCTGCAAATGTGGGGGAAGTCAAGCACGAGGTTGGGCGATGTCTCCTGTTAGCCTCTCACACAGGAAAGGGAGGGATCCGGATGGGTGGTAGTGAGAAATAAGAGTAGTTTGTGAGCAAGGTGCATACGTCAGTCAAATATAGTTAGAGTTCCACACAGCACTATAACTGTTAGAAAGACTCTCCATTGTGCTGAGATCTCACGTAAATGCGAACTAAATAATAGGCAAGTTAATACAAATGTTCCCAGGTCTTTCATAATAGTGTAAATAATGGAGGTATACACAAGCACAACCATGCTGAAAGATAATTAAACTTAGAGGTGGGCGAAACAGGGTAGAATGATGCCATGGCTTGCAAGTGATCCAGTGTTTTTAGGCTTGTGAAGAAAAGCCATATGTAACTTGATGAAACCTTTTACTTGTGCTTTCCCTTTCATTTTCTTAGTATGAATTTGTTGCATTTTTATGAGCCAGGATTTACCATATTTCACAGATAAAACAATGGAAATGTGATTTCTAATAGTCTAACATGAGGTCTGCTGGCTTAAGGTCACTGGATGTGGACGATGCTAAAATGTGGTTTTCCTTTGAGATGACATCCTAATTGTAGCAGAATTGATGGTGCCATGGTTATTCCAGTTATATTAGGGACCAGAACTGAAACCCCCTGTGGTGAAAATCAAGTTTTTAATTTTGTTTCAATATCTATGTGATGGTTTTTTAATGCTTTAAGACAAACCAGGTGCAAATTAATCTATCATCACCATTGCTGAGTATTTTGTCCTTTAAATGGCAGTGTACCAAAGACAGTCTCAAAAACACGGTTTGAAAACACACCTAATTCCTACCATCACAAATATGTAACCAATCCCGTCACCGTGCGGGGTGGATCTTTTCCTGTCATTGGTTAGCAATCATAGGCTCACCGCTGTAAAAACACATTGCAAATAGAAGCATTTGGCTTTCTCCAGAGCACAAACACAAATTCGCACTGGAGCGTTTACCAAATCTGTTTTGTCAATATTATATTATTACAGTATCAACCGAGGGGGCTTAGCACCAGCATCCTCAAGCATCCAGAACCGGGCCTGCCTTTGAACACTCTTCCTCTTCTTCTTCTGAATCAGTTTCTGGTTCAAACATATATGGATGAATTAAACCAATATTTCCACTTGCCACTGTGTGGCATTCACTACATTTGACCAAGTGGATCAGTTAGTCTGACCTGGTGTGATTGAGTGGAGGTGGGGAATGATGTGCATATTCATAGATCCGCATATACTAAATGAATCAAGGGTATAGAGCTTAAAATTCAAGCTATTTTAAGACATGAAGAAATTATTTTCACAGGAAAAAAAGCGTTTAAATATGTCATTGAGATTATAAAAGATGAGTTTTAATGGATAAAATGATTGACTGCAGGAGGACTTGAATTTATATGAGAGTTTAAGGGCATTTTCAGACCTGTAAATCTTTTGTTTTGTACCTAAACATGGACTTAAATTGCAACAATGTTGCATTTTCTTCTTGGTTCGGTTGTTATTGATTTGTTTGACCAATTGTTCAACTCATTGTTTACGCATGAGTAAAACTGTCTTCTCATTGGTCAGAGTGCACCTGTGCCAGAGATGGTCTTATTATTGGGAGATACGAGGGTCCGTGGCTCTAATTCTCACATTACAGCCTTGACGTCATTGAATTTCATTCAGAGTTGTGCAACAGTCAATTAGTGATGAGAAGTTCGGATCATTTTACTGACTCGGGATCTTTCATTTTGTTCATTTCAGCAGAAAATAATTAAACGTTAATAGCCAAATTTCCTAATACATCTACTAACACAAAGGTTGATTACATTTCGAATAAGAAAAACTAATGCAGCCAAGGTCAAATTATGAGAAACAGAAATGATTAATTCATTGCTTAGCTGGGTCATCAGGCTATGCAGTCTGTTAGTTCACCTCACCTCCCGATCCAAGTTGTTCGTTCTTTTGTCTCGTCACATCTCCATAAGCTGAAGTTAAACGATCCCAATCTGACTTCTGACCTGTAATGCGGCCTGAATCATAATCATATACTGTTTGTTTGTTGGCCAGAGGAGAACTCCTACTGAGCCTGGTTTCTCCCAAGGTTTTTTTTCTCCATTCTGTCACCTGATGGAGTTTTGGTTCCTTGCCACTGTTGCCTCTAGCTTGCTTAGTTGGGGACACTCATTAGTCATAATATTTTTGATCTGCCTGCTTTGAAAATATTGTATGAGAACTGAGCTGAGCTGGACGATGACATTTTTCTCCAGAGCTGCTGTATCGATAAATTATGTTTTATTAACAAAGTTCGGGAGGAGCACGTTCAGATAATTAGGCTAACCCTAATTAAACACCTGTGGAGCACATTCAGATAATCAAAGTTAATTAGGCCTAGTGGAGCAGATTCAGTTAATCAACCCAATCAACGAGTTAAGAGGTATATATAGCCTACAGCAGACTTACCTCCGTTCGTTGACAGTTTAACAGCATTTGGCCCCGTCCTACCTTCCTAACATGTCCGACACGAGCTCTCCCGTCCAATGAAGAATCTTTCGTCCTTCAGGAATCTTTGCCGCAATCCTCTGGTGTTATCTCGCAGACGTCAGGCCAAACAAACGGGTCCTCGTCACCACAGGCGAAACATCCACAATCTCCTTCCGTGCATTTCACTAAACTGGACCATTCAATAATTCCTGCTATAGAGAAATGGACAATAAGGCCCGCCGAGCACCACCCTCACGTCTCGGGCAGTGACGCCCTCTTCATGCGAAGGAACGGGCCTTCCTCCAGCATCAGGCTGCCACGCCGCAGATTCAGTCCCGGCCAGCCAGCTCACACTCTCAACCCCCGCTGGCTCAACTCCGTGAGTGCTCAGCTCAAAACCTTCTCATTTTCTGTCCTTGGTTAAATTTCGCATCACTTCAGTCGTTGAGTCACGAGCACAGTTATGCCTTCTGTATACTCATTTTGTTTCGGGGAATACGCGTTTTAAATGGTTTCTGTTCAAATTATTTGCCGTCATTAACACGCTGCATCCTTGTGGCTTAAACTCACACGTACAAACAGTACTTTTTTTTTTTTTTAAAGTAATTTAAAACCACAGCTTCACCATTGGTAAAAATCTGATTCAGAACGAACAAAATTGGCAGGTAATGTGACCCATAGAAATGAAGAGAAAAATGTAAATAAATTCATACAAGCAGTGTGTTTCCACGGCAAAGTTTAGTAATCCTTAGTGATTTTCAAACACAGTTGGATAAATTCAAGGCGCAAAATTCTATGAAAAGCTCTTTGTCTTTCAACATAAGTGAGTCTCTTTTGAACTTCACTAAATAAATGGACCAGCAACAGATAAAGGAACAAACAATCTTGAATCTTGAATCTTGTATCAAATCGATGCGTCATAGGTGAATATTCGCAGGTTATAAACCGTTTAGGCTTCTCATGTATTCACTCAAAATAAATAAAATAAAAATAATTTAGCAATCGATCTCGCAGCCCCGCAGGGTTTCCGCTGAGCTTTGGATTTCAATCGCCCAGGATTAACCATGGGTCTAGCCACATCCATTGAATTCTGGCCATTAACTTGGATACAGTTAATTTCCAGGCCACACTGCACAAGGAGAAATCAAAGGATATTTCTGGTCTCAGCCTCATTCCCAGACATTTTAAACTGTCCTAAACGCGAACTGCTATCTTTTCTCGGCCACTTAAACTTCAGATGCGCATAATCCTGCAAGGCTGCCCTCTAAACCTCTAAACCTACAAGCTCACCATATCCACCTTCCCCACCGTTCCTGCAGGATCCCACTCGCTTTTCACACTGCCACAGGAGCTCCATCTCTGGCGTTCCTCTGGTTAACCTTCTTCACTGTCACACAGTCCATTCTGCTCCCACAGGAGTCCAGTTTCTCTGGCTAACATTGCCTTCACTGCCGCAGCAGTGATGTCCCGTCATGCTCCTGCAGGAGCTCAGTTTCTCTAGCTAATGTTCTCCACTGCCGCAGCAGTGATGTGACCATTGGCTCCCGCAGTAGCTCAGTTTCTGTCTAACCTTGCCTTCACTGCCGCAGTAGTGTACCCGCTCCCGCGGAGCTAAGTTTCTTTGTAAAGTTCTCCACTGCCGCGGCAATGTCACCTCGGCTCCCGCAAGAGCTCTGTTCTCTGGCAAATTTTCTCCATTGCCGCAGCAGTTATGTCTCCTCTCCAGTACCTTACTATTCAGAATTAATATTCCCGTAACTCACTTGTTAAAACCCCTACTCGATGCATCGCTCGACACCACCCTCCAATTTCCCCCAGAACCATCCAATCCTACGTGACCGCATGGAGATGTTTCAAAGGATTCCACTTTGCATATAACATGCAGTTCCACGATTTTTCTCTCCTTCCAATCACCTAATTCATCTCCCATTTCAACAGCATTAAGGGCCTCCAGGTTGAGTCCATCAAAGGCTACTTTAGCGGGGTCCAATTTTTCCACAAGTTGATTTACGGCGCCCCCTCCCCAGAGATAAATAATTTACAAACCTCTCTCCTAATCAAAGGGATCCAACGAACCCAGCTCACCCGCCCTGACACCAGACAACCTCTCATCGCCAATCCAACCATACCAGTCCGTTCTGGCATATCTTCAATGGAGAAGCTCTCAGGCTAAATCTTTTGGTTCCAGAAACGCCTCATATCCATTCTCCAACAGTCAAGCGTCCCAACAAAAAACAAAAACAAATCTCCCATCACACTTTCCGCATCGGGGAACCTCAGCAGCCCACAAAGGCCTCTCCCAGCAGCACATCTAAGCTCTCGGAAGATAGTACTAAGATGCTTTCCAAAGCTATATCAGGACCAACCGGTTCCACATTAAAAAAGTCCACCAAACCCTCATCGATTGGTCTCCAAGCGGACGTAGCATGCATCTGTTTCCTCTTTCTCCATCTTGCGAGCAATGGTTTCCCAGCGGACGTAGCATACATCTATGTTTCATCTTTCTCTGTCCAGCTAGCATTGGTCTCCCAGTGGACGTAGCATGAATCTAGGTTTCCTCTTTCTCCGTCCAGCGAGCATTGGTCTCCCAGCGGACGCAGCGAGAATTCTCCCAGCCGGACTTAAAAAAATGTGTCAATCCGTAGTCGGCTGGTAGGGCCCCAGCCCGATGCCGTGAGCTGCTCCCGATGGAGTCTACATGGGCCCTCTCGGTCGGCCGTCCTTGATCTCGCTGCTCCCCGCCAATTGGTCGGCAGAGCTCACCCCGTTTGATGCCGTGAGCCCTCCCGATCGGGCATTTACAAATATTGCTGCTGCTCTTTCGTCAGCCAGTAGGGCCCGTCCGCCCGGTGCTGTGAGCTGCTCTTACGGGCCCTCCTGGTAAGGCGGCTTAAATCACGCTGCTCCTCATTCATCGCCCGGTAGGGCTCGCCCGTCCGACGCCGCAAGCCCTCCCGACTGGTTGTTCCAAACTATGGCTGCTCCCTGTTCGTGGGCTAGCAGCGCCCGGCGCTGTGAGCTGCTCCTATCTAAGACAACACGGGCCCTCCTGGTCAAGCAACCAGGCTTATTCTCAAAACGCCAGCCTGCCAAATCTCTGCATTTTGGGGGTCTTTAGTCTGGCGGCTGTCCTTTGCTCTTTTTGCCTTTGGGGGAGTACTCTGGGTTCGGGCAAAAATTCCGAGCTCGGAGCCCTCCTCCCGGCCAGCACGCCAAATACGCATAATCTTTACTCTGTTTATTTGTAAGTATGAAATTGTGAAAGGGTAAAAAAACAAACAGAAAAAGTTCTTTCCTCTGTATAGATGACAACATTATCAAAATGATTCCTGTTCACATGGATTCGCGAAAACTACTAAAAACGCTGTATTATGCATGCCAGACAAGTAATTGGCAATGTCACATTGTAAAGATATACGCGCCTGCGCACATACTGTACGCACTCAAATACGCATGCCTATACGACAATTCACCATGACGTCACAACAGTAATAGACGTTCTTCCGGGTGGCAAAAGCCAAAGCGTTCCTATGACAACGCTAGTAAATTGCTTGGAAAGGAGGCCCACCGTCGACAGTAAAAATGTAATAAAAATTCAAATTTGTATTAAATATAATGCATTTTTTTATCATAATAACAACTGTGTTTAATGATATAAGTAAAAAATATAATAAATATGTAATATAGTAGGCCTACACATAATTAGCAAAATACTCTCTATAGCTCTTTTTTCTAGCCAAAATAACGTGCTATATAGCCTATCATGGTCATTAAATGGCTTTCCTGAGGTAAATGTTATGTGGCAATTGTTCTCCAGCTGTTATATCGACCTTTGCGCGGTTGAAAAACACTGATTGGTCGATATTATGTATGAGGAATATAGGCTACATTTAGGTAAGTTGCGTGAGAAAATGGATGTGTAGTGAGAGCGTGTGAAAAGTGACAATTGTATGAGGCGCTACGTAGGATTTAAATCAAACTTCGCTTATCAATACATACATAACACAATACAATTATAAATTACTCGCATATACATTTATTGGATGTTCAAAATACATATATGAAATACTCGTGCACACTAATATGAAATCCATACCAATACATATGTTAGTAATGAATGCTTGTGAATAACTTGCATATAGGCTACATATAAACTTGACGCACGCATACACCTATAAATACTTAAACTTCCATGCATATACACCTATAAACACTCGTCTCGCACATACACTCGCAGCACGCAGACACACCTATAAACACTCGCACATAAATTTAAACTCGATGCGCATACATACACATCCATAAAACACTCGCGCATACAAAATAAAACGTGGATGCATGCTTTAGTTGTGTAGGCTATGTATGCGAGTATTTATGCGTGCGTCAAGTTTATATACAATATTCACAAGTGTATGCATTTATTACTAACATTGGTATGAATTTCATATTAGTGTGCACGTGTATTTCATATGTATTTTGAACATCCAATAGTATATGTATATGCGGGTAATTTATAGGTGTATGTTATGTATGTATTGATAAGCGAAGTTTGATTTAAATCCTACGTGGCGCCTCATACAATTGCGTGAGTCTCACGGTCAGTTGCTGTACCTTTTGCTGTATATCTGGCAGCGCAACCCCAAACACAACACGTTTTCATCATCGTTTCAACTTTGATCAACAACAATGTTTTTAACTATGTAACTGTTGCAGTCGCCGGCTGGATCTCTTCAGTTAGTCAGTGGAAGCCGCTCGCGTTCTGCCACCCGGAAGTGATCGGCGCCTATTGTTTACAAACATTCTGAAAAGGCCTATAGACTAAACACGTAATACGCATGTGCATGCTGTCACCGTTTTCACAGATTCACGGTTTTGAAGTTTACACAGAGATGATAACGATATCGTTTTGTAACTTGATTTTTTAAATCTATTTCAAAGTTTGTGTTCTCAGGCCACCAAAACTGTGTTGATGTGTAAATGACACAACCCATAACCAGAACGCATAAAAAGTTTTCTGTTTTCAGTTGAAAACCGTGTCGAGTAAATGGCCCCTAAATTAATAACTAATGATTTTTACAGCGGAAATGAATCAACGCTGAACTTACTTAAACTGGACAATGACTTTCTTCTAGAGCTGCTGTACAGCCAAAACAGTCTTTGTTGCATTAATTATCTTTTATCACTGTAAAGCAGCTTTGAAACAATCTGTATTGTAAAAAAATCGCTACAGTATATAAATAAAGGTGACTTGACTATGCAGTCTGTACATGTAACAGAAGTGAATAGTTCACCTCCCGAGTCTTCTATTCATCACGTGACATCCAACTCTTTATTAACACATTCAATGTTATTAAAAAGAAAGGACCATCATGACAGAAATTAACAAATTTATAAATTTCTAATTTATTGCAGGGCACATGCAGGAACTGTATCAATAACAGCTCATACGTTAGCTGAGCAGTAACGTGAATGACTGACTAACATTATAGTTTGCAAAACAAATCTAGCTCAATCCTTCATAATTTCTCAAAGTAGTACAAACAACAGACAGTACATTAATTGACACAATTTTAGGTAATAGTGGCCCACAGCTGCTTTGCAGAACTATTTCAGTAAGACAGTAATAACGTGAGTTAGCGTTTAGCCGGAAATGTACACAATATAAAACACAAAACTACGCATTTTGAAACACCCTGTTGAAAATATTTACATCAATAATTAATCATATTTACAGGTTGTGATTCTGAGGAACAAGTTGGTCCACATAAACTGGGTACTGACCCATCTTTCAAGAGAAAGCGTTTTGCGAATCCTGTGTTAAACACGAGAGTGTTGTTGAACACATCCAGTCGTCAGTAAAATGACAAGAACACAACAAAAGATTGGAATTGTACTGCTGTGGTATCGTTGAAAAAATTATTTTTAACCACTGATTCTTCGCAGCCTCATCATTCAGAAGTGAAAATAAAACTAATTTTACTTCCACAGCCTAGGACACAGTGTCTTCTCGACATAATGTTAATCACATGACAAAGCTACAGTGTTTGTGGGCGAGTCAAGTTGTTCGCTGGTGGACAACGTAGAACATACAGCGGGGGAAATAAGTATTGAACACGTCATCATTTTTCTCAGTAAATATATTTCCAAAGGTGTTATTGACATGAATTTTTCACCAGATGTTGGTAACAACCCAAGTAAGCCATACATACAAAGAAACAAACAAAAATAAGTTCAGAAATTAAGTTATGTGTAATAATGTGAAATGACACAGGGAAAAAGTATTGAACACATGAAGAAAAGGAGGCGCAAAAAGGCATGGAAAGCCAAGACAACTGCTGAAAACTTACAGTAATTAAAAAGCAATCCAGCCCCCTGTCTGTGGAAATGAATAACAGCTGGTTCAGTCCCAAATGATGGCCTACAAAAAGGTCTCATTGCCAAGGTGTCACACAAGACACATCTCATGATGGGTAAAAGCAAAGAGCTGTCTCAAGACCTTCGCAACCTAATTGTTGCAAAACATAATGATGGCATTGGTTATAGGCGCCATTCTAAGCTTCTGAATGGTCCAGTGAGCACTTTTGGGGCCATAATACGGAAGTGGAAAGACAATAATTTCACCATAAATTTGCCTCGACCAGTGCTCCTCGCAAGATTTCTGATAGAGGAGTGAAAAGAATAATCAGAAGAGTTGTCCAAGAGCCAAGGATCACTTGTGGAGAGCTTCAAAAAGACCTGCAGATAGCAGGTACTGTTGTCTAAAAAAAACCAGTAAGTAATGCACTCCACCGCCATGGCCTGTATGCACGCTCACCACGCAAGACTCCATTACTGAAAAAAAAGCATGTTGAAGCTCATTTAAAGTTTGCTGCACAACATTTGGAAAAGCCGGTGAAATACTGGGAGAATATAGTGTGGTCACGAGAGCAAAATTGAACTGTTTGGATGCCATAATACACACCATATTTGGAGGAGAAATGGCAGTGCACATTACCCTAAAAACACCATACAACTTGGTGTTGGCTCTTGGACAACTCTTCTGATTATTCTTTTCACTCCTCTATCAGAAATCTTGCGAGGAGCACTGGTCGAGGCAAATTTATGGTGAAATTATTGTCTTTCCACTTCCGTATTATGGCCCCAAAAGTGCTCACTGGACCATTCAGAAGCTTAGAATGGCGCCTATAACCAATGCCATCATTATGTTTTGCAACAATTAGGTTGCGAAGGTCTTGAGACAGCTCTTTGCTTTTACCCATCATGAGATGTGTCTTGTGTGACACCTTGGCAATGAGACCTTTTTGTAGGCCATCATTTGGGACTGAACCAGCTGTTATTAATTTCCACTGACAGGGGGCTGGATTGCTTTTTAATTACTGTAAGTTTTCAGCAGTTGTCTTGGCTTCCCATGCCTTTTTGCGCCTCCCTTTCTTCATGTGTTCAATACTTTTTCCCTGTGTCATTTCACATTATTACACATAACTTAATTTCTGAACTTATTTTTGTTTGTTTCTTTGTATGTATGGCTTACTTGGGTTGTTACCAACATCTGGTGAAAATTTCATGTCAATAGCACCTTTGGAAATATATTTACTGAGAAAAATGATGACGTGTTCAATACTTATTTCCCCCGCTGTAGGCGGGCATTATGCAAATGTGTTTCCCAGTGACGTGTAGCCATAATGCTGTTCATAGTCGATTCTTTTAGGAGACAATAACTATATTTAACGTGCACTTTCGACTTTACACAACTTTGCAGACCGTTTACATTCACAGACAGCTATATTACACACTGCATGAAAGGGAATATTTGAAAAAACATAATATAGGCACTTTAATACTAAATGAACCAAACTAATTGAGAAAACACGGCAGGTTCCAAGACAAATGCTTCGTACGAGGCAGGTGTGAAAACACACTAACTAAACACTTTTGGGTCAATGATGTAAAAGAGTGTCCACTATAAGGAAAATCGTTTAAAAATCTATAGTTTAAAACACGTGTGTCAAGTTATTTACTCATAGAAGTCATGTTGGTTTCATATGGTTTTGAAAATGGCACCACATTACCATAAAAGACTGACCTTAACATTTTTTTATTTTAGTAAGTAGTGAAGCAGTTTTGTTAGAATATTTTTTTTTCTATGAAATAATAATAAAACATTATTGAAAGCTACTAAATGTTTTCTTTTCAAGAATATATTTTTATTCAGTGAGGGTTTTCTTCATTATGATTTCTGGATAAATGTTTTACTTTATGCACTGCAAAAATATACAGTATATTGCTCATCACAGAAGAGGTGTATTCGAGTCATTGTATGTATGAACTGCATTTTTTTTTTTTATATATATTTTTTGTACAAAAAAGTGAGTGTCACGTCATTGATCCAAATTTACTGGATAAGCTTACGTTAGTGTTTAGCTTAACTAAACACTTTTGCCAAGAAAGTTCTTACTATAACAATGTCCTCATAAACTAACTGTTCTTGTGTGAGTGGGAAGCCTTAATTCCAATTTTAGACCTCTCTAATGGAAATTCCTGATATGACAAATTGTGTTTAATCAGCATGTAAAAATAGAAATGTTTTGGTTATGATGTAATCTAATTGTAATATTCTTTACAGCAATTCACCCCGGTCTTGGCTGCATGCACCTCTTTGAGTGCTTGATTTACATTGGCAATAAATCAAATCCCACTCCTGATTAAGTTCAGAAAAATCCAACTAAAAATAAGCAGCTTTGAGTGACTTGCCCTGGTCAGTATCATAAAGTCAAAACAGCCTTCACCAATATGAGACATTCCAGAGTTTTACAGTGATATCGGTTTTCCTGTTTTACACCCGTGCCGAGTTAAAGACACAAAAAGCTGATGAAAATACAGGAAATAGACCCAGTCAGAGTTGAGGGTTTTGCGGCTTGTGGAATTGTAACTCTTGCCAAAATGTAAATATACATGATCTGGATTATAATTTTTTGGCTCATACAGTATGCAAGAAATGTAGAAAAAATCTGAATGTGTGCAGAACGCTGTAATCATGCATGCATGCACGTGTTTTCTGATTGTAAATACGTAGTGTTCGAGTAAACAAGACACATGACTATTGATATGAGGTGTTCACTGAAAGATTCACTGCTCATTGTCTGCACTTCTCCTTAAAGTTAGATGTTTGCATACCCTACCAAGTCGACTGTTTCCTTACGCTAACGCAGAATGCTTGTAATTACACTGAACTTCTGACAAATGCATTTCTTGTAATCTCTCTTCCAATTTCCCACTTACAACGTAAATTAATCATATTACAATTGAACGAGCTGTCTGCTTAATACGCTCATTTTTTTCCCTCCATTTCACCGTTGCTTTGCAACACATCCGTCTCTATGATTATCTCAACTGGTGCCAGCAAATGACTGTGACCTCTTTAATTTGGCCTGTGATGAGGGCCCCTCCAATTCTCCACAGTCCCCTTTTAAAGCACAAAAAAAGTAGAGAGTGAAAGCAATGTTGTTGCCATGGCTACCTGCTGGCAGCCTCCTCCGTGTACCGAAAGCCCCCACAATGAACAGCACTGGCTGTTCCCAACCCTGAGCCTGGGTGGGAGGGGTGGAGCTGCTTGGAAACAAGGGGAGGTCTCTCTTCAACCAAACCAAGGCTGCTGGCTGGGGAAAGAGCAACAAAAGGTTCAACACAAACCCAATGCTCTCCCTTGTGTCCGTGTGGCTGGGTGATGGGCGCGCTCTGTATACAGTATTTGGCCGCTCATATGATGCCAGGGGCTGTTATCGGTTCTCATGACAGGTTGATAGCGCTGCATTTACATTCAACTCTGCTGAAACTCCCAAAACGAATCCTTATGAAAACGGCCCATAGTTCTTGCATAGCAACTATAGTTCAACTGTGGTATTTCTTATTGCAGTGATTAGACCCAAAGTATACCTATGGTTTCTGCAGTTAGTGTTACAATACTTCCTATAGTAAAACCAAGGTTAATGTTTTATAAGGGAAGGGGAAGTATGTTTATACAATCATATTTGATGAACTCTGGGGAGACACACACCTCGCATTTGATTTCAGTAGTTTAAGGTTAACATGCTGCTAGGCTAAATTACATAATACGCATATATTTGGTTAAATAATCAATACACCTTTAAGGTGTGGTCACATTTACCATTGTTCAGAGATTTTTCTTGAGTAAAATCCATTTAAAAAGGAATCCACACATTGGGAATTACCCACGCAGATTTCACAACACATTCAGATTGTTGACTTCTGTCATCAAATTGACTTCTGTCATCATGAGCTGTGGTCCATTCATCGCTACACTATTGCTGATAATAGATGAAGACAATAGACATGACCACACCTTTAGTCTGTTGCAGTAAATTCTGATTGTGCCTTCTTTGCAAAGGGGATATGTGATCCTGTCTTAGAATATGACTAAAACAAGGTATCTAGGGAAGCATAATTACAATGACTACCATTGAAAGCATTACTGTGATGCCTTAAACAGCTGCCTTGGTAGAGAGTCCACTAGGTTTCAGAACATAGCATTTATCTCAAACATTGCTAGCAAAATTAACCACTGTAGCCTGTGAAATTTCCCAAAAGCAGAGGAAAATGACTATATTATTTATTAATGAAGTTGGGTAGTCGTATCTACGCCCATCGCAATGCTCAGGTGACTTTGGGAGCAGTTTGCTGGGGGTTAAATGTCAGCCCCGCCTTTGCTAAGTCAGACCCTGTGAGGGAAAACGATCCAGGTAATGGATCTGAGCGGAGATCACATAATACTCAGCCTGGACTCTGAGAACACATCGCTCTCGCTTGATACTTTCACAGCTGTCCTTTGCAAAGGTCCATTTCTCTAGTAGTTTTGTGTGTTTGTACATAACCATGAACATCAGCTGTTATCTATATGTTTTAGTGTGTGTTTGTGCCTGTGTTGGCAGTTGCCCACAGTGTGCACACTTCTTCCTTTTGCAGATGCAGTTGCTATTGGACACAGAGGAGGTAGTGGTGTGCTTAGGCAGCCGCCCCCACTCCTGCCCCTGCTCCTGCCTCTGCTTCTGCCCCGCGGTGATGCGCTGACCTTGGCCACAGCACATAGATGCAGACCCGATTCAGTCCCTGCAGCCACACCAGCCAGAGCCCCCTCTTTCTGTGCAGGTGGACACACACAAACACACACACAGTGCCTCCTGAAGAGTCCTTGCCCCCGAGCATGCACAGGTCATGTGCTTCTGAACTCCACACTGAAGAACATTTACTGGAATAATACACTTGTTAGCTAGAAAAAGACTGTCTGGTTAAGCACAGACTTCACCAATGTACATTTACTGTGCCTTCATAGTAAAAAAAAAAAACAAGGGGACCCCAACAAGTCCCTGATCCTGTTTTTACAGTCTTTCTATGGTTTGTGGTCCTTTCTTGGCTTGATGTGGTCAAATTGGTGGAAATTTCACTGTAAACCTTCCATAATATTTGAAAGAACTGAATTTCTAGATTTTAATAAACAATATCATATCTAATAAAATCGATAAAATTTACGTCGATAACGAAGATAAGCACTGGACTTTTTTACTTATGGATTTATCTAACAGCCTATCACACACCAGGAATAAACACGACAACAGCCATTCAGTGCATGTCGCAAATAAGTGATTTCTGCGTGTCACTGTGTGAATGAACGGCGTGGTTTCGTCTGCTACACAAACTCACACAAATGTGACGCTCAGGGCGTTTTCAGCATCTGCCGTCTCAATATGTAAGCATATGAACACATGAACTTAATCTTCATAGCTGCTCTGAAAAGTCACTTCACAAGCTTTTCACCGTTTTATTTGATAAAAACTACAGATAAAAACACTAAAACTGAAACCAAAATGAAAGATCTTCACAAAAAAACGTCAGAATAAAAGCGTCGGTTTAATTCTGAGAAATGATGACAGAAATGTGTCACTTCTGTATACTAAAATGTACTTCTCAAAGTAGTAATAGTAAAATTATTATTTCTAAGGAATATGATACAACCAAGATAGGTTGTTCATACATGGTTTAAATCTATACAGGTCTGTTGTGCAACATCTTATTTGTTAATGTTATATTTTCATTTGATTACATTTTAAAAGCTTGTTTATAGTTTCTATAAATGTATATTAAATCATAAAACACAGAATCGCCCAGCCTTAATGCTAGGGTGTTATGAGCGGTTGCCAGGCCATTGCTGGACCAAGTAAAAAAAAAAAAAAGCTACAGATCTCTTTTCTGGTCCCCAGATACAGTATATCTTAGCTCCCTCTTTCAGTGTAAGTATGTGGGAATTTTCACTTGGATTATCCTCCGACAGGCTAAAATTGAGAATCCAATCACTTTGAAAAGTAACTTCACACCCATAATTTGATGTATATTTTACGTTCATGTAATTTGCCGTAAAGTCCAGAACCCAAAAAATGAGCAATAAAAAGTAAATAACGAGTTAATATTAATAAATATTTCAAAATCATGGCAAATGTATTAAATTGTTTTTGTGCTATAGATCCTAAAAAGAGTAGTATTTAAAGATTTGAGACTAATCTTGTGTTGAATTAGCATGCCAGTGAGCTTTCTGCCCAGAACCATAGCATGCTGTTCATCACACTTAAGAGATCTGAGCCCATACAAGTGAAGTGACCAGACAGCATGGAGGAACACCATGTTATAAAAAAACCATCTTTCTCAGATCTTCTGGCTTGATTGGAGCAGTGAACCTCTGAGCACGACCTCATCGACAAAAGTTCCCATATTGTTTTAATAACTGAAGCAGGTCAAATTCATTCAATTGTGTTTAACAGAAACAACTTATTCTGAATTAATTACAGCTTATGTCTCACATCTAACAGATGATGGACCTTGCATTAAAAATATAATTTTGCCAGTTAGTTCTCACAAGATTCATTTTGGAATTAATTTATTTTTCTGAATTAGATCCTTATGTTAAAAAGTATTTATATACTATGGTGATACCATACTGTGATTGTGTCAGATGGCAATAACATGGTACTGTAAAATGTGCATTTTTTCATATACCATTTATTTACATGCAGTACTATAGTATAAGAAGATACCATGCTACTGGATTCAGAATCTAAAACTTTAAAACTGAGAAAGAGCTTTGTCATACGTACATCATTGGTGTTTGATTTTATTAAAATTCAAAGAATATAATCCCCTAATTTTATAATCCACAAAGAATATAATTGACTAATTAGCTGCTAAAGTTACTGTAGATGCTGAACTCTGTGTAATCTAATTTCTTATCAAGCTGTATTTCACTATTCACTTAGCATCTCTTTGCGAATGATTTCATTTTGAATTGAACAATAAATAGACTCTTAGTCAGTACGCAAAAACAAAAATCTATTGTAGTGACAGTTCTCATTTACAGCAGTAAAGGATGTGCACATAATGTCATGATGTTTATATTCCAGTCAAATTTGACTGTGAAATGGTGTGAAGTAATTCCTTTTCTTGTTCTGCGCAGAACGCACAGGGCAGGCTCACAGACAGCGGCAAGTTACCCAGCGGGAGATGCATTTATTGCGCCGCGACGGGTCTCCCATGCAGCCGGGAAATCTGTGTGGCTAATGCGCCATCAACGCATTTCCCAGCTTCTGCACTCTGCCGTAGATCGCTAAGTACTTTGTTTATTGATGGCCCACCATTGCCCTCATCAAAAGCTAGTTCTTCGCACTGGGACATTTCGAAGTCACCTCATTGAGTATTTCTGTCACATCTAAACATTAAAAGGTTGTTTTCTCTAGAATACAAAAAAAAAATCTCCCATGACATTTTTAAACCTTTTTTCTATTGTGCAGAAGACAAAAGGAGATCTTTAGCGTTTGGACCAGAGACAGTTGTGGTCACCATTTGCTTTCATTGGATAGAATAAAGCAGCTTGGATAGTCTGCTAAGCATCATCTTTTGTGTTACATCCAAGAGAGAAAGTCATTCAGGTTTGAACAGCATGAGAGAGAATAACTTGACATACTATCCCTGAAATGGACCTTGTAGAAATGTCTTTTTTAATGGTGAAATAGATTAGGATTGTTGGAGGGATGACAGTCACGGTTTTACTTTGAACAGTGCTGGTGGAACAGAAATCTTTGGTAGCATGTAATTTATGGTTGTTGTGTAAATGTGTATATATTGGCCTACATGGGCTTGGTTAATCTTATCACCTTACAACAACTGTTTGCCTGCTGTGCAGTTAACCATGGTGAACACGGACATTGTAGCCCACCTAATCGCCTTGGGTCCTCTCTGTGCCACAACTGTAATCAAGGGTGTTCACTCTTTTTCTATCTATCTTTCTTTCTCTCTCTCCGCTTTGCAGGGGAGCTAAGATGGGGCCATGTTCCCTGGCAGAGTTCCATACACGGCTCACCCTCCCACTGGAACGCCTGATTCCAGTTCAGCCCTTTACAAGACATGCCAGGACCCTTTGTGTGCCAGGCTGGGCTGGGTGTGCGGGCAGAGCGGGACTGCTTCCTCGAGATGTCATTATTGCTGGGTAAATTGCCACTCTTGTCAGAGGCTGCAGCTGGGTGGCATAGCTTTTCATAAAGAAGCATCAGGGCTAATCAGCATTAAAAGCGTGAGCAGAGCGGTATTTCAATGCCCATTTTAGTCAGACACAAGGATAAAGGTCTTTGTTTTTTCTCGTGTAAATTCACCGGGATGATCTTGTATTGATATGTCTTATACTTATCTTGTAGTTCTTATGACGATATGGGTTGTCGTTTGCGGGAATCAATATTACATCATTCTTTTTAGATCTGAGAAATTTCATCTGCAATTCTCAAGTGCAAAAATATATGATGTGATGCACCTTGGCGTTTAAAATGAATCTATTTCGGTAATGAACTTAGGGATGCCACTATACAGCTTTTAATTGTTAAAAGTCCCAAATTCAGGTTTCCATCACACACTGTATGATGAATTTCAAACATGAAACATAGATAATGCAACATAAATAAGCCATTAAGAGATTTTTCTGATAGAGATTAGGTAAAAGCTAACATGGGCAGAGTATTCTTCAAAGCACTATCAAACCCCATCAGCTTGTGTGTGCGTGGAACACAAAGTCTATCAGAGATGCAAATTAGCTCTTTTTCCTATACATTAATTAGGATTCCCAGAAGAGCGAATCTGCATCTTGAAAACCGTAGCTGCCTCTTCCATCGCCGAGCCTTTGCAACATTCCCTTGTGCATGCTTTCATAAACAGAAATAAATGGCTTTTAGGATTGAATTGTAGTACAGAGATGCGTTTATAATCTAACGGAGAGCAATGTCTGGTGACTAATAGAAATGGAGCCAATTAAGAGCTGTGTGTGGCAGACGGTTTCTTACTAAAACATCTTGTAATACAGACATGAAATGTACTGCTTTATACGTTAAATGCATACAGAGAAGAAGCTTAATATTGTTAATAATTATTTTCAAATATTGGGATAAATGTGATAAATATTACAGTAGGTCAAAATCAGATTTTCCACATAATTGCCAAAAAGAAAACAGAGTGAATAAGCTAAATATGTAAGACTATAATACAGCATGACAGTTTAATAACCAATGTCAATACTACTATTACTACTACTACTACTACTACTACTACTACTACTACTACTAATTATTATTATTACATCATATTTATGTAATAATTGAATAGATTATTGATATTTACTTTTAATTTAATTGTTAATTTAATTACATTTTAAAAATCGTTCCATGTTTTCCACTGTAAAGCTCTTTTAATGGTCTGAATTTATATAAAGTAGGGTACTTTTTTGAGAAAATATACCCCCCCCCCCTTCTCTCTCTCTATCGACACAAACAAAATGATGAAGAGGAAAGTCTCTTTAATTAATCCACAGTCATAAATCCAAAACAGAGCGAGAGCTACTCACACACGTAACGTAGACAATACCCGACAATGAACACAAACAGACCTGAACTTAAGTACACGTGATAACGAGGTAGATAATGAGCGCACAACTGCACGTAATGAGTGACCAAGACAACAAACTACTAACTCAGGCATAAGGTGGAGAAACACAAAAAGTCCAAACTAACAGAACCGTGACACTCTCAGAACGTCTCTCTCTCTCTCTCTCTCTCTCTCTCTCGCTCTCTCGCTCTCTCTCTCTCTCTTCCCCTTTAAACGGGGAGGTACTCTAGTGTTTCTCCGCTGCCTGTGCTCAGAGACATGTCGGAAACCTCCCACGAGGGGCCCCGTGTAATTCGATGCATGCTGTTAAAGCTTAGAGTATATTGTCTTCTCTTGCTTATGAAGCCTCCACCCACCGGCCCACCCTACATTTAGCGGATCATGTGACCGTGGTAAGTCATTTGCAAGTACAACAGTTCTCTGTGAGCTCCCATTCATTTCCTGAGAACTGCCCTGAGCAGCTGAGAGGAGCAGAGAGGGGAGGGAGTCACACACAGTGAGAGAGAGAGTGAGAGAGTGAGAGACAGACAGACAGAGAGGACTGTATAAGGAAGACAGTTTCTGTCGCTCTGCAGCTCCTGGTCAGGTCTGTGTATGTTTTATTCTCTTTCGCTTTTTCTCGCTGTTTTTCTTTTCTTTTCTTCTTTGAATACTTCTGTCTCGCTTGTTTGTCTGTGCTCCGTGCATCTTGTTCAGCTGTCACTGTAGAGTTACGCTAAAAAAAAAGACAAGTCTGATGCTGTCCAGCCTTCTAAAATAATCGTACAATGCAGGTGGTCAAAAACATGATTAAAAAAAGCATGATGTCATTTTTTTTTTTCCCCCGTGTTGTCCACTGAGTTTGAAATATGTAGTGTGCAATGCACAGTATAAATGTACTGTAAAGTGGTTTGAAGTGTCTCAGTAGAGTTTTATTATTTCTCTGGTTCATTAGGTGTGTGTGTGTATTTTGGAGAAGGTTTAGTTAAAGTTAAAGACAAAGTGGTTTTCTGGGTTAAATATTGACACACTGTCAGAGTAGTGTATGCGAGGAAAGTGAGCCCGGAGGTTTCTGAGCAGCCACTGTTCCACTCTCAAAAAAGTTTCATCCCCCCTTTCGGCATGAAAGCATGAGCGTAAGTGAGTGCGAGCGCGTATGAGTGCGTTTGCCGATGGCACGTGTATCTCTGAAGCGATGACAGGCTTCCCGGTGAGTGGAGTTACCGTGGTGACAAACTGGGGTAGGAATCAGAGACTCAAGTGGTGGAGGAAGGACAGCGAGGGGGCGGGAGGCAAGCGTTCGTATGTGTGTGCCGGGGTGTTGCATGGGTGGTGTCGTGGATGTCATCTGCTCCTCAAGGAACAGTCATTGGTATTGATGGCTGGCTGTCAGTGGCGGGCTCCTGGTCTGTGGGCTGGCCCGTGGCTGTTCTTTTCAATTACGCCAGACCTCCGCAACTGACAGCGAAGGCATTTGTTCACGGAGAGAGTGGTGTGGAGGTCGATGTGCATTTGTGTGTGTGCAATTTTATGTGGAGGTTGGATTCCTTATGTGTGTGTGTACTTTGGTACTGTGTCCTGATCTGTGTGACTCTTCACAGTGCTAA
Source organism: Rutilus rutilus (assembly GCF_951802725.1). Lineage (NCBI taxonomy): Eukaryota > Metazoa > Chordata > Actinopteri > Cypriniformes > Leuciscidae > Rutilus > Rutilus rutilus. The sequence continues at coordinate 15,128,164 of NC_140215.1, read as the reverse complement.
TGTTGGTCACTCAGCCTTAAACTGTGAGGCAGCCACTGCTGCTTAAGGCTATTCTGCCAGAGAGATGAGGTTATTTAATGCTTTTCTGGTTAAGACCCTTGATTCAGGACACACTGAGTATATGTGTGTGTATTGCCCAAAACGCTAGTAAACTATACTATTGCTGCTGATACTATAGGTCATGTTGACCAAAAATGGTATTTAATGGCACTTAGTAACGTACCATTATTGTTGTTATTATTGTATATATTGTTAAATTTTTTTGGTTAAAGGTTTAAATAATGCCTCAAATTGCTCAGGAGAGTACTAAGTGACCAATTTACGGTTTTCACCTGGCAGACCATAAAACGGGTGGAGTAAAAATCTCTTAGATTTACATTGAAAGAGGGATCTTTGAAGGAGCGTTTCTTTGAGGTGGCCTCTCATGTCTTGGGTCAGTAAGTAACCACCTAGCAACCACACAGAACACCTTAGCAACTGCATAGCAACATACTACAAACCACTCAGAACATCCTTAGCAACCGCAACCAAAGCCCTGGCAACCACCCAGAATACCCTAGCATTGTGGCAGTCAGTTTTGCACAGCAGGGAGCTCTTACATTCTTTAGAGAATCAAATGGATCAGTTTTTTATTTTAGCATGTCTATGTTGGTGTTCAAATCTACATTAATTTATAACTGTTCATGTTTCAAATGTGTTCTATTACTAATATATATATATATATATATTAGGGCTGTCAAAAGATTAATCGCGATTAATCGCATCCAAAATAAAAGTTTGTGTTTACATAATATATGTGTGTGTACTGTGTATAATTATTTTGTATATATCAATACACACACATGCATGTATATATTTAAGAAATATTTGCATACATATACTGTATATATTTATATATAATTTATATTATATATAAATATATATTTTTTATATATAAATTACACATTTTTCTTAAATATATACAAGCATGTGTGTGTATTGATATATACAAAATAATTATACACAGTACACACATATATTATGTAAACACAAACTTTTATTTTGGATGCGATTAATCGCGATTAATCTTTTGACAGCCCTACTATATATATACAGTGAGGAAAATAAGTATTTGAACACCCTGCTATTTTGCAAGTTCTCCCACTTAGAAATCATGGAGGGGTCTGAAATTGTCATCGTAGGTGCATGTCCACTGTGAGAGACATAATCTAAAAAAAAAAAATCCAGAAATCACAATGTATGATTTTTTAACTATTTATTTGTATGATACAGCTGCAAATAAGTATTTGAACACCTGAGAAAATCAATGTTAATATTTGGTACAGTAGCCTTTGTTTGCAATTACAGAGGTCAAACGTTTCCTGTAGTTTTTCACCAGGTTTGCACACACTGCAGGAGGGATTTTGGCCTACTCCTCCACACAGATCTAGATCAGTCAGGTTTCTGGGCTGTCGCTGAGAAACACGGAGTTTGAGCTCCCTCCAAAGATTCTCTATTGGGTTTAGGTCTGGAGACTGGCTAGGCCACGCCAGAACCTTGATATGCTTCTTACAGAGCCACTCCTTGGTTATCCTGGCTGTGTGCTTCGGGTCATTGTCATGTTGGAAGACCCAGCCTCGACCCATCTTCAATGCTCTAACTGAGGGAAGGAGGTTGTTCCCCAAAATCTCGCAATACATGGCCCCGGTCATCCTCTCCTTAATACAGTGCAGTCGCCCTGTCCCATGTGCAGAAAAACACCCCCAAAGCATGATGCTACCACCCCCATGCTTCACAGTAGGGATGGTGTTCTTGGGATGGTATTCATCATTCTTCTTCCTCCAAACACGTTTAGTGGAATTATGATTCTGGATTTTTTTTTTTAGATTATGTCTCTCACAGTGGACATGCACCTACGATGACAATTTCAGACCCCTCCATGATTTCCAAGTGGGAGAACTTGCAAAATAGCAGGGTGTTCAAATACTTATTTTCCTCACTGTATATATATATATATATATATATATATATATATATATATATATAAAATCCAGTACACTGATACTGAACACATGCGTTGTCTTTCTCAACTGTTTACGTTCACTTCACTGTGTTTACGACATTCGTATGTCACGTTCACAGACATAATACTATGTTTGCTAGGATACTTATACCAAGACGGGCATGTAGACAATTTTTGTGTGAATTTGCCCGTTCAAGCGCAAGACTCGAAAGAGAACTCAATATTTGCGTTGCTGTCTGAGACGCGGCTTTCTGTGTGCGCGCTATATATGTGTAAAGCATGTTGGACACTCTCTGATAAAAAATCCAATCTTTAATTTGATTCATTTGATTCAAGTTTAATTGTTTGACTCTATGGTCCCTGTCAAAAGTGTATTGGAGGATTTTATCGGTGGCTTCGAGATAGCAATCAGCCAGATAGAGGGCTCAATAATGGGACCCAATAATCACAGGACAGCGTATCTGCTTATCACCTCAGCTTTACGTTGCGCTGGAGGATTCCATTAAAACGGTCTCTCCAGCCACACAAGTGGGCCCTGATGGCCATGTGGATCGAGAATTAAAAGGTTAGCACCCTTCTGCTCGAAGGAGCTTCACACAGGTGGGCTGGGCATAGTGAATTATTGATGGAACTTGCCTGAGACTGGACACCTTGCTGAAGGGATTATATGGGAAATCCTCAAAAGACACCCTCAGAACACCCCACCCCAGAGGAAGTGGGCAGGGATTGAAACCCAAACCGGCCCCATCTGTACCAGGCTCAGCCCAGGGGACCCAGGAATGCCCCTGTGGTCTACATAGCTGTCGGCTCCAGCTGATCAAATGTTCAGCTTTGCCCCCAATCCCGCTTTAGTGACAAACAGCTAAAGAGCACACAGCACATTCAGAGCGGACATGTTGAGTTAATGTTGGGTTTGTCACCGGGCCTGTCCAATGACACAGAGAGCGTGTCGGTTTAATGATACCCTTCACTGCACTGATGGATCCAGGTGTGTGTTTTGTGTAGCCAGACTAAACTGAGCGATTCTGTGGTGCATACTACGAAATAGTATGAAAAATAATTTGTCATTCCTTATTGGATCATGACATACAATATGTGTCTGCGCTAAGGCTGGCTTCATGCATGTCTGTGAGTAAACTGAAGCATGTGACAGAAACAGAGTGTGTCCTTCAATGGAGTAATGACTCATAAATGTTTGCCAACTCAGAAAGTAATGTCATGATTGTTTGGTAATACAAGAGGGATGTGGATGCCACTACTCACTCACTTTCTATTTGATTATTTCCAGATTATTTATTCATTTATAATTAATTATTTCAGAAAACTGCTTCAGTCCATTTTTCATTTTAAATATGTTACGATCATACATTGATTTATTATTTATTTATTTCATGAACAATTTTGGGCCGTTTTCCATTTGCGCTAAGAAAAGGGACAATCTGAGATTATCATTAATATTATTTACCTATTTCATTAACAATTTCAGGCCATTTTCCATTTGATTATATGTTTCTAAGTAAGAGGACGATCTGAGATTATCAACGTCTGTGTTTAGTGCCCATACAAAAACTAACTAAGAGAAGAGTAGGTGAAAGAAGGAATTGTGGGTAACTACGTGGGTCTTATGATCTCTCTCTTCCTCCTCATTTCAACATTTCGCTAAGCTGACAAAATGTTCTAGTGTGTCCTCTGGTGTGTTCAACCCTTGACCCTCTTGTCCAGCCCTGGTTTGTTTACTGAAGCTGTGTGTGGTGAGGGGGAGGGATGATTGTTGAACACTCTGGCATAGAAAGCAAGACGTGGAATTCTACATCTACTTCAAGTACACATATTATAAATGACACATGTCACTATTCAGTATCAACAACTCTGGATATACCCTACACTCTTTATTTATGTCATGTATTCAGAGTGGTCTTTTTGGCATGAATATCTGTACTGATGTTTACATAAGCCTCCTTTCAGTTATTAGACATGGTATGGCTCTTCATGACAGTAAGAGAAATCGAAGACGACTAAACCTGCGCTGTACACTATCTATGTGCTGTTCTCTGCCTGTCGTCATGACAACACCGTTAGCACACCTATCTGCCGTCCCTTAACCTAAGATGACTTTTGGGAACTTAATGGAAAAAAATTGAATCAATATAATCCCTCAAAGCGTAACAATACATCCAGGATTTGTTGTGAATTTTTTTTTTTAATTGCTCTGTCAGGGGACTCAGAAACCATCAGTAGGACATTCTGAGATATGCATGAACTTTGTTAGCAGTTTTAGGTCCAGCGATCGGGGGGTTGAGAAATTATGCAAACAACATATGGAGTCAATTACGATCCAAAGGCAAAGCACAGCGTGCATGGCTCAGCTTTGAGAGACTGGAACGTGAGTCTATGTCATATAGTATAACTTCCCTCCGGCGACTAGCTCAGACTCGTACCTGGCACTTAATGTTGGATAAAACGTGGAAAAGTAAACTGAAAAGCAGACGCTGCATGTGAAGCATAAATAGAAATCCAGCTGCTTATTCTATTAAGTGAGGCTATGGGTGCCGGAATGGGTCTTTATTTTATTTTATTTTATTTTATTTTATTTTATTTTATTTTATTTTATTTTATTTTATTTTATTTTATTTTATTTTATTTTATTTTATTTTATTTTATTTATTTTTTTTATTTATTTATTTATTTATTTATTTATTTATTTTTTTTTTTTTTTTTTTTTACACTCTTAACGAAAGGTTCAATCTAAGATTATCCTGAGTATTTATTTTTTATTTTTTATTTTTATTAATTTATTAATTTATTTATTTCAAGATAAGTTTCTGGCCATTTTTCATTTGAAATATGCTCTAAAAATTACAATCTGAGATTATCACAATCATAATTCTTTTATCTATTAATGCCACGAACAACTGCAGGACTTTTTTTCATTTTATATATGTTAGGTTACAGCCTGAGATTATTACAGTCATAAATATGTATTTCTTTATATTTTTATTATATACACATATATATTTATCTATTTATTTATTTGTCACAAACTTTTTTTATTTATTTATTTATCTGGATATGCTCAGACTGGGACCTAAATCTGGATATTAGTAGAAAACGTGGAAAAGTAAACTGAAAAGCAGACACTACATGTGAAGCATGAATATAAACCCAGCTGCTTATTCTATTAAATGAGGCTATGGGTGCCTGAATGGGTCAAATTTCAGGACAAAAACACCCTCATGAGGACTTCCTGTTTTATTTAATGTTCGAGTGAGTTGAACTCTTTTTGCTCTGTAGTTGTTATTTTACTTAATGTGGCAAGAGTGCCGGTTATAGATTTGCAGAAAAAAATAGAGAGTGCAAGCGACTGTGTGCTGTGCTTCGTGCATGTTGTGATAGTGTGTTTTCTTGTTTGGCACAAATGCCATTGCTCAATCAGAGAGCTTGTGTAGGAGGTTCAACAAGAGGATGTGAGCTGTGTAAATATGCACGTTCTGAAACTGTGAATCTGGGTGAATCTGAAATCGTGAATCTGGGAGATTATTATGTAGGTCCATCCTGTTCCCAATGAACCGACCAAAATCCTGCTGGAGTTTAGTTAGCAAACTAGTTGCAGGTAAGTTTGCGTTTGTGCATTGATACCTGGTCTTGTTTATCTCAAATGTATGTATTTATGTGTAGGGGGAGGGGGCCGGTATGCAAGGCATTGAAAAGCTACAGAGAGGCGTCTTAAAGAACCTCTTCACCATTAAGGCTGGAGGATGCAGCCAGCCCCCCCGAGACATGAGGAGTGGGTTATTGTACTGATGATAATACACTCCACCACCTCCACCCACAGACCTCCAACCCTCCTCCCATCTACCTCCGCAAACACTTAACAGACTCAATACGTTGTATAACCTGCACTGCTATACATAGTACGACAGCACTTATTTCCACATGATGTATGGTGAACAGTAGAATGACATGCTATGAATGAAAGGCATGTAGCTGATCTCCTTATATAGCATTGATGACAGTTGTGTAACTGCAAGTGGCATTTTTCAATTGCTATTATTTACAGAAAATCACCAGTCCTGATACAAAAGCGTGTGGTATAACTAGACCTCATTTTCTGAAGAGAATGCGAGTGCTGCTAACCTGTGCTAAGCTAACGATTTTGATGCTAAGGTTTTGCCAGGGCATTGTGCTATACAGTTGCTATGAGTGTTTTTTATAGCTCACTGCTATTCGGTCCCTATGATGTTTTGGGTAATTGCTTACTAGGTTCAGAACCAACCCTTAATGTAAAAAATACTAGTAATGCAAATTGTCATTAATTTAGTTACATAATTGATGTTGGCTGGTCAAACAGACCACTCTCCCAAATTCATATGGTTAATGCGTATTATTATTATTATTGTTGTTATTATTGTTATTATAAATACACTACCGTTCAAAAGTTTTTTTTTTTCAGTAAATTTTTTTTAAAAGAAATTAGTATGTTTATTCAGCAAGGATGCATTAAATTGTTCAAAAGTGACAGTAAAGATATTTATGTTACAAAAGATTACGATTTTAAATAAATGCTGTTCTTTTGAACTTTATATTCATCAAAGTATCCTGAAAAATGTATCACGATCTCCTCAAAATATTACTGCACAACTGTTTTCAACATTGGTGATAATAAGAAATGTTATTGAGCAGCAAATCAGCATATTAGAATGATTTCTGAAGGATCATGTGACACTGAAGACTGGAATAATGATGCTGAAAATTCAGCTTTGCCATCACTGGAATAAATAACATAAAAAATAAAAATAAAAAAAAGAAGTTATTTTACATTCTAATAGTATTTCACAATATTACTGTATTTTTGGTCAAATAAATGCAGCCTTGGTAAACATAAGAGACTTCTTTCATAAACATTAAAACATTTTTACTGAACTAAAGACGTTTGAACAGTAGTGTATAGAATTTGAATGTACATTTTATAAGCATATGAATTAAACATATGAGTTTAGATGAGTAAGTCACACTTTACTGCTGTAAGCATAAAGGTGGATATTTGCCCTAAGCGTCTGACAGTGCACAGCTCGAGTGTGAAACAGTATTGTTGTTTGCTCATCTGTGTGTGATGTTTTCTTTGGATGGAACTTCTACCTTTCCAGCAAACAGAGCCACCCTGCAGTCCACAGCTGGTACGAACACATATGGCCCCTAAAAGTTAGCTTTGGACACCTTTAAATGGATTTACTTGAATGCTGGGGACAGCTGTGAGCATCTTCTTAGCAGGCGTAGGATTTGAGAGGAGGGGCAATCTTCTTAACTGTCAATCACATCACAAGCAATTGTGGTTGGATGACAAAGGGATGTGCATTTCTAATGGGGAGACGTTTTTTTTTTTTCAATTTATGCATTTAAGTAATAGCCAGAGAATAACTTGGCTTTCCCAAATATAGGACTGTTGTACTAGAGCTTATAATTGTAACGGTCAAAAAGTCACACTCTGAGAAAGTGGAGGTTTTTTTTTAACAGCAGTGACATTGCTGACGGTCAAGACTGTCAATGTATTGGTCACATGTCAGTGACAAGACTGATTACAATGGGCTGGGTTCATTAAAAGTGGATTAATGGCATGTGAATCAATGTGACATTACCACTACATGACTACTCGTTAGTCATAATGACTTGTCGAAAGAAAAACAGAGGTTCGATGTTTTTTTTTTGTTTTTTTTTCACTTCTGTGATTACAGTGCAGCATGCTGTAACACAGGCAGTACTTGCTTTCTGTGGACAGACCATTGTCCATTACCATAACATACAGTGTGTAATTTCTTTCTTACTTACCTTTTTAAATAACAGGAAATTTTAGACTATAACAGAATAAAATCTTTACCTTTGTAACTCAAATTCTTTATACAGCTGTTAACTGTCTGTCAAACTGCTATGCATTATATTGCAATTCAGTATAGGAACTAACTCTATACAGCCCTGTAATGCATTATTTTGGATGTGCGCTGACATCATTGTCCACAAGCATTAGTTTGAAGGGTGCAAATGTGCTGCAGAATAATAGTCTTTACAGGTGTTACAAGTGTGAGTTGATGGCGTTTTAGTATTAATAATTTTAGTATTAATTATATCCTATTTCAGTATTTATTAATATTTTGAATGAACTTTTTATTTGTATATATTCTGTTTGTTTGTTTTAAAAATATTTTAAGTTTTAGTATTAGTTTTTAGTTTATTATTTAGTTTATTAGTTATTAGTTTAAACAAAATTTATATTTACCTTTCTATTTAGCTTTCATTTTTATTTCAGTTTTAGTCATTTTAGTGCTTCAATTTAAACCTATTTCAGGTAGTTGCCAAAACAACATTTCTAATTGTATTCATAATGTATAAAACAGATAAGGATTAGCATAAGGATTATTATTTGTTGTCAATAAGTTTTTTTAAGTTTTGTTGCTATATGTAGTAACCATTTGATAAAAATAAAAAAGTCCACTGAATCCACTGGGTTACAATGTTTTTAGAACATCGCTCCGCATTATGCTTAACAACGCCCCTTAGCTGCTCTAAAATACGGCTTCTTGAAGCTTATTCCTCTATTACGTTTTTTAAGTTAAAGTTCTTCATCTAATATTTGTATTTTGTAGCGTGGCTCGTCTCATTGAGACGTGGTCTGGGAACCACATGTTCATTTTCTCGTATTTGAGGCGTGGTTTACGAATGCCCAGAGCCGTTTATTGGGCGCTACGAATGTCTATCAAATGCGCCTGTACGTAGCTCATAGCCAATCGTTTCAATTATACCAGATGACGAATGTAGAGCGACAGAAATTCGACGAGGAAGAAGACGATGGGTCAGAGATTTATGTGTACACGATGGCGTTCAGCGACTAAACTACTTAGAACACTATCTAAGGCTGCATCGAAAGGTAACTTCGCGTCTGCTGCCATGTTGGATCCAAAGATATAAACAAACTGCTTCGGTGTGTCGCATAGACGTCGTCATCGTCTTGCTGCTCCCTCCCCGTTCTGTGATTGGTTCCCTTTTTGAGGGGAAAATCTGGTCCATGGTGTCCAGGCTGCCTAGCAGGGTGAATAAAATCGCGCTGCGCGCAAGGCAGCATGGGGAAACCCAGGCTATGTATTTTGTTTTATTTGAGCTTTATTTCAGTTGCTAAAAATTATTTTTATCAGTCAACAATACTTCTAATACTAAACTAGAAAGGCCCCCGGTTTTCATTTCAGAAATCTGGTCACTTTACAGTACACCAACTGCAGACTTCTGACGTGACACATTCTGAGAAGGAGAGAAAGAAAGCGGGAGCTGTGAGGCATTGCTGGTCAGAGGCAGTTCATTAGCTTTCTTTTCTGAATTGGAGATGAGGTTGGGTTTCCAGTTCCTGTGCAAACTGAGGGCTTGGAGGGAGAAAATGTGGAGTAGGAGCAGCCTATCAGCACATGCACATTCCTTATTGATCCAGCACAGATCATCATCAGCATTTAAGTCCACCTCTCCCCAGCTAAATCCCTCTGCGGTGACCACTCCGCCCATTCCATACCTCTCGGAGCAATTGAGGTTTTTGTGTCAGGTCTATTTTAAAGCATGGACCACTGAGACCACAGCACTTTAACTAAAGGGGGAAGGGAAGAGGTGTGCTAGCACTGGCCAGGGTCTTGTGCAGCCTACAATTTCAGATTATAAGTAGTGTGTATGTAACAGCAGATTTCTTTGTATTTAATGTCAGGTCTAGGCAATATAGCCCCAAAAAAAAAAAATCTCATTATTTAAAATGTTTAATATATTGTTAGAAAATCTTGTTAAAGTAATCGTGCATGTTTTTCACATCCACATTTCCACAAATTGTATTTTGTTAAAATAAAATAATTTTATTCCAAATCTTAAAATCGTTTTATTTTATATTATTTTAAAACTCGGTGTTGCATAATTTTATGTCGCCAGCAAAAGAATTGCAAATATATTGTAAATATTCAATATATCGCCCAGCCCTATTTCTACTCTGCGCTACTGTTAAAACAGTATGACACTGCAGTGAGATGGATATTCAGTAGAGACAACAGTACACATTATGTGTGAGAACTAGGGTGAATTGGAAATTCATGAGAAATATTTCAGAGGTCATAGAACGATTTGGCTGAAGAACCACAGCTCATGAAGCCAGACATGTTTACTAGAACCTGCAAAACCACGTGAATGAAAAAAAGAAAAAAAACCTCAAAACAATGCCTTTGCTTTAGCTGTGAAGACGCCTCTTTGCTGAGTTGAAAGCCCATCACTCTGCATCCTGATACTTCAAACTAAATAGCTAAGCTGTGACATAATGTCCCATGGGTGCGTTTAGCGAAACTAATCCCTTTAATTCTGTTTTCATAAACTTTGACAGATTTTTCAGCTGAAAATGCTGATCAGGACCAGCTGATCAGGATGCAAGTCAAGTCACTTTTATTTATATAGCACGTTTTACAATACAGATTGTTTCAAAGCAGCTTTACAGTGATAACAGGAAAATAATGTTTCTGCTGTACAGCTGAAAACAGCATCATAGTCCAGCTTAAGTAAGTTCAGTGATGGTTTGTTTTTGCTGTAAAAAAGTTATTAATTTAGTTAATTTATATATATATAGCTGCTCTGAAGAAAACAGTGATGTCATCGTCCAGCTCAGTTCAGTTCTCATTTAATGCTGTCAATGTAGGCAGATCAATAATATTGTTGAATATTAAGATATCGTCAGATATCGTTCTGTGTAAGTAACTGTGTAGGTGATGCATTTAAAAAAAAAAAGAAACAGAAAAAGATACTTTTAAAATATTAGTATTAGTATTTTTCTTACCATTACATTCTGCTGTATGGATTCCACTAAACACTAATTTGAGATGTTTTTATGTTTTAAGTGAAGAATGGACTCTGACCCCTCTTTTCTCCTTTACTCCCTTTTACACAACTCATGACCTCTCACCCCCATAGCACTGACCAATCAGTAAAATAAAACCTGGCTGATACTTTATCTGGTAATATTATAGGAAAGGTTTTGAGAATAATAGTTTCATGCATGTGTTTGAAATCATACCGGACGTTTTTTATACCAGATTTCATCTCTTTTCTAAATTTCAGAGGAAATGAATGGCTTAATTAGGCATGATTTTTCTTGCTCCATTAGGAAACGTACAACCGTACCAAAGTTTGACTGTGTGCAGCTTTTTATATGCGAGTAGTGCGGACTAGGGCCGTATCTCATGGACTAAGCTGTCTTATCCTCATTGAATCACTGACACAGGATCTCCCTGGGCAGAAATAGCCAGAGCCCAAGGGCATTTTGCTGGACTACGGGTGCTTCCGTCAGCCTGTGTTTTGGAAAGTTGGCCTAGTGTTTACAAGAGCCTCAGCGTTCTATTAAAGGTCTCTCACTTCCTATCAGGTGTGTGAGGCCTAGTGATGGGGGGTAGTAGGATAAAATTGATGTACAGTACAGGAGTCTTTTTACAGCTGCCGTCTTGGACGGGTCCCAGCATTTGACTCTGCTGATGGTGTTTAGGGCTTGCATGTTTTTCCCTCCTCTGAGTGAACTTTCATCTTGATTGCATTGACGTGGCTCTAAAACTGGCATTCGAGAGTAGCGCATTCCCTTGTGACCTCGTTTTTTGTTCAGAGGAGTTTATCTGGTCATGTCTTTCAGCACTCCTTCTGTTCGTCTCTGAGTCAGAGTACATTTGTCACACTCAGAAAAATAAAGAGAGCTACAAGACAGCAAATCTGCTTGGTTGGGGGCCCGAGTGAATGACAGGCATTGTTGTGTGGCTGTTTTTAGACAGAGGAAAATGGCAAAGTGGGCTCCCTGAGGTGAAGCGCTACCGTCTGGATGCGCAGGGAGGAGAACACGCACTCAGATTACTTATCCACAAACTCAGCTGGTACTGAAGCAGCACATCTCTCTAGAGCTCGAATCAAAAAAGGTCCCAATAGCGGCCAAAGTCTTAGGGCACAGACTTGCCTGCCAAGGAAAATGCGCCTTATGAAATGGAAAGTCTGAAGTCATTCACAGTATGCCAGAAAAGATTAACCAAAAAAATATAGTCCACTCCAAAGGATGGGGAGCATTGGGGTTAGAATCCACGATATCTACCAGGAAGAGATATGGATGTGGGTGTGATTGTATTATGTTTTCTGAAATTCATTCGCTGTTCAGTTTGTGTAAGGGCAGAAGTCAAGAAGTAAATTCCTCTTTAAATGCGGTACATACTCTGACACTACCTGAGATTACCTTGATGTTGTGCCAGTGAAAAAGTTTATTTGGTAGTCAGATGGTAGTGCTATGGTACTTGGTTATTTTCAAAACAGTTACTTATTTATTTATTATCAGTTTATGACCGCAGATGTTGGTTAATACACCAAAAAATCTCATGACCGATACCATGTGCGAAGAAAAAATTCATGATACTGAAACAAACCGAGCTTTCCACTAAAAACCATCGCATCTCCCCCTGCCCCCCGAGGTTGAAGTTACTGTGTCCAGCATGACAGTAAATGGAAAGGCGGTATTTAGCCTGCATGTTCTCTGCTGGTAATGACAGAGTGCTGACTCGTCATATTTGCTGTTTACAGGGGCTCCAAAGTGGGAAGTGAGCTTGAGCCGAGCTCTGTCTTGCAGACATTGTCTGGCAGTGGTGAGAGGAAGCCTGATTCTCGTTGCATCATGTGAACTTGTTGAATTTTTTCTTTTGTGGTTACAGGATTTTTATTCGGTAGATCAGCAGGAACTTTACTTCATAAAATGCATAAATGTAGATGTAAAAAAGTTTGAGGTTGGGCTGGAACTATCTCTTTACAGACAGTCACTTTTTTTTTTTTTTTTTTTTTACAAACTAGCACTAGTGGTTCAGAAATTGCACACTTCACCTTTAATATTTCCAGAGTGTTAGTTTTTTGCAAATCAAAAGCCAAGGTAATCTATTTACAAGAGCTCAGCGGGAAGCAGCTCTCAATAGCTCTTCTTCTCAGTGTGGAGTCTGATGTTACATAAAATGCTGTTCTTTTGCTCTGGTTGAGTCTGAGAGGCTCACTTGGCATGTTTGAGTTCAGTGTTCTTGTCTGGTTCTTGGCTGGGCTCCAGTGCTTAAATCTCTACCTCCCTCCTCAATCACCTCCTCCTCCTCCTCCTCCTCTCTTCCCCATCTGCATTTCCCCCTTCGGCCCATGGCAGCAGGACCAGCCTCTGTGCCACAGATGACTGTAGTTGCTCTGGGCTCTCGACATGGGAACAAAGCATTGGCAGGACCAAGGGAACCCGTCTGTTAGTGTGCTACTCCTCCAGTGCAGATATGAATTCAGATATGAAACGCCTCCAAGCAGTAGCATGATCATCCTGCTCCTCTTTCTTTTCTGCTCATGTTCCAAATTTTGTCTTATTTATTCAGAAATTTCTTGGTGTTTTGGAATATTTTATTCTAGGATATATTGCTGCCATATCGGTTAATGGCTGATATTGGAGATTTTTTCATGGATGTTTAATACATATCGTCCTACTGTATATGAGTTATTATATTGTGTGTTGTTATTGTTATATAAAATTAAAAAGTATTAAAAATAGTATTCAGCAATTGAAATAAAGCTGAAATAAAAAAACGAAAAATTTAAACTGAAATAAGTTTAAGATGAAGTACTATTAATATATAGAAATAAAAAAAACTTTTATAAATTAGTAAAGGACTACCCGATGTCAGCATGAAAGACACTGTTTATTGCAGAATTGTCAGGCCAGTGCTGCTTCGTCAGAATCGAAGAAGATGTGAAAAAGAACACAATTCGGTATTTAAGAGAAGCTGCGAAAGAAGAATTGAGTTCTCTTTTGCGTCTTGTTGTGCTTGAAATACACACAAAATTATGTTAAGATACCTATCTTGGTGAGTAAACCTTTGAGAAAGAAAACGCATGTTTAACAGTGTATTGGATCCATGCATTAACTCTTAAAGTGACAGGAGCCTATATTACCTGCTGCTCTCTGTGTAGTTTAATGTTAATCAAACAACAAACGACAGAAAATCACTCACTGCTCTTGACTGAATACCTTTTGTAGCTTAATCTACATTTAATTTTTACACTGAAGACTATGCAGTGTTATTTTACAGCTGATCCTTTCATTTCTGTACATAAATACTACTGTTAGAAATGTTTAATTTTGCATCGTTATTTAATTTTTGTTCTATTGTATTTATTTGTGCTGTTGCTTTTAATTTGTTTATTTGTTCTTATTTATTACTGACTGTTCACTTGTCTTCAGTAATAACTAGTACTTTGTATTAGTTAGGCTAGTACTTTTTGCTGTGGCATCGAAATTGGAATCAAGAATTGTGAAATTTCACTGCTAGCCTATCTAAAATTTTGGTTGCCTTATTAGAATATAATGTTACATGGGTCACAACAATGAAAACAACATTTATTTATTTATGCAAATAAAAATTTAAACCACTGGCACAACCAGTAAAAAAAATCCTTAGCGTTGAACCCTGCTTTTTCTAATGTAACTTAGTTCATCTTTAAAAACACTACTAATTTAGTCAAATGTAATCCTTAGCAAATCCTAAGATGAATACCCGCTTATATTATAATGTAATGATGCCTAAAGTCACTTGACACTATTAGTTTCAGTTGCTTTGTATTTTATATATAAAAAATAAAAAAATAGACAAAAAAGTGGACAATTTAAATATCTGCCATAACACAAAAATGATTATCGAGTTATCGGCATCGGCCAAAATTTAAATGTCAGTGCTTCCCTATTTTATACCCCTTGACAAATTGATAGGCTATTACTTTATAAATACGTCCAAACCACTTAAATAAAGGTTCCCACTATACACTGTAACGCCCCTCACATCAATGCCACACCAGGCTTGGCGAGGCAGAAAGTTATACAATGAGGTATGCAACCGGCTCCAGGGGGCAAGTTGAATACTCTTTAAATCATTGTGTAGCAAGGTCAGCGTGGGGTCCAGGAAGGTCAGGCTTTTCCACCCAGGCCTGTCACCTCATATTGATCCGCTCGTCATTCTTTGGGGTCTGCTCGCCGGTGCTCCGTCTGCACCCACGTCCATCGGGGAGTTCTGGAGCTACGGCTGGGCATGGGAGTGCCAGCCAATCCCCTCCCCTGGCTCCCCCATCCTCAGCCGGAATCAAATCCCAGGCGGGCCCCCCTCCCTGTTGCCCCGTTTCCAGTTGAATTGCCCTCATTCTTCTCAGGGAGCCTCTCGGGGGACGGCTCCAGCCGTGCATGGCAATGAGATGCCTGAGCACTCAGTTACTGCACCTTCCATGCTCATAACGCTCACACCTGGGATCACCATTTCATTTCGGCGTCCCGGTGAAATGGAAAGGTGATCTTAATCTCTCTCGCTCGCTCGATTGCTCTCTTTCCATTTCTCCAGTTTTTTAAAGGGATAGTTCACCCCAAATTTTTTATTCGGAAACGCATTACAATGAGGTCTTATTAGTTAGTTATGCATTATCTTACAAAGAGCAATACATCTGTTAAATTATTCATTCATCTTTGTTAACATTACTTAATAAAAATACAACTGATTATTGTTAGTTCATGTCCATTAAATAATATTAGCATGCAACTTTTGGTTTTAATAATGTATTAGTTGCTGTTGAAATTAACTTGAACTAATATTAATAAATGCTTTAGAAGTATTTTCATTGCTAGTTTGTTAACTAGTCAACTAATGTTAATGGATTGAACCTTATTGTGAAATGTTTTTGAAAATTCTGTCACACATTTACTCATCTTCGTGTTGTTCCAAACCTGACTTTCTTTCTTCTGTGGAACACATGTCTGGGTTTTTTTTATACATAGAATAACATTTAACGGGGTCCACAGTTGTTTTGGATCCCATTGACTTTTATTGTATGATTAAAAAGAGTTGAAACATTCTTCAGACTATCTTCTTTTGTGTTGCGCAGAAGAAAGGAATGCAAATAGGACTCCTGCTCGGTGTGCTTGATCACATTGAATGCAGGTCAAGGCAAACAAACACACACCCATGGGTCTGTTTTGGAATTAAAACTAAACTTTACATGCTCAAGATGATTAATTATCCATAAACAATATCATAACATACAAGTCCTAATGTGAAAATTCCTTTGTTAGGGTCTGCTATAGGGTAATACACTGACAGTATACTAGACTAGATAAATCGCACAATCTGACCAAGAACATTTATGCTGTTTGGAGAAGGCGGAGGAAGATGGATCTAGAATTAGTCATCATTACTCTTGCCTCTAGTATCACGTTGCCACTGTTAAATACAGTTGGCGAAACACCATCCTCCATCACAACCTCTTGATTAAGTGTTAATCAATTGGAGCTAAGATAGACAAATTGTGCCTAAATGTTAACCTCATGGTGCTGTACTCAATTATGCTAATAATCTGTTCATTTGATGGTTAATGAAACAACTGAGACCTTGCTCTTGGTATTGATTTCCCATTTGGAGCTCTCTTAAGGGACAAGGTTAGTTAGGCAAGAGGTTGGCTCATTTATCTGATCTAATGATCAATGTCTCAGAGTGATATGCTTACACAATACACAAGAGTGTGATGACAGCTCCTTGGACACACACGCACAAAAAAATAGCTGGCTGTTGAACAGCGAGTGCCCTGGTCAACTGTGAAATCTCGCATGTCAATCCAGAAGGACAATAACCCTCTGAGCTCCAACTTGAGTTGCCATGGCAACATTATCTCAGCCCACCACTACCTGGAGCCATTGGACATCCTGATCACAATCTCAATCCAATGCACACAGATTAACTTGGAAGCACACTCAGTTACAATTCACACAGAAATTATATTTTGCTTTTAACCCCATATGACTAAGACCTTTGTTTTTTAAAGCTAGAAAGCTTTTTAAATACAGTTCAACTGTGCTACTGCTAAAGGCTAACATGCATGCTAGTGCTGATGTCTGAAATGAAATTACTGTTAAATTATGTTTATTTATTTAGCTATATAATTACAAGACAATATATTAAAGAATAACACTGCAAGATATTAATAAAAGCACGAAAACGTTTTTTAGGAGAAATGGTAAACGCTTTTCTGGTAAATGCTGTTAACATTTGAAATCTCCAAAACAAACCCAAATGGATCACATCCCTATCTTGATGCCTCCGCCCCCACATTCACGCTTTACACATAAATGAAAGCAATTTGTGTTGCTATGATAATTCAGGTCGAATGTCTAATTGTTTTTTAGCTTACTGATCGCAACCCTTCTTTTAAAGTTATATGGACGTTTTCTTCTTTTGTATTTTCTCTGCCATCTCTCTCTTTCTAAAGTCGTTCTGCTAATGTCCGTCTTGTGCGCTGAGCTCTCTCTCCGCCCCCATCATGAGTGGACACGCCCCTTACTGCTGATTGGCTGCAAGTGTGTTTTGATGCTCAGTCCGATATACTTTTCAACAGCGTTTTTCAAAAACCACTTACAGATGTGCTGCGTAATATTTTAGTGGAAACAGTGATACATTTTTTTTCCAGTATATTTTAGCGAATAAAAAGTTCAAAAGAGTTCAATTTATTTGAAATGGAAAATGTAACATTCAACGTTATATGTAACATTCAAAATGTCTTTACTCTCACTTTTAAACAACTTAATGAATCCTTGCTGAATAAAAGTATTAACAGTATTTCTATCAACAAAAAAAGGAGAAAAATCTTTCTGACCTCAAATTTTTTTATTTAAATTTAATTATTTAATTATTTTAAATTTGGTTATAGTTTGGTCAGTTAAAGTTTTTTATCACTTTGCATATTTTTTTGCCTAATTGTTTTAATTGTATTTGTAATGACTAAAATTAGTAAAGACTAAAATGCTTGAATATGACATGACAAAATATTAACAAATCTTTTGTCAAAACACAATAGCTGTGTGAAAATGTACACTGGCTATTTATGCATAACAATGTAGATTCATCCAGTGGACTGTAGTGTTGTCTCATCTTCACCAGAATGGGTTCAGCCCAAGTGCTGAGTCGAGATCTGGGCCTCATTTCCTGCTGCCCATGCCAAGACTGAAGTGTAATAGAGATGTTTAAAGCATATCTGCTTTGCTTGCATTCCATCATGTGCTGCTGCTAAAATAATAAGTGCACAGGTTACTTCAGGACAACTCCCTCTGAGCCACAATCGCATTGTTGTGATTGGCTCTTTTCTGAGGTTCCCCTTTGCTAAGAGTCGTAACAACTCCGAAAGCCACACTGACCGTATTTACAACACTAGTGACAGATGTTCCTACGAGCCGCACACTTCAAAGTAAGTCATTTTGACAGGAAGAGATTTATGTTCACTCCTTTCAATCCTCAAGACAAGTCACCTGTCTGTGTGCAAACTCATCCCTTCCAAAAGGCGAAACCCAAACAAACACGAGGACACATGAATATTACATTTCCCAAGGTGCCCATGTGTCTATTACTGTGCGTTTATGGTGTTAAACATGGTAAATTGAGTAGACGGGGGAGAGAAACTGTCTCTGTGGGAGTTCTGGAGCCCATCATGCAGTGCTCTAAGAGCTATATTAACTTGTAATCAGATTCCACCAGTTCATTAAGGCTGTCTCCTCTTGCATCCCTTGGATGTTGAGGGAGGTGGCCACTTTTTTATATTTGTGACAGAGTCTGGTAGAGCAATGCCCACTGTAAAGCACAGAGCTGTAACAAGCCTGTAGTCTTTGTTCCGAGACTCAGATGCCTGAGGGGAGTTTGCACAAAGACGTGGATTCTGTTAGAAAGTCTTGTCATTTGTGTGGATATACAAGAAGAGAAATGTCAGGAGACTCTGATAGCAGAGGCAGCCTTGGATGTGTGAATGCACTGTATGCAGCTATATGTATGTGTGTGTGTGTGTGTGTGTTGTACGAGTGAGTGCATGTGTTTGCTAGCACAGCTCTACCCCATAGACATGCAGCAGGTCGCCTAGGTGATGCCGAATGTTCTTTCCTATCTACAAGCCCCCTTTACACCCGGCATTAATGCATTTTCAGATCTCTGAAATTCGAAGATGGTCTGGAATGGTTTTTGTCCGTATTAAGGACATACATCCTATTATTCATTCAAGTATTTTAGGAATTGCAATCTGATTAACAGAGCTGTATATATGCTTTTTACCTGTATTGTTTTTCTCTCTTTCTCCTTCATAAATAAATAAATAAATAAAATACACATTAGGCTACTTATAAGTCAAATGTAATGATGTTACTTTGCAAAGTTGTTCGAGCAGTGGTTTCACAATGTTAAAAAAGAACAACAGATACTGTGGTCTTGTGATTTGCTCAGCAAGATCTGATTATTATACTCATTTTGTCTTTTCAAAGAGAGTTAGCCTATACTTAGAGCTATGCTAAGCTATAAACATACTAAACTAAGCTATTAGCTTGAAGGCTAACTAAAAACACAAAAAGGTAAATGTTTAATTGGACCATTTTTGCTTTAATAATACAACATGTGATATCTAACTAAATAAACAAAAAACAAAACATGAAAAATGTTAATTGATGTCTATTTTTGATTAGGCACCAAGAGTACTAAGTACATAGAGTACTCATAAAACGTATTCTTCCAGTTGATGGAGTAGCTTTGGGATCCAAGGGGTATAGGATTCTGAAGGGAGATTTTGGATCTCTGTAATGTTTACCAAAAAACTAAGGGCAAATCTGTATTTTTCCTCTCTAAGTTACTTATTGGTGTTTATTTACAAAAAAAAACTTACTTGATACTGTATTTATCCTGAATTCTCACAGCTTTCTCTCAGATTTCTTACTACGCTACATTCTGTGTCGCTCACTCTTCACAGCCCTTTTGGTGTAAGATACCAGCCAAAATACAGGCCAGATGCGTTTGTTTACCCTCAGACATAAACCTGAACTGCTTACTGACTGCATACCGTCATGACATCATTGCCTGTTGCATTGTAGCCTGCGCTATTGTTTCAGAGCATGCTAGGTATGGCGCAATCACTGAAAAGGTGAGAGGAGTCACACGCAGCTTTCTCATGCCTTTCTCTTTTTCTCTCTCTCTCGGCTCACAGACGCCATCAATAACAGGATGTTAATGCTAGACGGAATGCCTGCAGTCCGAGTCAAAGCAGAACCTCTGGAATCTGAGAGAGGGGTAAGAGAACAGTTGTTTTTCATACAAGTTTTGTCCTGACCTCTTATCCATTCTCTTGTACCACCCTCCACTTCTTTCACCCCTCACACACCCACCCTCTCGCTGTGATACCCCTAATTACTCCCAGGCGTGTGTGTGTGAGTGTGTGTGTGTGTGTGTGTGTGTGAGTGTGTGTGTGTGTGTGTGAGTGTGTGTGTGTGTGTGTGTGTGTGTGTGTGTGTGTGTGTGTGTGTGTGTGTGTGTGTGTGTGTGTGTGTGTGTGTGTGTGTGTGTGTGTGTGTGTGTGTGTGTGTGTGTGTGTGGAGCAGCCCTGATGTGGAGAGCCACAGCTGAAACAGGAATGCTCCCAGGGCTTGCAGACAGGGCCACTGCAGCCAGGACAGCCATTTTGGCAGGGCACAAAAACAGATGCAGATACACTGCTGTTGAGAGTCGTTTTCTCTTTTGTGTCATTATTTCTTCATATGCTGCTTACCTAAGTGCACATATACTCTACATGATCGTCCAGGCACATCTATTAGAATACTGTTCATCTATATCAGGGTTTTCAAACAAGCAAGAGGGTGCTAGGGGATCTGCAGAGCATTTCAATGAGAATAAGTATTTTACATTATGTGTATTTTAGGGCTGTCAAAGTTTATGTGTTAACATATTCATCAAATATGAATATTATGAAACAAATATGAAACATAATGTTTTTAATTAAAAGAAGAAGTTTTGCAAGTTTTTATAGTTAATTTGTTTTATTTAATTGTTTAACACATTTACTGACTTTGACATTATTATTTTTTAATTTTCAGTTCTGTTTGGAATTTATTAATTATGATTTATTTTATTTTATTAACAGCCATAGCTTCTAACAGAAAGAAATAAAAACATATTTATAGTTATATATTAAACACTGTATATGGGGTCATGTGGTCATCAAGGATGTATTCAGTTGATATAAAGTGACAAAGATATTTTGTTGGAATTTTTTTCATAAATAAAAGTTTTTATTTAAACAGTCTATTCATCAAAGAATCCTGAAAAAAAAACTAGATATTTAACATTGATAATAATAAGAAATGTTTCTTAAGCACCACATAAGCATATTAAAATGATTTCTGAAGGAATTAAAATATATTCATATAGAAAGCAGTTGTTTGAAATTGTTATAATATTTCACAATATTGGTGTTTTTACTGTGTTTTTGATCAAATAAATGTAGTCTTGGTGAGTATTTTTCTTTTAAAAACATTAAAAAAATATATATATATCTTACCATACAAACAGTTGTGCATCGTGAAAAAAAAAAATTGGATATTAATTTGTTTCAAAATAGGGATTGTCATATTCTGTGGTTTTTGAAAGTTTTAAAAGGCCTGAACTATATAACTAACCTGTCACATTATCATAAGCTTTTGACTCAGCATAGCTTAGTGTATAAATTTGATTCTATTCAGTGAACTCCACAAGAATTTCTCAGTTAATGAAAAGCACAAAAGCAGATAGTGAATAGACAAACCACTTTCTTAAAGAGAGAACCTGTTAATAGTTGCTTCTGAGAGCCAACAACGTACCCTCGTTATGTTCTACTTCACAAGCCAGCATATCAACACCTTGTTTCCTTCCTGCGAAAGGCTGGTAGACGTATTTATCCATATGCGTCAAAATGCTGTCGAGCGCCAGGAAGTGTGCAACCTACACAATGACTCTTTGAAGTGCATCTCATTGCTCAAACATGGTCGTCATTCCGGTGGCCACTTGCCAAGACCTTGCTGAGAACGGTTTGCCCCAGTTAATGCCCTCACTTGCAAGACCGAGATTTCATGTAGGATCCTCAAATAAAGTAAAAGTCACCAGTAAAGAGCCAAGGTGGAAAGTACGGAGGAGCGAGCGGTTGAGGTTTGAAAACCTTTCTACAGAAACAACTTTTTATCTCCTCAAAGCCTTTCATTTACATTTTATTCCACATGAAAGGAGGTCATGTGTGCCACAGTACATCAGTTTACACTTTCAGTCTGCTACAGTTTCATCTTGTTTTCTTTCCTATTCACATTTAATCTCGAAACGTTGTATGTTGTGGATCAGCCAGTGATACCATATGAATAATAATCAGAGATGTAAAGAGTAGGCTACCTGAAAACCATATATAAGTAAAAGTACAGATACCTTACAGCGAAAAAGACTCCATTACAAGTTAGAAGTCACCAATTTCAGTACGACTAGAGTAAAAGTTATTCATGTTAAAGGGTTAGTTCACCCAAAAATGAAAATTCTGTCAGTAATTACTCACCCTCATGTTGTTCCAACCCCGTAAGACCTTCGTTCATCTTCGGAACACAAATTAAGATATTTTTGATTAAATCTGAGAGCTGGATCACTCCTCCATAGACTTCTAAGACATTATAACTTGCTGGCCCAGAAAATGTATTAAAGACATCGTTAATATAGTCCAAGTGACTCCAGTGGCTCAATCTTAAGTTTATAAAGCGACGAGAATACTTTTTGTGCGCAAAAACAAACAGAAATAACGACTTTATTCCACTATTCATTTCCTTCTCTCTGGGCCTCGAGTCTTTTCACGTAGTGTTTAAGCGTAGCGCGTCTGTGTTGCACGTCACCACGTAGGCTGCACGTAGGTGACGTGCACAGACTCGAGGCCCAGAGAGAAGGAAATGAAAAGTGGAATAAAGTCGTTATTTTTGTTTGTTTTTGCGCACAAAAAGTATTCTCGTCGCTTTATAAACTTAAGATTGAGCCACTGGAGTCACTTGGACTATATTAACGATGTCTTTAATACATTTTCTGGGCCAGCAAGTTATAATGTCTTAGAAGCCTATGGAGGAGTGAGACAGCTCTCAGATTTAATCAAAAATATCTTAATTTGTGTTCCAAAGATGAACGAAGGTCTAACGGGGTTGGAACAACATGAGGGTGAGTAATTACTGACAGAATTTTCATTTTTGGGTGAACTAACCCTTTAAGTAATATATATTTAAGGCCTACATGCGCTGGACATGCTGGTTTCTGTCTCATCATCGGCTGCATGTTCTCATCTCATCACATAATTTGAAACGCTGGCGATTCAAGGAACTGGTTAGAAAGGGTTTGTCCCTTTTGCTTGGAACACAAAAGATTACAGAGGCAGGTTTTTTCAATTAGATAGCGAGTCTGTTAAGCATGATGCTGATTGGTCATTAGAGGCACCTCCCTTCCCTTTCATACAACCCTCATTAGCAGGGTGCTGATTGCATGCTATGCTAATAGAAATTCACTCACTGGGTTTGATTACTACCCTGTCTGTGCAGCTGTGCAGCATTTTTAAAGAATAAAATACTCAAATTTACTAAAAATCTGACCATGTTCAGCATTTATTACAGCAAAAAATTAGACGATGTAAAAATAACATGCATTTTATATAAATGTGTTATTTGATTTGCGATCAGGTTAATGGATGTGTTTAATATGAATCAGGAGGTTCTCTATATAGGCCTATTTGCTCCTAGAATGTCTGTTATCTTTTTTTCAATTGTTAGCCAATGGTTTCATTTGTTTGTTTAATAATGTCTTGCCAATTTGGTTGCTGTTTTAGAACATTTTAATAATTAAGTAAAAAAAAATGGTATCAATATGCTTAAAATACAGTGGAGTTGGGGGAAGGGGTTAATGAGGGTTGGTGTAAAAAAAAAAAAAAAACAGTTACAGATGTTAAAGGAGCGCTTTAAAAAAAAAAGCGAAATATAAACTTGTTTGGCCTGCAAGAGAAAACTGACTTGGAGATATTTGCAGACCCTATAATCCCTTAATAGCCCCAGCAGTCAATTGAGTAGAGCTGTGAAAAAGTTTCATTGTGCTTTTTCTTTTAGCCCAAAAACTCCTGAAAGAGACTAAATCACCAATGAACCATTGTTGTCAGCGCTGTCACACTTTGCAGAAAGGGGTTTCTTTGTTCTGAATATACTGCTCTTTTCCCTGCCCAGTCATATCAGTATTGTAACCCTGACCTTAAGGTCATGTGTCCTGACCTGTGACAATGCCCTCTAAACCCTGAATGACTCCACCTGGGTTTTTACGGGTCATGTCAGCATATTTAATTGCCTGACATTTGTTTGTTTTTGGATTCAAATGCAGTTTTATTGTACCACATTCTGCTGATTCATGGGTCGGTAACGCTCAGAGTGACTCCACTTGTCCGGAGTAAAAATAGTATGAGCTCTGGGGGGAAAATTGTAATTTGCTACAGGCCCACTCAGTCTGCATAAAGAAAAGTGAGTCTATAAACAAAGTCAAGCCGTGATTCTGCAGCAGACCGTTTATCACATCTGCAGTCGCAATTCGAGAACTTTTCCCCTCGTTTTAATGTGCTGCTCTGTCATGATTAGCCGCCTGCTCAGGAGTGATCATTTCACTATATGCGCTTACTGCAGAATTGAGCGCTTTGTCTGCTAGCACTTTAGGTGTTTTTGAGCAGACAAATGTGTGGAGTTGACAGATCCTGTCTCCAAGATGTAGTTCTGATAGTTGAGAAAGCAAAAAAAAGTCAAGCTATGTTTTGTCCATGTTGCGGACCACAATTTGAATGTGCCGGAAATTGTTGTTAGAAATTATATTATGAAAAGCTTTTCTTCATATTTTTTATTAACTGTATATTTTAGCTCTTTCCCTGCATTGAAAGAATTTTCCGTCGTTTGACACAACGCTTCCCCGCCATTGACTTGATTTTCCGATAATCCATGTTTTCACTGTTGTACGGTAGGGGGCCTCTATTACGCATCTCTGAAATAGTACTGAATCTCTGGATCTAAAAACAAGCGGAGAAGAAGCAGAAACATGTAAGCTAACGCGATCAACAAACATTAAACAGCATATAAATCAAAATGGCCTAACATTAAAGAATGAAACGTCGACCCAGGACGAGATACACGACTGTGCAAGCTTTGGGGCTGTTGATGGACTCGATCTATGTTTTGATCACCGCTCTGAATCCGAACCGGTGGTAGTCTTTGACAAAAATAAGAATGTCTCAGCTTTTTTTCAGAATGTTGCTCTTTTTTTGTGTTGATAAGAACAATTTTTTCAAAAAAAAAAAAAGAAAAAAGAAAAGAACAGAGCCTAAACAAAAAATGTAACCAAATATTTGGGGGCCTTGAAAGTTTTGTAAAAAAAAAAAAAAAAGAAAGAGTTCATATTTAAATATAATTTAAAATATAAAAATTAGCATAAAATGTATATTTTTTTGAAAATGTATATTTAAAAAAAATCACTGAATTACTGTCATGATGCACATTTAAAAAACAAAAAAAACTCATCAATGACCATTTGTGTCAGAAATTTGACTGAAGAGATTTACATGGCTTTTATAAATGTCTTCCTTACAGTCACCCAAAGTGCACGGCTATCCTGATATGGAGGCGGTGCCAATCCTGCTCAGCAAAGTGAAGGCAGAACCTCCAGAAGACCTGCTCTCATCCGAGCAGTTCCAGACCCAGACGGAGCCCGTGGACCTGTCGATCAACAAAACACGGACGTCATCTCCTTCATCCAACACCTCACCCATTACCTCAGCCTTCTCTCCATCCTCCTCTTCATCATCGTCGTCCTCACCTTCCGTCATCGCATCCATCTCCGCGGGAATGCCCTCCGTTTTGACACCCGGGCCGTTGGTGGGCTCTTCTCATGGAGTTAGAGGCAAGCAATTTTTGCACATCATCCACCCTGTTCCCCCTTCGAGCCCCAGTAAACTGCCCAGTCAGGTGCACCGTATCCCTGTGGTGGTGCAGTCGCTTCCCCTCATGTACACCACAGCCGTACGCTCACCTTCCACCCTCAACTCCACCATCATGTTACCTCTCCTGGACGAGGCCAAGTGCCTGGGCAAAGGTAAGGACCTCATTTTGGATTGATTCCAGTTGATTCATTTTTCATACAGTTATACAGTAAGTTGATTCCTTAATTTGAAAAGTTGGAGGTTTGCAACTTAACAGTTTGAGAATTACTTCATTGATCACCGCTGTGCCCCTGGGTGAAGCACTTAACATCAACCTGCCCCAAGGGGAATGCTGAAATCAAATGAAATTTTGATCACAGCGGAAAAGAAATCAGCTGGAATGGGGGAAAAATGAAAGCTGATTAAAAGAACCTGTTCGGATTTGTTTTTAAAAGACTAGCTTCAGACAGCAGAATCTCTCTGTCCTTTCTTCACAGTAAAGCACCATACTCATAATGACATGCAGATATGGGTTGATTGTCCTCAGCTGCCTGTGTACTTCCTGCTGTTAGGGAGTATGTGATGTGTGTCAGGCCTTGCATACGCACTGCTTCAGGAGGGCATGCAAACTAAAAGCCTAATTCCAAATCAAGTAAGCAGGGTGGGGAATTAATTCCTACCACCATCCAAATGCTAGTACTGTTTGGAGAGTGGCGGGTAATTCTGATTTATGTACCAGCCAGTATGGCGGTCGACCTGCAAGCCATCTCAGATTGCCATTTGATGTACAAATACGGTTGCTTTTTTAAAGAAGTAATATTTGATTTAGATTTGGAAGTCATTTGAAAAGCTGACAAGGTGCATGTTGTCCCTATATACATTATTCAAGATATTCCTAGCACTTTGCTGCTTAACACACCCAAGCATGTGAGGTATTTTCACACTTGCTTCATTTCATCTAAAATTGCGGTATACAGCGTAAATGCAAAGTGAACTAATAGTTTTTCACATATGGACCAAAACTGAGATACAAGGAAAAATGAAAACACTAAGAATTTCATTCTTTTCAAGAGGACACAAATGTAAAAACACAACTGAGATTACAGCTACAGCGTAGATATGTGCTTTTTACATTTGGTCAAGTTCACATATGGTTGTTACTTCAACTTTAGGCACTTTTATATCCCAGTTTTTATTATACGTCTAGCCCACAGTTGCGGTGTAATTTTTTCTTTCTTTTTTTTACCTCAAACAACAATTTTGCCCATAATAATGTTTTATATATAAGTTTGTGTACTTGTTTACCAAGGACACAACAGTGTTCAGTGAGGAATGAAACATGAGACATGATGTGTAGAAAAAACCCCCAAAAGAAAATGGTATGTACCATAATTTTATTATAGTAATTTCAATTAAATTATGTGTATTTAGGATACTTAATGTGTTAGCTGTGAAAATAGCCGTAGCAAGATTAAGGTGTCTTTTTATTTTTAAAAAAGAAGCTCAAAATGTCCTTTCCACCACAAAATTGTGAAAACACAAAAATTGTCCTGGAATGCATGTTTGGCCTCACAAATTTACTAGTGAGAGTGTGAAAAGTCTGTTATTTTCTAAAAGTCAACAGGGCCAAAAGTTCCCATACTTTAAGAAACATCCATATATAGGGAGTTGTATATGTTTATATTGAATAAATAAAATTCCCCACCCTACAGCTACTGTAAGGCCCACAGTTATGCAGAATCTTAAGACACTAATCATCCTGGGATGAATGTGGTTTCTTCAAATGTAGGATCTGTGTCGTTGTCTCAAGTCCAAGGTCATGCAGAAAGGTCCCGCATGCCCTAATCAGAAGCACACATCTTGCATGGTGCGTTCCCAAACTCTCGAGACCTCACCGGACTGCTGTTTAGGGTTGGTTTCCTGTAGGGCGAGTTTTAATACTCTGGCAGTAAGCCATGATGTTCTGGGTGTTGCTGTAAAATGGTGTTCGGCCCGAGCGGAGGGCACAAGGGAGCTGTTTGTTGCTCAACCTCTTGTTTATCTGGGAAGGGTGTCTGTCCCAAATGGTTGGGCAGGGCTGGGCATCCTGTTAGAAGGAGGATTTAAATACTGGGTGTCTCGCTCAGCTTCAGATGAGGAAAGAAAGGAAAAACAAGGTTTGCATAATGGGGTGGGGCGGATATTGAAGATGGGTGGCACCGCGAGCAGTCAGGCACATAGCAACATGGACTCCACCCAGAGAGCTCCGAAACAGCACAGAGGAAATGGGGTCAGACCTGGGCGGGGTCAACAGGGTAGCAGACGGTGAGATGCTTACATGATAGTGAGACAGTTACATTTTACCACTATATTGAGACAGTCAGTGACAGCTGGAAACACAATGGACAGCGCACACTTTTACATGCTCACGCATACTCGTGTACAGGTTGCCAGGGGGAGGTGGGAGGGGGTGTGCCCTTCTCCACAGCTCTGTCTCCGGCTGAGTTACCATGGAAACAGGCTATGGCTGGAAACAACAGGAGAAAGAAATCATGGGGTTTGCTTCACCACCTCTTATGAACTCTCGCTTTTGTCATTGCCTTTATATGGTCGTTTTTAAGGAATATCCATGCAAGCTATGAACTGTAGGTAGCTTGAATGGATTATGGTGGAAACAGTCTACAGAGGCAGTAGAGGCAGACTTTTTTTTTTTTGAAGATGGTTTTCCTCATGATTTAGTCTTGCATCTTTTAGTTTAGGTATATAGCATAAAAAGTGCAGCACAAACTAAAAAGACAAAGAAAATGAAGTAAAAAAATATATATAATGCAAATAAGAAATTATCAAATATTTTAGTGCATTAAAAATAATCAGGGGAATCAACAGTATACAAATATGATTCTGGATCTGTTTTGAACATTGATCTTGTATCATAATAAATGTAATGCAGAATATAGTGTTTTGAACTGTTTTGCATTATACAGATGTTATAATCTGCAATCATATGCTATACCTGATTTGTGTCTAGCCTGCCCTGAGTAGACACAATGGAGAAGGAGAGAGAAAAGCTCCAGGCTCTTGTAATGTGTCTAATTAATCTTTCAATGAAATCCTCCGTTAGTTTTTGCTGAGCGTTTGTGGCTAAAGTGGATGTTTAAGCTACCCTTGCAAAAGGCATAGAAACAGCTTATGGCTAACGGTAAAAAGCAATAGGTGTGAAGCTAGACCAGTGCGTGTGATGTTTACTTAATGGTTCTTTACTAGTAAGTTGCACGTCGAAAGTGGAATGCTGGTCTGTTCTCACAGGATTGAATGTACACTACTGTTCAAAAGTTTTGGCTAAGATTTTTTGTATATTTTTGAAAAGTCTCTTATGCTCGCCAAGGCTGCATCTACTTGATCAAAAATACAGCAAAAGTATTGCAAAATATTATTATAATTGAAAATATCTGCTAATATATTTTAAAATGTAATGTAATCCTGTGTTGGCAAAGCAGAATTTTCAGAATCATTACTCCAGTCTTGGAGTATCAGTCACATGATCCTTCAGAAATCATTCTTATATCATGATGCTGCTCAAGAAAACATTAGATTTGAATAGAATAGAAAGTTCAAAAGAACAGCATTTTGAAATATAATTTTCTGTAACCATGTTAAAGTTTTTATGTCACTTTTGACCAATTTAATGCATTCTTTCTGAATGAAATAATTAATATAAAATAATAAAATCATACTAACTACAAACTTTTGGGATAAAAACAAACAAACATTATCAGCGTTTAGTTTGAGTGTTTTTTGCTGAGGTGCATTGTCTGCAGTGGCAGCTCAAAAAAAATCATGGCCCCGACGTTTTACACCAAAATGCTTCTGAGATCAAATAACTGACATCTTAAGTGTTCCCATCATTCATACAGATATTCATAAATTGGCAGCATAACTATGTCCAACACCCAAGAAACAAAGGGTGAGTGGCAGCACAGCGCTGTTGTCTTTAGACGCTCTCCGGGCATCTGATCGCCTGTGCTGGTGACATGCCTGCAGGACACACCGCCCTAGGCTGATTGGGAGACAGCACGGACACCTCTGATCCGGGATCAGGTCTGACAGACTGCTGAGAGAGCAGCGAATTAGAAGCGTAGCCCTGCAGCCTGGGCTAACCCACATAATATTAACAAAGCTTTGAGTCAGGGAGAATGCTGCTCTCAATCTGTGGGGAATGAGATACAGTAATCAGAGACGGGTGTTCTGTGACCGCCAGTCTAAAACACTGACATACAGCAAGACATATGCAGGTGCGTCTGAATTAAAAACCTGTAATTGATGACAAACTCACAAACAAGCACACGCCTGAAATGTATCATATGCTATTCAAATACATGTTGTCTTCGTATTACATTATGTCCGAACCACGACATGATAAAGCATCAATATTTTTCCATTTATGTTTTTGGTACATGGCTTTTGGTAGATCTATTCAAGGTGCTAATAACTGTATGTTCTGATTGTCTGGGATTCTGTTACTTCATACCATTGTTGTTATTGTTTACTAAAACTATTAAGAATCCTTTACAATATTTGATATAAAGCTGAAATATAATAAAATACATTATAAATATAAAATGAAAAACTTACAAAGCAAAAATAAATGTTGCCTTGGCACCTAACTGAAATAAATAAGTGTAAGTACTAAATTACTTAAAACATTTGAAATAAAAATAACAAAAAGCATTGTTGTATTGTGGCTGGTTACCAATATGTTTTAATATACAAGTTTTTAGGTGCTGTGTTTCTTTTACTATGGA
The DNA here is from genome assembly GCF_951802725.1 of Rutilus rutilus. Classification (NCBI taxonomy): domain Eukaryota; kingdom Metazoa; phylum Chordata; class Actinopteri; order Cypriniformes; family Leuciscidae; genus Rutilus; species Rutilus rutilus. The sequence continues at coordinate 15,097,525 of NC_140215.1, read as the reverse complement.
CCCTTTTTGGCCCTGTGGACCTTCTAGTAAATAAACCGCAGGGTCATTTCAACCATCTCAAAATGATGTTCTGTGTTTAATATCGTTCTGTGGTGGAAATTATATTTATAACATTTTGGGGCATTTGAAAAGTTGCAAATTTAAATAATGAAGGCGCGATAATGTTTCCAAGACAGTTAATGTGACCTTAATACAATAAACAGAAAAAAAGTTGAAATCTGTTCATTTGAATAAAAATCAACCCTTGGGACATTAAGGTGCCAAAAGTTGAAGAAACACCCTGAAATGCTGCGCTAATTCCTGCTCAACGTCATGTAGCATATTGTGAGCTTCTGAATGGGAATGAGAATGTCCTCGGGCAGAACGCATATTACAGTCATGTAACTAACCTCCTCCTCTGTTGTTCTCCCCCTGCGGCAGCACAAACAGACCCCAATGGCTTGTCACCAAGACAAATCAAAAGTGACAGTGATGATGACGACCTGCCAAACGTGACCTTGGACAGTGTTAATGAAACAGGATCCACAGCGCTGTCTATAGCACGAGCAGTGCAGGAGTGAGTATCCTCCAAAGACACACTCTCACAAACACACCAGCATGCACTGGAAATCAAGCTCCAACATGTGCAGACTGACAATCTTCAGCTAGAAAATTGTATGGACGTACTGCTAACAGTCAATTTGGAGATTCTGCTTTGTAGTTTGACTTTAAAGTAGTGAATCCAAGGCCCCCCTTAGTCCAAGATTCAAAGGCCCTTCCATCTGCTGTAATAAAAAATAAATAAACTCAAAAATATGATGATAGTTTAATGTTGTACATCTGTATTTTTAGTGTATTTTTTAGCATTTTAACTAGGAATATGTTAATAAAACTAAGGCCCGGTTTCACAGACAGGGTTTATGTTAAGCCAGGAGTAGGCCTTTCAATTAGGACATTTAAGTAGCTTTTATAAATGTGCCTTAAAAAAAAAGAGACAAAACAAAGGCACTGACATACTTTAAGGTATGTCAGTGCAAGTTGCTTTCAGTTAAAACAGTTCAAGCATGCATTTTAGTCTGGGACTTGACTTAAGCCTTGTCTGTGAAACCAGGGGTTAATATAAATAATTTGAATACTTATTGGGGCCCCCTGGTTAAGAACCACTGCTTTAAAGAGGTTGTTCACCCAAAAATGATAATTTATTTACAGTTTTGTGTTGTTCCCAATCTGTTTGACTTATATATTTAAAACATGTATTTGTGTTTATTTTTGTCTGTACAATGAATGTCAGTGGGGTCCAGTCAATGTTGTTTTAAACCTCTTTGACTTTCACTGTATGGAGAAACAGTTGAAACACTCTTGAAAATATCTTCTTTTGTGGTGCCCAGAGAACAAAAAGTCATGCAGGTTTGGAACGACAAGAGCGTGAATTAATGATTACAGAATGGTAATTTTTGGATGAACTATCCCTTTAATTTATTAAAGAGTTGGAAATGAACACCTTCTATCAAAAGACTTGTGCAAACTGTGAAGCGTTTCCTTAAATGCCATTCTTTGAAATACCAGCTCTTTGGTAACATTAGCTGTCATCTCCCGTTCTTGTCTGCACAACTCCATGTGTCTTTACTCAGATGAGGTAGTCGTCCCATTAAAGACAGTGACATGATCAAAACCAGAAGACTCTCAAGACTGCAGGCTGTAAGAAAAACAGTCTAGGACTTCTCCCAAAGAGTTTTCCATGAGCCAGCCCCCCTACCAGCACCCTGTCGTCTGCCTGTTATTTAGGCAAATGGTTTGGAAAGTATTCCTGGATTCCTCTGTATGTCAGAGCTCATGCACTGATACCGTGCAAATGTTTCCCTTTGCTCCGAATGTGATGCGAACGAACGGTACTAGGACTTTGCCCCCCAGTGCAGCAGAATGCCAAAACACAGTTTAACCAGGTTTGCAAGAATGGTGTTATTGGGAGAGCTGCTGCTTTTGGCTGTTTACAGAGAGAGTGAGAGGGAGAGAGAGAGATGGAGAAAGAGGTCATGTGTGCAGCTGTGTTCATTCTAGCATGTGAAATAAGATAACATTGTGGGCAGCGTCACCGTAAAATACTCTGATAGCATGGCGGACTCAATGGACATGAACAAATAAGCATTTATCACATCAAGGAAGTGTTTGATGAAGAATATTGTAATTTAACTGGGTCAGTGTTTTTGCGCAGTAATCGAAGCAGAAAATTCGAAATGCTGGGCAATAAAATGCAGTCTAAACTGAGACCAGAGCGTCTAACAGTAGGAGTGATGCCTTCCCTTCGAGGGGTGAGTTTGTGGACGCATAGGTTGGCTGGCACCGTGAAGCCCGCGGGACTAAAATAACCGGGCTCACGGACCTGTCAGAGGCCAGTCACAGCCGACCCAAAATTACTCAGTCTCCACTATAAGACTGTCCTCAACACCAGACGAGCCAATTTAGGAGACAGAGAACTGCTGGCTCTGCACTTAATTTAAATATCCATGCTGCTAAAGAAGCCGTCCATTACATCGGGGCACTCTGAGCGAGAAGCCAGATGTGTTATGTGCTGATATCTGGCTTTAACTTACTGATATCAGTTTCAGAAGAACAGATGAAAAGCCTGTGCCCAACTTTCACATCTCTGAGTGACAAATGCATCTACTGTATGTGGGTTGCTGTATTTTGTGTGTTCAAAACAGCCTCTGCTAAATCTATCAATCCCTACGGGAAAGGGACTACAATATCGTTAAAGTGGCCGTGGCAGGTTCATTTGGGTCCCTCGAGTCCCAAAGGGTCATTCGGTCAGACAGGTTGGGAGTGTGGCTACACACACACAGACACACACATGCAACTACACACTTTCAGTTCTTTTAGGACAGAAACACACTTGCATGTTCCTGCATTACTGCGGCATTATCAAACTTCAGTATTAAGGATGCATGATTATATTATTATTATTTACTGCTGTGGCCTATATTAGATATTTATTGACTTATATTGGATACTTTTGCCATCAACTAGTGCTGACTTAAATTCATATAGTAGATTATTAATTATAAATAATAAATATGAATATTTTATCAATACTAATTGAGCTATCCTTTTATGTCTAGACTCTAGAGTATACATACAGTAGTCTAACCTAATCTCTCCCTCTCTCCCTGGTTCTTCTCTGTCATTCCTTTCTGAAGCCTGCTTTCTCTTTTGTGGGATTGCAGGATGAGATGCAGGTCTTGTTGTGACAAATGTTTAGGGGACCGTATCAGAGAACACCCGGAGCACTCAGCAGAAAGCTTACTTCGCTAGTCACTCTGAAGGGAGAGCTGAGACAAAAAGAGCAAGAGCTCAAATCAGTCTGATTTGAAACATTTGAGAACCAAACAATTCATACACCCCACCCCCAAACACAGACAAAAGCACAAAGCCAGGATGACAGGTTTATGCAGGGTTTACACAAGAGCTGTTTCAAAGGTCTAGGCATCATCTGGGCTGCAAAGCTCTCTATGTTCTACAGTAAGTGATGGCACTAGCATATGTTGGGCATGGATGGATCAGTGGCTGGACATGGACAAAGGCTTTGATTGAACTAAAATTGTATATAAAACAAAGGGAAGAAAAAAGTGGGGTATAAACTAAAAGTAGCTCGGTCCTCATCGTGCTGGGGGATGTGAGGGTTGGGCTGGGCAAAATAGGGGTCCATCCAATCCAGGAGATCATCCTAGTACCCGCCTGGTGTTGTTGCACCATACCTGAATCTAGAGGACACCTGCGGCCTGCAGGGAGGACAGCAGATGTGTGCGACTGGATGACAGTCCTCTTGGCCAAATGTTTATTACATTATAGATTTAAATTAAAGATCTTCTGAAAATGGATTTAGCTAGCGGTAGTGTGTTTATATTCATTTTAATATTTAGTTTCCCTCACTTGTTTGTGAGCTGTAATTATAAAGCAATTTTGTACGTTTTTTTTTTTTTTTTTTTAGATGTATAGCTTTGGCTGATTGAATAAAATAATATATTGGTCGACGTCTATTGACAATGCACCTGATTTGAGAAGGACAATAAAGGAAAGAGGCGTCTGTACAGTACCTGTCAGGTGAATATATATATTTTCAAGTCATTTTCCACGATTCAGACTACTGTATCACTATTTATGTCAGTGGCGTCCCCTCTGAAATATATTAGACTGTAAACATCCTGTGAGAGTTCTTTCCACTGTAAATCCTGTCACTCCCTTCATGCTCCCTCACTCCCTCCAAGCTCTCCTTCCAACATCCACCCCCCCCCCCCCCCCCCCCCTACATTTTTATCTTGCCACCAACTTTCATTCTCACAGAAACTCTCTGTGACTCTCTTTTGCTCTCTTGTAATTTATCTGAGAGAGAGAGAGAGAGAGAGAAAAAAACAACCTGTTTGGCTCATTGCCTCTTTCTCGGCTTCTCTTTGTCTCCTCTTCTCAATTTCACTTCTCCCCTCCTGGGTCTCTTTCTCTCTCTCTTTCACTCTCTGTGTGCTTTTGCTCGAGGCAGCGAGAGAGAGTTCAGCCTCATTTCTCACACATTGGCTCATTTCCGCTAGGCCTTCGCTTGGCAGCGCACCAACACCAACAGGTGACCCAGGAGCAGGGGAGAAACAGGAAGTGGGCTGCGTGTGGTGGAGACAGTTCACTGGAGGGGTTGTCTGGCTCCGCCCCCCCCCAGGCCCAGCCCATGCCAATCAGCAAAGCAGGGGACATACAGCTCTTATTACCTTAGAAGGGAAGGCGAGCGAGGACAATGTAATGTAATTAGGTGCTCCTCTCTGTCTCTACCTATAGGAGAAATGGAACAAAACGACTAGTACGCTCTCTCGCTTTCAAACACAGCGTGTCCTCACACTTACGTGGCTCTCTGCTCTTCTCCAACAGTTCAGTGAGCTCATTGGTTGATATCATGTACAAATCCTCTCAATGAGAGCCAGCTTTACAGTCTGAAATCGGGCCCACCGTCTGGAATGGCAATAATTCATTTTCCCACAGCAATCAGAACAGACAGCGTGTTAATACTGTGCAGTTTTATGCATCTGATCCTGTAATATTGTGATTTGGAAGTATGTAAAAACATTCTCTTGGATTTTACTAACAGCAAACTAACAGGCAACAAATGTCACATCTCTATAAGAATTATGGCTGGTTTTGTAAGAAAAAAAAAAGGCATGTTTTTTGGCCTCTGAACAGTTGTCTTGTACCATCAAAATGCAGCTAGCCTACAGCGCCATCTAGTGATACATTTTGAGTAGAACATTAGCAATAAGTAAAAAAAATTTTTTTTAAATGTGTACAGTACCAGTCAAAAGTTTGGAAACACTACTATTTTTAATGCTTTTGAAAGAAGTCTCTTAAGCTCATCAAGCCTGCAGTTAAAAAAAAAAAAAAAAAAAAAAAAAACAGTAATATTATGAAATATTATTACAATTTAAAATAATGGTTCTCTTTTTTAATATACTTTAAAATGTAATTTATTTTTGTGATGCAAAGCTGAATTTTCATCACCAAGTACTCCAGTCTTTGGTGTCTTATGATCCTTCAGAAATCATTCTAATATGCTGATTTATGATCAATGTTGGAAACAGTTGTGCTGCTTAATATTTTTTTATAACCTGAGATACTTTTTTCAGGATTATTTGATGAATAAAAAGTTAAAAAGAACTGTATTTATTTAGAATAGAAATCTTTTGTAACAATATACACTACCGTTCAAAAGTTTGGGAACAATAACTATTTTTTTTAAAAGAAATTAGTACTTTAATTCAACAAGAATGCGTTAAATTGATAAAAGGTGATGGTAACGATTTATATTGTTAGAAATGTTTTTATTTTGAATAAATGCTGTTTTTATGAATAAATGCTGTTAACGTTTTACTCATCAATGAATCCTGAAAAAAGTATTCCAAAAAAATATATTAAACAGCACAACTGTTTCCATCATTGATAATAACTGAGTATCAAATCATCATATTAGAATGATTTCTGAAGGATCATAAGACACCAAAGACTGGAGTACTTGCTGATGAAAATTCAGCTTTGCATCACAAAAATAAATTACATTTTAAAGTATATTAAAAAAGAGAACCATTATTTTAAATTGTAATAATATTTCATAATATTACTGTTTTTTTTTTTTTTTTTTTTTTTTTAACTGCAGGCTTGATGAGCATAAGAGACTTCTTGCAAAAGCATTAAAAATAGTAGTGTTTCCAAACTTTTGACTGGTACTGTATGTATATGTATGTGTGTATGTGTATGTGTGTGTATGTGTATGTGTATGTGTATGTGTATATGTATATGTATATGTATATGTATGTGTATGTGTATGTATGTGTAAGTGTGTGTAAGTGTGTATGTGTATGTATATGTGTATGTATATCTGTATGTATGTGTGTGTGTGTGTGTATGTATGTATATATATGTATGTATATATATATATATATATATATATATATATATATATATGTATGTATGTATATATATATAATATATATATATATATATGTGGCATGTAGACATGATTAAGACAATCTGCTGAAGTTCAAACTGAGCATCAGAAAGTGGAAGAAAGTGGCATGTTTGTCGGTGACAGGCAGGCTGGTCTGAGTATTTCATATACTGCTTGATCTACTGGGGTTTTCTCACACAACCATCTCTAGGGTTTACAGAGAATGATCTGAAAAAGAGAAAATTTCCAGTGAGCGACAGTTCTGTGGGCAAAAATGCCTTGTTGATACCAGAGGTCAGGAATGAAGAACAGGAAACTGAGGCTACAGTTCACACTGGCTCATCGAAATTGCACAATAGAAGATTGGAAGAACGTTGCCTGGTCTGAGGAGTCTCGATTTCTGCTGCGACGTTCAGGTGGTTGGGTCAGAATTTGGAGTAAACAACATAAAAGCATGGATCCATCCTGCCTTGTATTAATGATTCAGGCTGGTGCTGGTGGTGTAATGGTGTGGAGGGTATTTTCTTGGCACACTTTGGGGCCCTTAGTACCAACTGAGAATCATTTAAACACTGCAGCCTACCTGAGTATCGTTGCTGACCATGTCCATCCCTTTATGATCACAGTAAAAATCTTCTGATGATTACTTCCAGTAGTATAATGCAGCATGTCACAGTTCAGATCATCTCAAACTGGTTTCTTGAACATGACAATGAGTTCACTAAATAGAGCACTTTTGGGTTGTGGTGGAACAGGAGATTCACATCATGGAAGTGCAGCCAACAAATCTGCAGCAACTTTGTGATGCTATCGTGTCAATATGAACCAAAATCTCTGAGAAATGTTTCTAGCACCTTTTTGAATCTATGCCATGAAGAATTAAAGCAGATTTGAAGGCAAAAGGGATCCAAACCTGTACTAGCAAGGTGTACTCAATAAAGTGACCAGTGAGTGTGTGTGTATACTGTGTATATGTATGTATAATATATATGTATTTATGTATTATTCAAATGTTCTTTTAAAGAAATGAATACTTATATTCAGCAATAACACATCAAATTGAGCAATGGTGACAGTAAAGACATTTATAATGTTACGAAATATGTGTATTTCAAATACATTTTATGAAAGTTTCAAAGGAACATTCTGCTTCCAACATTTCTGATGATAATGTTTATTGACCAGTAAAATATTTCTGAAGAAAAACCTGACAGAAGACTGGAGTATTGGCTTTTCCATCAAAGGAATAAATTATATTTTAAAATATATTAAAGTAGAAAAACGATTTTAAATTGTAATATTAGTTCACAATATTATTGATCAAATAAATGCAGCCTTGGCAAGCATAAGAGACTTATTTCAAAAGCATAAAAACATTATTAGTGACCCTAGCTTGTGAGGAAAAGTCAGTAGAAAGATGTTTCTTGCCATTATTTACTTTTATTGTATTACATTAAAGGGATACTCCACTTTTTTCGGAAATATGCTCATTTTACAACTCCCCCAGAGGTAAACAGTTGAGTTTTACCGTTTTAGAATCCATTCAGCCGATCTCCGGGTCTGACGGTACCACTTTTAGCATAGCTTAGCATAGATCATTGATTCTGATGAGTCCAGTAGCATTTATTTCAAAATGACCAAAGAGTTTCAATATTTTTCCTATTTAAAACTTGACTCTTCTGTAGTTAAACCGTGTACTAAGATCGACGGAAAATGAAAAGTTGCGATTTTCTAAGCCTATATGACTAGGAACTACTCTCATTCCGGCGTAATAATCAAGGAACTGTGCGGCTGTACCATGAGTGCAGCAGGCGTAATGATATGACGCAGCGCCTGAAAATAGGTCTAATAGGTTAGACAAACTTAGTCCCGGTCACGTTGGAAGAAGTTACCGAGCTGGGGACTATTTTCAGGCGCTGCGTCATATCATTACGCCTGCTGCACTCATGGTACAGCCACACAGTTCCTTGATTATTACGCCGGAATGAGAGTAGTTCCTAGCCATATAGGCTTAGAAAATCGCAACTTTTCATTTTCTGTCGATCTTAGTACACGGTTTAACTACAGAAGAGTCAAGTTTTAAATAGGAAAAATATTGAAACTCTTTGGTCATTTTGAAAGAAATGCTACTGGACTCATCAGATTCAATGATCTATGCTAAGCTATGCTAAAAGTGGTACCGTCAGACCCGGAGTTCGGCTGAATGGATTCTAAAACGGTAAAACTCAACTGTTTAACTCTGGGGGAGTTGTAAAATGAGCATATTTCCGAAAAAAGTGGAGTATCCCTTTAAGATGGCAAACTAACATTCACAGCTGAGGTGAAATATGATTACATTTGCTTTGACGCATAGATTCACCACACTGCGAGCGCTGCTGCTGAAAATTAGTGCTAGAAACACTTTATCATAATAAAGATAACATGTAATACTGACACATGCAAACATGGTCCATGTCTAAGTACTACTGCTTTAAAATCATGTCACCACATGGTGGCAGCAAATTAGCTTGTGTACATGCTGCTGTGTTAAGGATTTTGTTTAGGATGCTGAACAAGTTAGTCAGTTGGCAATTTCCTGCAACACTGTAATGTTTAATTCAGTGTGATTAAAATATCTTTCTCTCTGCCTCAGTTCCATGTCACCATTCAGTATTGAGAGCATTCGACGGCCACAGCCACCTGAATCTCCAGACTCCAAGAAAAGACGCATCCACAGGTGTGACTTTGCAGGCTGTAATAAGGTTTATACTAAGAGCTCCCATTTAAAGGCACACCGGAGGACACACACAGGTAAGTGAGCACAAAAAATGCTGTCCATACACATAGTTTCACTACCAATTTATTTGATTTTGGGGGATTCTAGTTAACCAGTCGTGATTGGTTCAGATTTTACGAATTGCATCTGTGTCTCTTTTTGCTTAAGTGTGATCCATTATCTCCACCAGGTGAGAAGCCATACAAGTGCACCTGGGACGGCTGCACATGGAAGTTCGCTCGCTCGGACGAGTTGACACGGCATTACCGTAAACACACAGGGGTCAAACCCTTTAAGTGTGGGGACTGCGACCGAAGCTTTTCCCGCTCAGACCATCTGGCCCTGCATCGTCGCAGACACATGCTGGTCTGAATCCACACACACACACGGGAGAGCTGGATCTCCCCCAATAGTGTTCAGCTGGGCTGGATACAAAAATGGCCATCCCTGCCCCTGAGAAAGAAAGAAAGAGAGAGAGAGAGAGAGAGAGAGAGAGAGAGAGAGAGGAGTACAATGCTTTCCTCACATTTGCAGAGCTAAACAGGGTCCATTCAGGGAAGGGAGGAGGCTCATCTACAGGCCTGAAACATTTGGAGTCCAGGATGTTGATTGTCTCATGTGTGTTCAAAGGAATATTTCACTCGGACAAACAGATTTTTCCATTCTGAATCATCCTTGTGTTCTGTTTAAACATGGCTGCTTCTCGGTCGACATCTACAATGTGAAGAAACGCAGAGTGGAAGGGCTTTACGTGTTGTTCAGGCAGACGCAAAGGGGAGTTTGACCGGGAATTGTATGCTTGCACAATTTTTTACATTTACATTATTGCGGAACATCAAGAGCCAGACACATCTGTGAAGGATCATGCAGTTCTTCTGATGACGGAGACTTTGGGCCAGTGATTCTGGAGGTTTCAGAGGTTGCCATTTACAGGTTAACATACCAGCGAATGAGATTACGCAACAAAAACAACTTATGTTTTGGGTCATTATATCTTCTGTTCCCCACAACTGTTGATTTTAAACTGAAATTGATTCAATTTGATAAACAGACAAAACATGCTTGGGCTTCTGCAGCCTACCATCCACATTTGTCTTAATTTCATCACACTAACTCACTAATTAGAGTAAATCTGGATAATGAGGGTCTACTCAGACTGGTAACTCGAGGTAGAAGAGCAATATACCCATTCTGAGCTGGTCTGGCTCTTACACTTATAAAGTACGTACATATCTATCTATCTATCTATCTATCTATCTATCTATCTATCTATCTATCTATCTATCTATCTATCTATCAGTATGTACAGTACGTACTTACATCAGGTGGCGTTGAAACACGGACAAAACTTTGGATTTCTACCAGTGCCGCTTTGTTTTCTATAATTCCTATACCTCTTTTATTTATAGCTGCCACATTTTGGAGGTGAAGTCGCTTTGTAGAATATGCAGAGGAATCCTCTGTTTTCTTTTCCTTTTGTGAGATTGCTTTTGGACTATGAAGCCTAGATGTAATTTATGGTCAGTACAGCAGCATTGATAGGCTTTGTCCTTTACTTTGTATTTACTGAAGTACTGTGTTAATGCTTCAGTTAAAGTCTTTGCATACATCAGTGCATCCATTTTTTTAATTATTTTAAAAACACTTCAAGTAGTTAATGCATTGGGTAACATTGAACTAACAATGTGCACTACTTTTCAAAAGTTTGGTGTCTATAATAATTTTTTGTTTTTGAAAGAAGTCTCTTATGTTCACCAAGGCTGCAATTAATATATCAAGTATACAGTAAAACAATAATAATGAAAATTAATATTACAATTTGAGATAACCGTATTTTATTTTAATATATCACGTATTTATATATATAATATAAAATTTAATTTATTCCTGTGGTGACAAAGCTGAATTTTCAGCATCATTTGAATATGCTTTCTGCCCAAGAAACATTTTTTTATTATTAATAATAATATTGAAAACAGTTGTGCTGCTTAATATTTTTCTGGAAGCTGTGATAAAAATAAAAATAATTCAGGATTCTTTGAGGAATAGAAAGTTCAAAGGAACCGCATTTATTTGAAATAATAATAATTTGACATTATTACTGTTTTTATTGTCACTTTTGATCAATTTAATACATCCTTGCTGAGTAAAGGTGTTAATTCAAATAAAAATCTTACTGACCCCAAACTTTTGAAAGGAAGTGTGCAGTACAACAGTATTTAAAGCATTTATAAATCTAGGTAAATGGTCAATTATAACTATACTTTTTTTCTGTTCATGATATATACAATTCATGTTTGTTAATAGAGTAGGCTACTGTTAGTTTAAACAGCTTCAAATGTAGGCTATTAGTTTATGTAAAAATTACCATTAACCCAGATTAATAAGTGCTGTTGTTCAGTTTATTTTATGGTTAGTTCATAATATCTTATGTATTAACTAATATTAATGAATTGAACCTTATTATAAAATGTTACCAATGTTTTTCACACATAGCTTTTCATCACACCGTTTGGACAATCCCCAAAGTGACCAGTAGAGGGCGGCCAGTGAGCTAAATTTCTCTGCAATGCTGTTTTAAAAAAGGGTATCTATCTATCTATCTATCTATCTATCTATCTATCTATCTATCTATCTATCTATCTATCTATCTATCTATCTATCTTAAAGGCATTTCTTAACTTATAAATATATAGACACACACACTACAATAACCTAGATACTCAAAAGAAGCAATATGCCACACTTGTATGAATACAAGTAATTTAATTTAACATATACTGTACCCAGATAAATCCACTGTACGTTCCCCATGATCGAGTTCACGTTAAGGTATACGTTTTCACTAAACTGTCTAAGTTCTGTTTCTGAAAGGACATCTGTAATAAGCAGTCAAAGACTTCTGCCCCTTTGATCCATATGCACTTTCAAGTGGCTATACAGGAAGCCATGTGATCGCTTTTCAAATGATTAGATATTGCGAAAGGCCACTTGACTGCATGCACAGACAGATCAGGTGATCAAACACACTGACTAAATCTACAATCAATCACACAGTTGCTGGTGCATGTAGGAACTTTTCGTCACCAACAAAAGAAAACTGAAGTGCTGTGAAAGGAAACATGTCAAGAAACATTCTTGTCAGTTAGAGACGACCAATCAATTTCTAGCATTTTTTTTGTTTGTTCGTTCATTCTGAAGTATTATCATCCACCATGTTTTATGTCCCTCACTATGTATTTGTGTACACACGTGTGTGTTCTGTTGTTTATGGGCTTGAACATAACATGAGCACCTTGTTTTTATGAAGTAAGGAAGTAATTATTTTAAGGTAGATGTGACATTAATCACCAATGTATCTTATCATATTCTGTATTTTGAAGCGTGTCTGTAATGTGGGGCACTTCATCAGCATATGACTATTTTCTGTACAAAAAAAAAAATACTTTTAAAGATGTTGTAATATATGTGACAGTGAAAAGATATTGCTCCGTTTTACAGGCTGTAAATACCTATCAAAATAGGGCTTTTTTAAAATACAAGGGATTATCTTTATACGTAATATGCAGATTTTTCAGAGACATTCATTTAGCTGATCTACAGTATGTGTGAGAACAATAAAGGCTTGTCATCTTAAAGAGATAGATCAGCCAAAACTGAAAAAATCTGTCATCATTTACCCACCCTCATGTTGACCGAAACCAGTATGACTTTCTTCTGGAACATAAAAGAAGATATTTTGAAGGTTTTTGAAAGAAATATATATAAGACAGAAATTCATACAGGTATATGCATGTATAGAAAATCATACAGGTTTGAAGTGACGTGTGGGTGAGTAAATTATGTCCGAATTTTCACATTTGGGTGACCTATCCTTATAAACGCACATGTAGGACCGGTTCGACCCTGCTCTGCGCTGGCCGAGTGAAACCGGTTGCAGTTGCATGTAGTTTTTATAAATAAAAAAAAATTCAAATGAAATGTTCATTACAGTATTCAGGCGGTGCTGCCTCATTTTTAGCAACTATTTCAATGTTTTTATACTGACTCTTAAAATGTGAATGAAGTAAAAACAACCCAATGAAAACAGTGTATCCAGCACAGTATGCAAGAGGCATGAGCAACAAATATAGTGATCAATATTCTACTGGAAAGATTTCAGAAAAATAAAGGGTTGTTTTACTCAATTCTGCATTACTTTCCCTCTCCTTTGACATTCTTATGTTTTTTGTGGCATAATTTTGCAAAGGCAAACAGGGTCAAAGTTATGCAATAATGACGAGTGCCTAGTATTATTAAGATCCTCACGTACATGAAGTCACGGTTTCCCTGGTTTAATCACCCAGACATGTTCTTTTAAAATGCACTGAGCCTTATGAACCATTTTGAAGCTGTAAATATCCAGGTTGGTGTTTGTTGAACATTCTTTATGTGTCTCCTATGGAAGCTGCATAAGATTTATACGGTTATACTCACCTACGGAAGGACACATTTGCTTAATTAACAGGACTCCGGTTTACCTCTGACTTCATAAAGTCGCGTGAACTTCTGATGCGCCCCCAGTTATGGAAATCGAGGAAATATTCTGAATGTTAAGACACTGGTGGTACGGTGTAATAATTCCTCCGTGAGCAGCATTTCCCCCCTTCAGTCTCTGTAAAATATTACCTTTGTTTATGTATTTGCTTTACTTTCTTTGGAATCAAGTATTTACTCAATGGCCTTTGTTTCTTGTTTTGCTGATATTCTGTAATTATCTTTCTTGTATTTATGTATAGTGTGTGTATTTGTAAATATATTCAGAGCTTTTTGGTTTTGGTTTTATTGTAAAGTTGTGATATTTTCCCCAGCTGATCTTCAAAGGGATTCCCTTCCCATTGGAGGATGTCACGTCCCGTTCGTTTCGGAGGTTAAAAGTGTTTCAGCTTTATTTTGCTTCTCCAGAAGTTGTCTAAATATTCTGTGCTTTTTGCTATTCTCTGTATTTTCTTTCTTTTCCAGAAGATTGAGCTGTGAATTGAAATTGAGGTTATACATTATACTTGTTTGATAATCTAATTGGAGGCATGGAAGTTAATAAACTTGCATTTTGTATGGAACATAACATCTTGTATTTACATTTACTTCACGTTAACATTTCAAAACTGTTAATAGAATAAAGATGTTCAGTCCTAAAACCTGAAAAATTAGCATTTTTGTCCCATAAATTCCCATGAGAATTTTTTATGTATTTTTATAGCATTTGAATTATAGTAATGTAACATTAAGCAAGTTGCTAACAAGTACTAAAGCTATTTATAATAAAAAAAAACATTGAAATTCCTAAGGGAAAATAGCCCATCCGCCGCAAGGTTGTGCGTGCTGTGGCTTCACAAATGCTTTGCTGCATACCTCGGTTGTAACGAGTGGTTATTTCAGTCAAAGTTGCTCTTCTATCAGCTTGAATCAGTCGGCCCATTCTCCTCAGACCTCTAGCATCAACAAGGCATTTTCGCCCACAGGACTGCCGCATACTGGATGTTTTTCCCTTTTCACACCATTCTTTGTAAACCCTAGAAATGGTTGTGCGTGAAAATCCCAGTAACTGAGCAGATTGTGAAATACTCAGACCGGCCCATCTGGCACCAACAACCATGCCACGCTCAAAATTGCTTAAATCACCTTTCTTTCCCATTCTGACATTCAGTTTGGAGTTCAGGAGATTGTCTTGACCAGGACCACACCCCTAAATGCATTGAAGCAACTGCCATGTGATTGGTTGATTAGATAATTGCATTAATGAGAAATTGAACAGGTGTTCCTAATAATCCTTTAGGTGAGTGTAAGGCACATTCTATTTTAAATAAATGTTGTTCTTTTGAACTTTCTATTAAAGAATCCTGATTTATTAATTTTTTTTTTAGCATGGTTTCCACCAAAATTTCAAGCTGTACAACTGTTTTCAACATTAATAAAGGTTTCTTGAGCACCAAATCAGCATATTAGAAGGATTTCTGAAGGATCATGTGACACTAAAGACTGGAGTAAAGATGCTGAAAATTAAGCTTCACCATCACAGGAATAATTACATTTTAAAATAGAAATGTAATATTTCACAATATTACTGTATTTATGATCAAAGAGATGCAGTCTTGGTGAGCAGTGTTGGGGAAAGTTACTTTTAAAAGCAATGCATTAAATAACTGTGTTACTCCCTAAAAAATTACTTTTTACAGAAAGTATTGTGTTACTTTCTCTCCTGGGCTGGGCTTGCTTGCTTGTTTTTTAATAACAAAAAAACTATCTTCAGAAAAAGAAAAAAAATGAAACAAATATGATGTTTATATAAAAGTCATTTTTGCTTATTTGAATTGGATTATCGAAGGTCAGAGGCAAAGACATTGGTTAATAAAGTGAGATTAAATACATAAAGTATATATTTGTCATTTAATATTTTTGGATAATTATCTGAGTTTGCATTTCACCGTTGTTTTTTTTTTTTTTTTTTTTTTTTGAGGAATATTGATTCTGTTTTAGTGCCAGTGAGATGGGTAAATGACTGCTCATATTTAGTCTAGAACTACAATAACCCTCATATTACACACAACACACATAACGCCTCTGCCCTTACTCCTGATTTATCTCAACATGGGGACAGGAGAGGTATCAGTCAATAAATGGCAACACAAAGTATCTTGCATTACTTATTTGAAAAAGTAAATCAGATATTTTGTTGTAAATGTAAATTACTTTACTAGTTACTTGAAGTAATCTGATTTCGTAACATGTGTTACTGGTAATGCGTTACCCCAACACTGCTGGTGAGCATAAGAGAAAAAAATTCTCACGACCCCAAACTTTTGAACGGTATAGTGTATTTATCTGAGATCACGGCCTTTATAAGACTATAAACACAGAAGTCAGATGATGATTTAACATTTCAATTGATATTGCTTTCATACCAATATGATTTTGTGGGAAAAATGAAATGGTTTTCCCTGGGTATGAGCAACATCACAGCGATCCTGTAAGTGCTTTCAGTAAATGGCATTCACTAAAGAGGATCACAGCTGAGCTACTGTTTGATCCATACTCTCATCTGCAAAGAACATCTAAATGTCAGGTCAAATAGTGAATTAAACTATTGTTCCTTTCCATGAAAGAAAATAAATGACTTCCCTATTGACACAAGTCTTTTCAAAGAAA
Source organism: Rutilus rutilus (assembly GCF_951802725.1). Taxonomy (NCBI): domain Eukaryota; kingdom Metazoa; phylum Chordata; class Actinopteri; order Cypriniformes; family Leuciscidae; genus Rutilus; species Rutilus rutilus. The sequence continues at coordinate 15,081,131 of NC_140215.1, read as the reverse complement.
CATGAAGGCATTGGCTTCATGATAACAATCTTCCTCAGAGACAAAGCAGTTGGGTTGATTCCAGTCATGGTTAACAAGTATATTATATAAAGATTTTGAAAGTTATTAGCCAGCAGTCACTAATTGTCAAATAACATCACACTCTGTTTGACCAGTGAGGTTTTACATTGAAGTGACAGGTGAATGTGCTGACTTAGCATGTAGCTAGCATGATAACCTCAGCTAAAATGTTTAAAGAGGCCGCACAAGATAAAATAAAACTCTTACTATAAGATAGACAATACCTACCTCAAGAGTGGTGATTGTCTTGCACTCTATTTGGAGATTGTATTTTTATTTGATAAATACTAAATAATTCCACATGCTTCCGTCTTAGGACTCGTTAGCACACAATAGGCCTACACCAACATGTAGTCCATTCAGTTGACATTTTTTGGTGTATTTGTTCCGGTGTAGGCCTGACTGTTAGTCATTTCTGGATGATAGCATCAGTATCTATTACTAAAGTAGGAAAAACATTGTAAATTACTCATGTTCAGAATCTGTTGCTTATGTAAGAACTAATTCAATAACATACGCCTAACGATGAAAAGAATGCATTGTGAAAACGTCAGGTTATTTCCATGACTGTGGCCTTTCTGCTGTTACTCAGTGATTTGTATACAGTCAAGATAATTATAGTATCAATTTAATTGGGTGTTACCACTCAAAACTATCAACTTTAAATTCAGCGACTTAAAATCTGACAGACCGTATTAGCAATGGTAACCACACCTCCATTTATTCACCTAATCACATGTGAGACGACGGGACACTCCAGTTTAACCCGACATACTGAGACATACAGATCTGCCTCTATAATAACAGTAATGATGTAGCCTACATATTTTACATTACTGTACTTATCTAAGTACTGCAAATTAGAGCGATTAGAGGGTGTGTTTAATCTTAAGCAGTCTGAACCTTTAATTGCTGTAATTAAGAGTTTTTCTCTTTGGGTTTTGGTCACAAAATGAAGAACTTGTAGTTACAAATATGTTCTTCCTCTCTCTTTAACACATATACTCTTTAACACTGTGGATCCTTGTATTACATTACCTCAGACAAATAAAAAAAAGTCCTCTGTCTATTTTACTTCCATCTCAATAACAACATCAGCTTGTCATCTGTAATGAGTCCCTTCTGTTACGCATTTGTAATCTCTGAAAAATAAGGTGGAAAACATTTTTATCACTGTAATGGAAAATAAGAGGTTTTATGAGGCCACACATACAGACGTAACACACCAAAAGCCAAACTAACTAATGTAAACAATCATCTGCCACATTGTTCTGCAAAATGCAGCCATTCAGAGCACTATTAGTTTGAACAAAGAGTTTTAAAACCACTTCCCAGTAACCCGGCGCACATTTCATGTGATCGTTGAGTTACATTTTATAAAATATAAATGGAAAAACAAAACAAAAAAAACAATCTGTGCAAAATAAATACACGTCTTATGTACATTTAAAGCTATCATTTATCCCAAACAAATGCATAGTAAGGAAAAATAAACAACTATGGAAGTAATCGATATCCAACCTGTCCTCTTGCCAGGAAAAATACAGTATTTGTACCACTTATTGCATTTCAGTAAAACACACAAAAAGGAGTTCAATCAATCTTCAGATTGTGCTCTTTCAAACATTTTGCCGACGTAAAGCGAATCCTCTTCGACACATATCATAGTTTGGACTGAATCCAACTCTTTGGTGTTCTGAAGCTACATTTAATTTTCTAATTACCCGGCGACTCCCACACAAATTTCTGAAGCACTGTTTCTTATCAAGCGCTGCTTTTAAGAGACCTTAATTCATAGTGACTCGCCGTCCGTGGCTCACATACTCATGACTGTTCTGCGGTTTGGTTCTACAACCAAGACTACAGCTCTGTCTTGAAATTATTTACCTTGTGATGCAAGTACGAGTAGTCGCTTACAGGATTATTATGGGTTCAGTACAAGATAAGCTCAGCTGACAGAACCTGTGGTACCACAAAAACTCAATTTCAATGGGGCCAATTTGTAAACGTTCAAATTCTCCATGTTTCAATAACACGAGACATAAAGAATGTTTTAACATGATTTTAGTGTGAAAACTTTGTTACCATGTCAAAGCAATGTCTTAAACTCTAAAAAGTATTTTTTTGGTGCTTATATAAAATTATAAGCTTCACATTTCAAATTGGCCCCATTCACTTCCACTGTAAACTTGATTTTCTATATTTTTTTTTTTAAACTATTTTTGTGTTCATCAACATTACACCACGAATGATGTAAATTAAGCTTAACTTCTTACTAAACCCAGAATATTCCTCTATAGTGGAGTACAACTGTAAAACTGCCCACAAGATCTTGCACATTGTATATTTTACGTGGCACCTCAGTTCTATAAGGTAAAAAAGGCACATTAAAAGTAGTTATGTCATAAATTATGACCTCAAAGTATGCAGACAAACGAAGAAACAAAAAAACATGTCAAAAGAATGTCCCATCTGGCAAATGAGCCAAGTTCTCATCAATTAGCTGGTTTTGTGACCACAGGAGCCGCACCGACGGCAGGGTTTGGTCCTGTTGTACCTGATGAACTGCCAAAACCCAAGATTAACCAACACACCCAAATCCTAATTAGTATCATCAGCAGAGGTCCTGATAGCCCTCCCGCGGCTCCGTCAGAACAACGAGAGCGGGCAGCTCTAGTTCTGGTGCCTTTTCATGTGGAGGGCCAGGTGGTCCGATCGGGAGAAGCAACGGCTACATACGGCGCACTGGAAAGGTTTGGCCCCCGTGTGCTTCCTGAAGTGGCGCGTTAGCTCGTCAGAGCGGGCGAAGCGCCAGTCGCAACCCTCCCATGAGCACTTGTATGGCTTTTCGCCTGCAAAAAAAAACACAGGCCAATACAGTTTGAGGGGAGAGCACATCACAATTTCGTAGGATAAAACATTGGCAAGAAAAAAAAAGGTCTTTCCATTGAGTCGTCCTAATGGGCTGCACACAATAACATACAGCGCGACTATTATTATCTGATTCACAAACAAATTACACCAATTACACCACATCATCATCAAATTGGACGTTGGACATTTTTACATGGAAAACATGAATAATAATTTTATAAAAGTAAATCTTTTAGTATATCTGTTAAATAAATAGCAATTGAACTGCATAATTTGGGCAGGTTGATTTGAACTAATGTTGTTTTTAACTGTTTTTGTCATGTATCAAGTTATACCATACCATACCAGGGACATTATAACATGCCTGAATGATTCAAAATAGAGAGCTTGTGAATCAGAATCAAATCACTAAATGTGTAATTCTGTTTAGTCAACTTTACTGAACTATTGTATGACAGCGATATCACACTGAAAATTGTGTGAACAGCTCTGTTGTCTGTGCGATATTGCTGCTTATTAAAAGTCTTACTTACCTGTGTGAGTACGTAAATGGGCCTTCAAATGTGAGGACTTGGTGTATACCTTCTTACATCCTGACGAATAATACAATAAATGTCAGTATACATCATAACCTTTACCATTAAACCTTATATACATTATATGAACGTTAAAGGGATGGTTCGTCCAAAACCAGTATGACTTTCTTTCTTCTGTGGAACATAAAAAAAAAAGATATTTTGAAAAATGTCTCAAGTGTTTTCTCTCCATTACAAAAAGAATTTCTTCAAAATATCTTCCTTTGTGCTCCACAGAAAAGTCATTCAGGTCTGGAATGACATGAGGGTGAGTAAACAATGGGTCAACTATCGTTTTAACATTCTGGCCGGCACTGACTTGTCCGGCAGATTCAAATACAATGTCAAAAGGTTATGCCATTGTGTCCTAAGCCTCTTAGTCCAACTTTTAGACCGGTAATTGCCAGATGATTAGTCACGTCACTCCACAACATCTATTCAACAACGTTAAATCACCTGAATAGGCATTTAAGCCTGCGCTGTGTCATTTATTTGGAAAAAGCTGTGGCTTCCTTCTAAGACCTTGAATATCATGTCAAATAAAGTGTATACTATATTCACATACTGAAGTGTCTAGATGCTAAATTCAGTCTTACCTGGTACATCGCAGTGATGTATCCTCCTTTTGTCTAGATCGGGATTGTTCCTGCGGTTGTATTGGGCAGGTCCTGCTTGTGTTTGGACAGAAAGTGCTGGTCCGGGAGTAAGACACGACATTTTAGATGCCATGCTGGCAGCATATGACGGAGGTGGCGATAAGTTCTGTACGAGTTCTTTCCTCCTGTCTGGGCTGCCCGGTTCGGAGTTGGGAGGGGACGGTGGTAGATAGGCCGCCCTCTTCTGAGGATGCTGACCAAACTGGGCAGGTAGAGAATATCCACTGCTGCCCATGTTACAAAGAGATCTTTCTGCAACATGACTGGGGGGTGGGTTAATGCCATTGTACGTTGACATCGGAGAGCATGCGGCATTGTGGGAATCTGTGCAAGAGTGGCCTCCAGGCACATTGGGCTCAAGCTCCGAAGTCAACAGCTGAAACAGAGGGACTTCTGGGAATTCGAGGGATGGGGTCTCGTGCTTGACGTAAACATTGTTACCTGTTTCCGCAGCTGGGCTGTAGAGGTTCATGTACTCTGTGTGCGCCATGGCGGGCGCAACGGAGCCGTGGCAACTGGAGTAGTTGAAAGACGAATGCAGGGGTTCCGTCTTTATCTGTGTCGCTGCAGATCGAACGGGTCTACACATGCCGGTCCGTAGGTAGGTGACGTCAGGTAAAAAAACATTCATGTTTATGCTGTACGGTGCTCCTTGGTCCATCGTCAGGGAATTGTCTTGGCAAAACTTCTTATGGTCTGACAAAACGTGAAACTGAGGCGGCAGGTATCCATCCATGTCTGATCTGAGGGTCAGAAAAAAACAGGTTTTCATTCACCACGAATTGCACAAAAACATAAAATACATGAAAATAAACACGTTTTTTCAGCCATACCCAACAATAATCCTTGAAATTGTATTAATAAAGAGTTTAGCATGGCCATAGCTGGTGGATACTGTAACTGTAACCTAGTTGTTTTCTTTCTTGCAGATATATTAGTATATTATAGTTTTTACCAATGTCCAAGACTTTTTTGAGGAAAAGCACAAAACATCTGTCGTCCTTCACATCACAGTTCAGGAAAGTCACTCAGTGAAGGTTTTGGGACTGTGTGAGTTCTTATGTTCCCATCAACATTCATGACACACTACATACATTAGTCACAAGGTATTTACGAGTCAGATGATTGGTTCAAAACACAGAATATTTCCATATTTCCAAGCGACTGTCATTGACATGGGAAACATAATTGACATCTTTCTCCACTTATTATATATTTTAATCCACTTTGGCATAATCCTTTAAGCTTCCAAGTAAACAAGGTAGAAATTCCTGAGAATTGCAAGATAAGTTCAGAGGAATGAATCTTCAACATGACTGTTCTTTTTTTCTATTATGTTTACCTGTACAGTAGATACATGTACATTCTCAGACTGAAAGATCAACACAAACTTAGTAATATTCCTGTCATTTTTATGTCAACAAGTCAGCTTGTGTGCATGTCTAAATACACTAGGCTTGTTGCTACCTTACACCGAAGAAGGAACCCCCCATGCAAGCTCTCTCTCTCTCTATCTGCCATCCATAAACTAGGAAATACTCCATCTGAATTTAGAGCCTACAGCTGCTCTGCTGTTATGGAGTTTTCAGATTAAGGTCAGAGCAGAGTTCAGCACAATTCATCCAGCATGCTTAATATATAGGCTATATAACGTGGTGGAGAACACCATGAGAAAACATTACTATAAAATGTAAGCTGTGCAGCGATCATGTTACGCTTTAGATCAAAAGCATAAATAACACTGGCATTTCGGAAAGCATGGCACCCAGCACTGTTTACCAATGTAACATGCGATTACAGATTCACTCTACCAGAATGTGATGCTTTGATGGACTGTCATTAAATCCACTGTAATCGTCCTTTCTCAATTCCGCGCTCAGTTCTTAGAGGTGTTTTATTCTAGCCGTGGATCCTGCTCAACAAAGCGTTGCCCATAACGCATGTCCTCCGCTGAAATAAACTGGAGATCACGTCATACAATATGCCGCAAATGAAAACGACACGACAGACAGCCAGAGATGGCAAGCGCTTTACGCGTTTGACAAGACAAATTACGCAACTGCCTCGTTTCAATGCCTCAAAACGGGGCGGGGCTTTGTACATTTAGTAATTCATCCAAACAGGTTTTCCGGATCTGTAACTGTCTAGTAAAGAAAAAACAAACATGGTAATGCACTGTAAAAAAATAAAAACATAATGTTAATTATTATTATTGTAATTATTGTTGTTGCTGTTGTTGTTATTTTTATTATTATATTAATACAGTTGGTTGCTGTAGTTGCCAGAACTTTACCATACAAATACTTTAGTGACTAAATGTATGCCATTAAATCATAGCGTAATATACCAACCTATTTGAGCAATTAAAATGTTTTTAAAAAAACATAATTACACAGGTAGATCTTAAAAGTTAATCAAAATTGGCCTCTCCAGTAACTGTGATCAATCAAGACATAGCACAGTTTCTCTCTCTCTCTCTCTCTCTCTCTCTCTCTCTCTCTCTCTCTCTCTCTCTCTCTCTCTCACACACACACACACGCACACACACACACACACACACACACACACACACACACACTTGACGCTTAAAAAATGTAAACATGAACATGAAGTAAACATGAACCAAAACACAAAATGCTACATAAACACTCAAATGCCCCTGAAAAAAATATAAGAAGAAATATAACGTTTTAAATCAAAATCCAGACAAATGTAATGATCTGCACATGGAAAGGTGGGATAAGACGAACATTTTTTTACTGCAAAAAGTACTCTCTCTCTCTCTCTCTCTCTCTCTCTCTCTCTCTCTGTGTTAATTATTAGGTAATTCATATATAATGTGTAAATATAAAATATGTAATTTTTATATATTTTACATTTTACATTTTCAGTTTTATATATAAATAAAGTGAAACTAAAAGTCTGAAAATATTTACCAAAATGTTTAAATAATGACCTTATCATCTTAATATTAATATTAATATTAATATTAATATTAATATTAATATTAATATTAATATTAATATTAATATTAATATTAATATTAATATTAATATTAATATTAATATGACACTGTTTCCCCAACAACACTTCAAGATAATCAGACTCAGATATATAAAATTTGGCATTTGACTGATAAAATCCTTAATCCCTGTGAATACAGTATGAATTTCCAGGGAATGGGTTAATTCACATTTATTCTCTCTCTCTCTCTCTCTCTCTCTCTCTCTCTCTCTCTCTCTCTCTCTCTCTCTCTCTCTCTCTCTCTCTCTCTCTCTCTCTCTCTCTCTCTCTCTCTCTCTCTCTCTCTCTCTCTCTCTCTTTCTGCTTTGGGCCATATGTGCTGGTATGCAAAACTGCTTGACTGCACTGCAGCTGCCTGTGTGGATTGCGTGTTCTATGCCAACATGCTAGGAGAAGTGTTGAAGTAGGCAAAGTTGCTGCCAGGGAAAAATATCAGGAATGTTTTGATTAAAATAGCACACGATCATAAACAATCACAAGGAATGCCTTGGTAGTCTTCAAAAGGGTATTTGTGGACAAATTTGATGTCACTTAAGGAAAATCTAGTTGAAAATTATTCATAAAAACTGGTATGCTGTAAACATGTCAAAATCCAAATTTACAGTTGTGGCATGTTTGCCTGCCTGGCTGAATTATTGTAGCAGAATGGTTCTAGTTCCTATTCATCAAAATGGCGCTGATTAGTGAAAAGGTGCCTGAATTTCAGTTTCATTTTATTATGAAAGGAAATCAATGTTACAACAAGTAAAACATACAGTATGTGTTAGCATTACAAATCAATTGTGATGTCGAAATAAAGGCCGTTCCCATTATTCATATTTGAACCTATTGTCCTGCTTCACAGAAACATTTGAAAACCAAACACATGTACATTAGAAAAACAAAGACACGTTAGACAGGTTTCCAGATTATCCTGGGGCCGGACAAACCACTGAAACTGAACAATGTGATGTTACTTTTGTAAAAGTTTGACTCACATTTGCAGCATCATTCAGAGAATATTTATTTGTAAAATATACTTTGACATGGATAGTTCACTCAATAAATTTACCTTCATGTCATTCTAAACCTGTCTGACTTTCTTTCATCTGTGGAACACATAAGATATTTTTCATGTTTTTTTTTATAATGAAAGTCAATGGAATCCAAAGTTCTTTTGGACCCCATTGACTTTCATTGTATGGGAAAAAAAACCCGTTCCTATAGGCATATGCTGCATTGTAGACAACAGACTTTCCTGTAAATTAATAAGGAATAAAATAAGCAGATGTGACTACAGTTTTGACATATTCTCAGAGTGATGAGATACAATTTTCTGATGTATGGTTATTATTTATTGTTTATGTTTTTTTTTTATAATGTGTTTTGTGTGTTGTGTATTATTGGTACCGCCACCTTGGCCAGAACCCAGTGGAAGAAGAGATTTTGTTCTTTCTTTTGTTTATCTCAATGGGACCTTCCTGGTAAAATAATAAATAATAAAATACTGATTATGATATTGAGGAGTATTTACAAATATGCATAAAACTGATATTTCATACATCTCATTGATGTACTTGTCATGGAGTATCAAATACTGGACAGTATATAGTGACATATTTACACATTTTGTTTTGCCAATATGCCTCATTGCCAAATGTTAAATCAAGATCCACTGATTCTAGTTATGCAGTGAATGTGCATCAAAGGCAAGTATTTTCTGTTGCTCATTAGAGAATTTAAGGATGATAGCAGCCAGGGAGCATCTGTTGATGTTGGCACATAGACATCCGCATATGAATGCAAGTAATTCATGTTGCACATCATTTATAACTCAGAATATTCAGACAATTAGATGCCAGGCTTTGGAAAATGCAAAGCATCTGAAGTGAGCATCTACTGTACATGGACTAATACGGTGAAATTCACATGTCTAAAAATTGTTTACCACAGATAGTGATGGCTTGTGAGCTATTTTCTCACTAGAAAATTTTCTCATTTCTCAAATGAGAATCTGAGCTTGTGAATTCTTATTGTTTTTCATTTCCAGGTTAAAATCATATATATATATAAAAAACATTAGCCATGTATAATGCAAATTAATTCTATTCTAACCCCACATTCATAACATAGTTGCTGCCAAGCTCTACAATAAATATTGTCACGATGCACAAGAACTGATATTGGATCTCGAAATTCAAATTGAATATGTTTATTCCTCATCAGGTTTTCTCAAAAGGATTGTATTGATCAGCAATTGCATTCATATTCTGTGATATTTTTTAAAAAGTTAAGTCAAGTGTAAAGTTGCAGTTTAGTTCTAGAGGGTGTGGTGTGTCAGGAAGCACACATTGTGAGTGGGATTACGAGTGGCTTACTGAAAGAGCTATTTAAGATAATATTTAATGCTTGATGGCACTGAATAGAACTTAATCCATGTGAATATATGTGTTTATATTGCATGTGAACTAGCACACAAAAAAGATAGAGAGCGATATGTGTGAATTACCTTTGGCTTTTTCCATGCACGTGGGCGTTTAGGATTTCTCAAAATGGGAAATGTAGATTAAACAAGTACAAACTGTTGGAAGAAATGTGCAGAGCACCACTGAGACATCTAGACATTGTAGTTTGTTTGAACAAATGGGACAAATGGGTTTAAACGCAATCTTGATATAAGAAAAGACTGTAGAAAAACAAATTACATAAGTGAAATAGCAAAAACAAATCAAGATGTTGGCTTAGCAGAAGTATCAAAGAGCCTTTTGCAGTCATCAGAAATTCAGCATGTACTCTGAGTGCAATTTAGGGCAAAAGTTGTAAACAGAATGAGAGTCAGTCTTAAGCTTTTGAAAAGGAGATTTGTATGCTAAACTCTGTCACCCTGACTTGTTTGATCTTTCTCTGGAGCACAGACTAACATGTTAGACTTAGACATTAACTACATTTGTGAATTACATAAATGTATTGTGTGATGACTATAAAAAATAAATAAATATACTGTTTAGACTCTTTTGGTAAAAAAGAGAAAAATAATGAATCTATTTTAAGCCTGCATCTATCAGATTAAGAATCAGAAGCAAGTAGGCATTTCCTCTTTAAAGCCGTAAGGAAAAGGCACATTGAAATATTGTACTACTGTAAGTTCAGCCTAATTTCTGTAATGTGTTGCTGTCATAATGTTGTGGATCAAATTCACCAAGCAGCTCTATTAATTAGAAAACTTGAATTAGGTAGCTGTTTAAGCAAAAGTATGATATGATAATGATTTGAAAGTAATAAGAAAAGCAATCGTGTGAAAATCATTTTGGGGTTTCCCACAAATGTTTTGTATTCGACTGTTGAGTATTATATGAAGCTCTATAATGATTTAGCTGAAATCCTTTGCATGTCAGGGTATCTTATATAGGTTTTATTTTCTTTACTATAAAAAAGAGGGAATAAAATTGGACATAAAAGAGGACATGAAATTACTGTACAAACTGTATTTTCTATCCCCTAACCCTAACCCTACCCCCAAAACTTCCCAAAAAAAAAACAAAAAAAAAAACTGTTTGCATTTTTTGACTCACATTTTTGACTTGCAAGAACAAGACATTTTGTCCTCATGACGTAGTGTTTACCAGGACAGACACACACACGCACACACACACACACTGACAACTTAAACTTTATACAATGAACTTAAACTTGATTAATTGTACCTAATTATATACAGTGACAAGAAATTAGCGTTGGTCATTGAGAGAATGAGAGACAGCTTACAGGATCAAGTTGAAGTAGATTTTTATATTTTTTGGCCAGCTTTTAAAATGTGGATATTATAGGACCTACCTGTATTTTTATCAAACAGGATAACGTTTTAGAGTGACACAAACCACCACAAAACTGCAAAAAGACTTTTTTGGGGTGTTCAAATTAATTTTTATTTTTTTTATTTTTTTTGCTTTTAGGACATCAAAATGATGTCACTTCCTGGAGGATAATATCATAAGCAACTGGCATTTGTCAATGGGTGAAGGTTTGGCTGGTTAGCCCCTGCTGGTGGATACCACAACTGCATGCAAGCCAAGAACTGGGTGAGCAAAGCAAACGATTTACATGAGATGAATGGGAATGCTAATGCTAAATAATATATTTTTATATTAAAGGAACATAACAAAACACTACAAGATTGAATATAGGCCTATATAAATCGTTTTTTGGGGCAGAGATAGAGAACAAAGTAAGATGAACTATTTTTTTTTACTATTTTAAAGTCCACATGAATTCAAAATTGACCATATTTACTTTGTTTGCCTAAATTGTTAGTTTTGTGGTGAACAATTCATCCATGCAAGTCAATCCACACAAAATTTTTTTTTGGCTTTGTAATCTTTAATCAAAATCTGAAAATGCTCCTCCCCTCTGCCTTGGAGGACCTTCTCTGATGACGTATGTTTGACGGCTTGGTTTGGGAAACGCTTAACCACTCCCCTCAAACCGTTAGTCTGCTATGAGCGAGAGATGGAGAGGAGGAGCGCTAGAGTAAAACCCTGCCCTCTGTTCAATATTCCTTTTCACTGGGAAATACGTCACAGCACTGGAGAAAAGTCGTTTGCAACTTCCGGTTCACGCGGACTTTAAGTAGCCTATTTTTCAGTTGGAGCTATTCAAACCAAGATATTTCATTCGAGACATAGGCCTACTGTACATTTTTACTGCATAAGGAAATTCATAGGAATGACTCTACTGTCATCTAAAACACTAAAAGTTTATCATGTGATACTAAAGGAAGAGATGGCGTTTGTATATCTGACGTCATTAACTCACCTGACCCAAAATTGTGAAACAAACATGGTGCACTTTAAAAAATAAATATCTAATATAAATATGTTGAAGATTAAAATGCAATTCATTTATTGCTTGTCAAACAAGCTTACACAAAACCGTATATTCAGCATTACTCCATTGCTTTTCCTTTCACAGAACAGCCTTTTGTCTTTGGATCCCGTCGCGTAACGCTAATCTAAGACTAATAGATAGATTATTACGGACATAGTTACAATTTCCCTTCATACCGTAAGTGGTTAACAGTAACAGGTTGCAACTCTCCTGTTGTTTTTAACAGGTCCGACGGACACCCAAATTGATCTACAACCAAAGAGACTCGCTCTTCAACTTAAATGAGAAATCTTCACGCAGGGTGAGTTACCTGCCTATGTTATTGAAACGTTTTCTCTGTGTTTACGATGTTTGCTCTGTCACTTCTGGGATTATTTTGTTCAGAAATGTTGATTATCACAGCCTAGATTTACATAGCACATTCAGTTATGGCTTTTGTCTGCCATTGTTTTTTCTTGGTGACATGAAATCGTGATGAACATTTGATCTAGGCCATGGGTTTTGTCCGTCAGAGTGGGTCAATCTCACTGTAGTGTCAGCCTGCTGCCTCTAGATGGCATTGTTTAGTCGTCAGACACACAACCATCTGAGATCTATCTCATGGATAAAAACACTTTCTGTTATTAATAGGATCATATTCTATTCTGATAAATTGTATTCTTTTATTTATTTGTATTATTATTATTAATAATAATAGTAACAATAATAATATGTAGATGCTGTATGAGCCATTGTAGTATTACAGTAGTACTAACACATAGTGTTATATGTAATTATTTCCTTGATACAGTACGCAATAATGAATCCAAGTGTGAGCCTTCTTTGAGCATAATGTTAGCTGTTGTAATAATTTAGTGATTTAAATACATTTATAGGGCTGCTGTGCTGTCAGAATGCTACCAAATTTAATTTGCAAATGAGGGAACCAGATCTCTCCAGAGTAGCCCATTAAGGTATGAAAAAGTTTTCATCCAATTATGTTTTCCCCCGTGCGTCACAATCATCCGTGATAGTGTTACAACAGAAGACAATACACACTTCATCGGTTTGTCTTTGTCTCTGCATTTTATCTGACAGTTTCATTTCCTTCTGTTCTTTGCAATCATTTCCACAACATTATTTTTGCTTGTTTGTAAGAGAGAACACAAGACTAATGTTGCTCTCTGAGGAAAAGTTCAATATAATTTGTTAATTAAATGGATTAATTTAATTACAGTAGCTCCGAAAACATTCATCAATATAATTGTTTCTCTAGCTCCAATTTAATTAATGTTTAAGTGAAGACAAGTCTGTTTCAAATGTACATAATCTTTCCCTACATACCCCTCCACTCCTCATCTATTCATTTTCTCTCACTGATCCTCATCGCACAGAACCCTGCCGGTGTTTGTTTGATTTTCAATGATACGGCGTTGCTGAAACCAAACATTTATTACAGCAATTTAATTTAACCTCTCAACAGGATTTTACAAGACGACCAGAGGGATGGTATCAGTGAAAGGCACTCAGTGTTCAGTTATTAATCTCCTGCTGCCGTTGGCCCTTTCATAAAAGGTAAGTATTATCCAAACTCCAAACATACCACTGCCATTCAAGCTGTCTCAAATTTCATCGCAATGTGGACCAGATAGAGTTCAATTCGTCCATGCAGGCCAAAATAATAAAAGATAATTTCGGCTAATCTGCCAAAGGAATGTAGAGCGTTTGATGTGGACAGTGGTGGATCTTCAGTTGAAATAATTGCATATTGACTCGCTTGGCACGGTTGGATCAGGTACGCGTCTCTGTTTCTTACAGGTGTTCTCTTTGCTAGACAACCCATTCCTTGTTCAAAAAAGAACACTGGAATGAACAAAATGATTTGGGAATTCAAGAGTATCCAAATTCAAAGGAACAAGATAGTTAAAAAGTTGTAGTCTGGTAGTGATATTCTGGTCTTAGAGATTTTATTTGCAAGGTATCATTAACTGTTTTTACGAGGTTCGTGCCTGGAATTTTATGAAATGCGCAAATGGACTATTAATTGCCTTTTTTATTCCCCGTGCAGAGCAAAATGATTAAAAAACATAAAATGAAAAAGACAACACAAGTTTTTGTTTACACTGTTTTTTCTTTCATGAACACACAATGATACATTTTACATTGTGCAAAGCAAGTGCAAAACATACAATTTCAGTTAAACATAAGAAAACCACCATCTGTTCCATTAAAGTCATCTAAATCTTCATTGAATTCCACTCTGCACATTGATACCCACTTGAGAAAGTTTCATAATTTAATTGTTGAAACAGTGAGCTAAATTTGTGCGCTTATCTCTAACACATTGTTTCAAAACAATGCATTTATGTCTTTGAGCGGTTTGTATGTTTGAAGCAATTAAGGAACGCCACAGCAATGCTTTGCACAAACATACAAAGCTTATCTACGCGGGATAACGAGTTTCACGCTGCTACATGGGTAAATATTTGTAAGCCTCGTGGAGGAGGACTTTTTGTAACCAAAAACGCGTCAAATCAAAAGAGAACATCTGTCCAATTGCTGCATCAAACGAATAAGATTATAATGCTGTAATATTCACTGAAGGCTCAGATCATTATGCCTCTATTCAGCTGTGAGATTGGAGGGGAGCAGGAAAAAATACTCTACAGAACAGATGTTATGTGTTGAAATAGCTTACACTGGCCCCAAAAAGTATTTCGACAAATAAGACAAAATAATTTTGTATTTAGCCAAATGGCATCTGCAAACAAATGATTTTCTCAGGACTATCTTTCTCAGACATTTTTGCAATTGCTTTTAACCAGCTGTTAGATCCCTTCAAGTTCACACAGGTGTCCTAGCAGGACATATATATATATATATATATATAAATATAAGCCTTGCCTGTGAAACTGGGCATAAATCTATTGTTTATTATTTAAAACCCAACAAACGTTTTAGGGATCCACCGATACTGTCAATAATTCTCTTCATGTTATGACTGATAAGATGAATGATATTACAATTTGAAACAATTGAAAATAGAAGCACTAACGACTTATATTAATCATTTTGCTGCAAGTTAATATTAATCATTAATCATGCTGCAAGTGAATTTAGGCATCACAACATTATAATGTACAGTATGAAAAAATTGATATTTTGAGATTTGCTAAAGATAACATTTAACATTATTATTAAATTATTAGTTTTTTTTTTTATAAATACTTGAAGTGATCGTTAGGTGATGCAAAAGTAAGACAAATTAGAATTCACAATATAATATTAAAAAAATCTAACTACGGCTGACATTTTGCATCCCATTATAAAAAAAAATCCTGGAAAAGTGGGTTATTTTTCTTAAAACAGATGCTTCTTGGTTTGACATTGTAATTCTAATGCAGTGATATTCATTTTTAAGTGTCCAAAACATTTTTTGGGGCTTCTATACTGTATATATTTTTTATGATTCTGTTACTCAGAATATTCAAGATTTTCTGATTGTTAATCTAAATAACCCTCTTTCACTGCTACTTATTTAAGTAGCTCTATTGGGTTAAATACTTTCGACTGGTTTCACAGACAAGGCTTTAGCCTAGTGCCAGACTAAAATGCATGCTTGAGCTGTTTCACCTTGCATTGATATATCTTAAAATATGTCAGTGCCTTTGTTTTGCTGTTATGTCAGTGCCATTGTTGCCATTGTTTTGTCTCAAGATGCACACCAGTAATGTTTTTTCCAAGACACGTTTATAAAAGCTACTTAAATGCCCTAATCAAACTACGGCCTAATCCTGGCTTAATCTAAACCCTGTCTGTGAAACCGGGCCATTATGAATAAAAAAAAATTACGAGCTGAAGTATATGAGAGAATACAAAAGTAGGTTAACTGGTACCTCTTCAGCCACCACATTCCCAGCCATTAGCTGATCTGTCCACACCTCCTCCTAGTCATTGGCCAGATTCCTTCAGAGCGGACCACTAATCACATGACAAAGCTGTCTCTATTAGCCTCTGTCTACCCCTCCCTTCCCTTCACTCGTCTCTGTTCGGCTTCAAGTGCACGCGCAGATTTGCCTATTATTATTCTCTTTATTGTTGTGCTAATGAATTATTTGACCAACAGTATTATTTACTGTCATGCGAAATGCGCTGGTTAAGCCCTGAAACTGATGTGGAATACTATGATAAAGCTAAGCCTCTTCTGGCTCAAGTCAATAAAATCTGAACAAAGGGGCACCTTCACCATTAAAGTCATCAGTGTCTGGTGAAAAACAGACCTGCCAATCAATGCACTGCTCCAAAGGCATCTGGTTAAACATGTTGTGCATTCCTAGTGAAAAAGGGGGACATTAATTAGGTTTTTTTGAGAAGTATTGATACAAAGACCTCTTTAAATAGACTTCCCAGTGTACCCTGGGAAATTGTACGGAATTGAGTGCAATCAGATATATATGACACACTTCTTGTATGCACTGTATGTATTTAGACACTTAAGCCACACCATTTCTGCAATTATTTCTAATGTACTTTTTTGATTCAAACAAGTAGGACATTCATATATATATATATATATATACAGTGCAATGCATAAGTTAATACACCCATGCTAAAGTTGACTAAAAAGAGGAATAAAAAATCATATTTTGGAAATTGAACTTAATGCCTTAATTTAAAAAATTAGGAAAAATCCAACCTTTAAGGACACCAATTTTCTTTGTGAATGAATAATGTATCGTAAATAAATAAATGTTCTTCCTTAAAATACATGGTGCATAAGTTAGTACACCCCTATGTTAAATTCCCATAGAGGAAGGCAGATTTTTATTTGAGAGCAATGCAAATCAAACTAGCTTTTAGGCTAACTGAAATAAAACCATGCCAATCTCTAGGTATGGTGAAGGCTATGTGATGATGTGGGGCTATTTTAATTCCAAAGGCCAAGGGAACTTTATCAGGATGCATAGTATCCTGGATCCATGAAGTAACTGGCCTTTAAAAATAAAAATCTGCCTGCCTCTATGGGAATTTAACATAGGGGTGTACTAACTTATGCACCATGTATTTTAAGGAAGAACATTTATTTATTTACGATACATTATTCATTCACAAAGAAAATTGGTGTCCTTAAAGGTTGGATTTTTCCTAATTTTTTAAATTAAGGCATTAAGTTCAATTTCCAAAATATGATTTTTTATTCCTCTTTTTAGTCAACTTTAGCATGGGTGTATTAACTTATGCATTGCACTGTATATATATATATATTTAAATAAATATAACCTTAGCTGGCATAGACAAAAATATATTAATGTGGCAGATATAAGTTATATAAATATTTCCCTCACGTTTAAGCATCTTACACGCTATTTAAGCACGCAGGCTGGTATTCCATTTAAATAATGCGAGCAGTAAACTATCCAATAGCCATCCAATGAGAAATGATCACAGCAGGTCATACATTAGGTGCATTATTTTAATTATTATTCCACCACATAAGAACAAAAGGTCCGGAGTACAAAACTCACCATGTTTCTTGATCGCTATCCATTTGTTGAGTTTTACCTGGGGGCATCTTACCTTTCCCTTCATAATTAAGAACACTTTAGTATCAAACAGTATAGAGGTTTCTTCAGAGGTATTAATTAGGACTTTATTTATGCAGATCCCTGAACAAATTTGCATAAAATCTATTCCACAGATGGGTTTATGGGAGTAATGAATGTGCAATGCTGGTATAACATCTGGTTCATCATAACAATGCTTGTCCTTTGAAAAAAAAAAAAAAAAAAAAAAAACCAAGACACATTCATCAGAATAGGAAATAAAATAAAAAAATAGCAGCAGGACGATCATATTAAATAGTCTGTGTTTGTTTCTCTGAATAAAATAGCAGTAGTATGTAGGGTTTGCATGCTGTAAAAAAAAAAAAAAAACTGTATGATACAGTATGATCATCTTTTTTCTGATAACACTACATTAATTCTAATTTTGACAATTTATTTCTTAAAATTATTAATAAATTATTTAATGTTAAGGCAAGACACTAAAGGTGAATGAGGTAAACATTTAGATAAAGAAAGTAAATCAATACTTTTAAGACTTTTTTTTTTGTATTACAAGTTTTCTGAAATGCTACACTGTTAGAAAAATCTGTAGAAATTACAGTATTACTGGCAGCTACTTGCCAGTAACTTACTGTAGATTTAAATTGATGTTATTTACTGGCAACAATTTGTTCAAAATTAAATAAACATTAAACATTAACAAGTCTTTATCTTTACAGAATAAAACTAAAATAACAGGCTCACGCAAAGCATTCTGGGAACCAAAATCTGAAGGAAAAACAGAAAAAGGTTGATGAAGATTTCTGGTTCCCAGAATGCTTTGCATTAGATTGTTATTTTATAGTTTTATTCTGTAAAGACAAAGACTTGTTAATGTTTAATGTTCATTTAACTTTGAACAAACTGTTGCCAGTAAATAGCATAAATTTAAATCTACAGTAAGTTACTGGCAAGTAGCTGCATAACTACAGCAAATTTTTTACAGTGTACGTTTAAATATGCGCTAACACTTTTTTCACGATAATAACCAACTATGCAACTGGGCCACTATCTAATGAGATATGCATACATTTACAAAACAGAAATCTGAACATTGAATCACCATATTTTTAGAAATAAAATGCTGTATAATACAGATTAATGATATATAAACAAACCACTCTGTAAAAACCTTCAGAATATAAAACTGGAAAGTTTGGTGTATGAAAGTGCTACTGAAGTGGATATTTCTGGCTCGATGCATAAGAAAAAATACATTTTCCCTGCCCTAACTTCTATATACACTTAAGTTGTATAAATGAACATGAATGTATGAATGATAGTATATTTATAGATGAAGCTCGCTGTGTAAAAATGGTTGTTCATTTAAACTTTTTTTCTTTCTTACTTGAGTGTTTTGCAACTCACAAAGAAATCCACAATGCAAGCAAACTCTTCTGGCTGATGTGCCACTTGGCATGCAGACCCAAAATGTGGATAGTTTCTGGGCATTCAGCAAGATTTCAAATGGGGGGGGCGCTGTGCTCTCATCCTCCAGCGGCTACAAGGTCACTGGAGTATTGATAAATCACACAGCTGTGATTCCCTCCTGACAGCTCAAACTAACATCAACCTGGATGGGAAAGAACAAAAGACCATCAAGCGGCCCTTTTCTTGACACTTTTATTCAATCACGGTCAGATTGCTTACGACAGCAGCAGCAGCTGTTTTGTCTTCATCTTTCCCCATTTGATAAAGTGTGTCAAGTCATATTTTTGTAAGTATTTCACGTCACCCCTGCTGCGTGAAAGCAGCTCCCGTTTGGCATATGTATTCCACATGAGGGGATCATCAAATGGGTCAGGGTTTAATGACATCCCTCCCAAGGTCATCAGCCATCTAAAAGGGAAGCCGCCACAAAGCTACAAGCTGAGGGTCAAAGATAAGAGCACGCTGGGAGATATCGCAGATAAAAACCAGAAAATTAAACAATGAGGGAACGCTTTGATTGTGTTGTTCGGTGCGATTGTTATTTTGGGTGCACCAATTCACAGAGTGTCGATGTTAACCTTGTCCTCTCAGGATAGAGGTTACTGATAGGACTAACACATTGTTTGTTTTAGAGCTCCCAGGAATGGGATTTCCATTCCCCTCTTCGGGTCCAGTTATAGATTGCATTTGCAGCAGTTGTTTTGTAAGGGTGATGTGTGATCACAATTACAGATGATTGAATGCTCTCTGATGGGGTGAGTGAGAGGTGAAATGACAAGGCGTCACAGTCTTGTGAGAATATCATTTCAGAGAGACTCCGCAGTCCCGTCGGGCAAAGTGTTTATATGGGACGTTTCTTACCAGTGGGTGGTGCTGAAAGCTATATTGTTTTGGAGAAAGCTCAAGTTTGTTCAGGGACTTGTGTTAGAAGAGACAAATGAAAATGTTTTCTGAATGAATTCAAATGTTTAATTAATGTTTCCAAAGACAGACACTTGCTGATGTTAACTATGGCTTTCTAAACTGGAAGAAGCCTTTGAAAATATGAAGTGGTTTATAGTATTTTTGCTGTTGTTGCTAGTGTTTTTTTATGTGCCCACACTTCAAGCCCACAAAAACTTGAAACAGTATCTTTGAACATTAGCGATTAATTAAGTTTAAATGGTCAAACATGCAATCTGGAAAGCATACAACATTTATCAGGTGGGGACAACTTACTCTTGAGTTGGACGGAATCCCAGTTTTACACTCGACGTAGAATCGCTCAAGTCCCCACAAAAACAGATGCACTGTCCATATGCTCACCTCCCGAAAAGGACGATTCAAGCAGCCGATCTCCTTCAGGTTAAGAGATGAATGGAAATCAGTCATTAATCCCCTGATATCCCCACTTTTTAGGTTCTTAGATTGCTCGCCAATATTTGTATTCTTTTATTCAGCTCTTTAGCATTTCAAAGTCTTGAATGTGTAGAGTGAGACTGCGTGTGCTTTTTTTTTTTTTTTAATAGAACTATAGACATCTATTATTTTATTTACCACAAATTTTTTATCTCTATATTCTAAGTCACAACTTTTATAACTGTAGTGTTTGGATAGAAATACATTTGCAAAATCTGCAGAACTGTCAAATAAAGAAATCAGCATTAAATGAGCTGATATTTCACATATTACTTTACTTTATAATAATTTATGTATTTGCTGTAGTTAAAGTCGTTTTAAATTCTATACGTTCAGTTGTTTTAATGCATTGTGCAACAGCAGGTTTCTGGGAGCAAATCCCATTGATTTTTTTTTTTTTTTTTTTTTTTTATAGAGAAATTGATTCTTCATGATTCTTTACCAAACTTACAGGACAGACTGACGATGAGAACTGAGTTTGCAGGCAATGCTATATGCTTCTGTACGTGCTTTTTGAGAAAAACAAATTGGGATTTAACTTCCAGAACCAAGAAAGCACATATGATTTGAAGAAAAAAAGTGTAAATATGGTTTTCCCCCTCTCAAAACAAGTATTCTGAATACGTGTTGTTGTGTTTTAAGCTTCTCTGGGAATGACAATTAAGGTAAACCACAAACCAGTGGATTAATATTGTAAAGCCATAAAATCTATGTTTCCCTCCAACTGAGGTGTTATCAATTCACATGAGGCTTAATTAAAGAATATTTATCCAGTTTAAATCATCATATTCTGAGCACTTTTAAGACTTCAGACTAAGGCCAGTGTTGCTAACTGTAAACTGTATGTTGCTATAGAAATCACACAGAGAATTCTGTTTATTAGTCCTCATTAGTGCCAAGCATAATAACATAAAGCAGTGAAATATAACAGTGCGCCTGTATAATTGCTGTTCTATTTATGTAATTTTACAACCATGACAACCTATGCTATTCAAATTTATACCGTCAAAGACAATGCTTGGAAATTGTCAGAATATTCATTAAGGGACACATTTTCACCAGCTCAATGACATCTTGCATTTCACAGACGACTGTGAGACGTTTCAGATAAATGACTTTTTTTTTCTAATAACAAGACTGCGCTCAGTATTATCAATTCATAATGGTTTTCTTTACAACATTCTGCAGCTATACCTTATCAAAGAATAGCAGCCCTTCTGAGCTGGGGACTCATTTTATGTCGTGAAAGGCCTCCTGAGAACTCTAATATTTCTGTGAGTGCAATTGACTGCCTACTACAACATTACGAGACGATTACAATGACACCGTGCAGCCGTGAAAGAAGGTTTGTGTCATATGGAATTCTCCTTTTCTGTGAATGGCTTTTCAAGTGTCACTTGATCTTTTTGTAAGTAATAACCAAAGTTTATCTTATTTTCCATTTGTTTTGGGAGGCTTTTTGTGCCTCACATGTTGATTTAGACTGAACAGGAAATGAATAAGAGAAAAGGGGAGTGGGATCGGGTCATAAAAATCAATCCAGACTTGAACCTGCATTCTCAGGTTCACCGTGGTGCTCATGTCTGGAGCTAACTGCTCCTCCTCTGCTCTTATACATGATTTAAACAATCAAAATCATAGAACAATGTTTTACTAGCCATTTTGCTATAGTGACCAATGACAGGAAAAGATAGCTCTATATAAGTATGTAGAGCTATGTCTATGATATTGGCAGCTTGAAATGGGAGTAATTGGACTCAGAATTCCAGATAATTCAAAAAGGTTCACTAACTTTTCCTCACAGCTAATGTAAATACAGTGACTTGCTATACTTCAGAGTTTCACAAAAAGTAAACTTGAGTATATGCAAATGTTGCAGTTTTGCGTTAAACACAAGATAAGTGATTTTGACTGCTTCCGTGATCTTGTTTTTCTTTGTGTCAGTGATTCTGATATGACCTGGCTGGCAGACATTGAACAGTAACTCATTGCTTTTATCTGGTATACAGTAAATACACTTCACACATTTCGAATGAACTCCAATGGCAGTTTGTCCAGTGATTCTGGCTTTGGAACAAATTAATCGCACCGCAGATATCTCAGACTAACTTTGAGGAACGTTAAAACAAAAAGCCATAAAATGATCACCAACGCTCCCTGGAATGACAAGTATTATCAACAAAAATTAATCAGCCGCATCTTTTCATGAACTCAATTAATAATGTGCAACAACAGGGTCTTTTTTTCTCGGGATGAAAATTAATTAGCAGTGGGAAGGTCACTCCGAGCTGCTGACATCACTCATCAGAATGGTGTGGCAGTTCTAATTATTTGTCTTCCAGGCTTGGGTGATCAAAAATTATTGCAATACCTGAGCAACATTTAGAAAAAGCCGTGTTTTAAACCCGTTTAATTAGACGTAGCTATTTGATTAATGCCATGTAAGCATTCTAGTTCAGCCTCTTATCAGAGTTCTGACAAGTTTGGTGGTCACTGTTCTGTGAAAGACGTTTCATTGACGCTAACCGACTGTTTAGTATCTAATTCGCTCATTTTGCAACAATTAAAAAGCTATTTGCTTGGAGAGTACTTGTTGATATCGATAAAGATGTTAGGAAGTTTGACAAACCACCCAGTATCACAGAGTTCTGCTATATGCATTACATGCTATACGATGGATTTGCTTTCTTATAGTGCAGAGATTCCCAAACAAGTTGTGTCAGCCAAACCCCTTTGACCTATTCATTTGAAGAACCTCCTGAGATTTTTAAGGTCATATTTCAACAACTTAACATGTTTGCATGTTCTTTGTCATGCAGGTAAACAAAAATTTCATCTTTTTTATTAAGTGTTTTATTTCATTGCCTTTTATTTACTGTTTTATTTAAATAAAATGTATTTATTTTAATTAGATTTTTTTAATGTAATTTATTATTAACTTTTTTTTTCTGAGTTTTTTAAAAACCCGCTGCAGTTCCCTCATGAACCCCAGTTTGGGAAAATCTGTTACAGAAGTTGTCATAATGAAGTCATAATGAAATCAAGACTGAAACTTCTTGGAATTAATGGAATATTGTAGTATTCATAATACATGATTCATCCTTGCAGGTTATTCTTTTTAATTCGTATACCCTCTTTAATCAAAATAACTTCCCCTCCCACTTGCAGTGACATCTTTTCTCAAGACGTGTTTACTGGCGCGAGGGCGGTACAACCTGTCACTCACATGAGATCACAGCAATAGCAAACCACAACAATCCAATCAATTCCTGAAAAACAATATCAAGCCCCGCCCTACATTTCTTCTTGTTCAGATATACATACTCAAAAGGGAAGAAACGACTATTGCAACTTCCGTTTCATGCCGACTTTAATACATAATGACTACCAAACATTTTTATTTCATCATTTGCAAGTTTCAAATTTAAATTTAAATTTTAATTATTTTAATGCAGGACGACCTGTTGAATCCTGTATGCTAAAGTCAAAATGAAATTAATGGTATGTGTCTGAACTCCCAGCAGTCCCAAGTCAAACTCCACTGTCGACTCAAGTATCCCGTACCATAACCACATCAATTCATATTACCTGCAAATTAGCGAAGTTCTACTTTCAGGCGCGCAGTACATTTGATCCAAATAGACTTTAAATGCCATTTCTGTTCCTATTAACCTACGGAGCGGCGTGGCAGATATTTCCATGAGGGTGTGTGGATGAAAAACAGGGGGCTAATGGCTTAGTTGTGACAGGGCTTCTCATGATGATTTATGATTCTGTGTTTAACTTGATTACTCCACTGCTGACTCTGAATACTATTTCAATTAGTACACTGAAGGTCACATCGCCAAATCCCTCCATAATCTATTCCTATTAACACTAATGCAGGGAGTATCCATATCTGTTCACCCTTGTTGATTCAAATCATCCCTGTTCCTAACAGGAGGCTTGTTTACCAGTTTACTGGTTTAGACATATCCGAGATGGTAATTCTCAATCCTTAGCATATCATTAGCGCTCTCACTTTTGACACACTACCGGAATGGACATCTCAATAGAGCCCCTTGATATTTTAATACTTTTTTTATTTGTCTTATGAAGTCAGTGTAAAAAAAAAAAAAACGACTTTTTTAAATGAATATTTTAGTCACCATGACTTGCCCTTTGCATTCCATTTTGCTTCTGTAATCTGACATATTTTTCAATGCATAATAGCATATTGAAAAAGACTGTAGAAAAAGTGTAGAAGTGTGTCAACTTTTCTTTCTTTTTTTCTATACAAGAAAAAAATCCGACAGTTTCATATCTTGTTTTCTTAAAGGTATAGTTCACCCAAAAATGTACATAATCATAATTTTGGAGATATTGTTTGTGTGTGTGTAATTTGTGTGGACGCATAAACAAACCGCTGGTACTCGCTCTGGTAAACTCGCTCTTCCAGATCATTGGGGCTGAAGTTTCTTAACTTTATAAACAATTTCTGCTTTTTTACACCATAGAAAAAAATGACAGCCTTGGGTTTGGAACGGTGGATACATTTTTTTTGTTTTTTGCTGCACTGTTCCTTTAGGGATGAAATTTGAGAAGCTCTAAAGAGTGTTGTTCCCAAGCAGTTTGTTTGAGACAAAGTTCTCCTCTGCAGTTTAGCGATCCCTTAGTCGCCCATCATGTGGAAAAGCCACTTTTTAGAAAGTAAGATGAAAGTGCTGACATTGACACAGGATGACAGAGCCCCATCGAGGGATAGGTGAACCACTTTGGCAAAGTGACATCAATTTTCAAGATGATTTACTCTAACCATAACGCTCTTCTGGCGAAGGGGCAACATTTCCAAAGTCTGATTTACCCCACTGACAGTTGCACAACTCCCGCAACAATGTTTCCAAGGCTACTAGCGAATGACAAGTGGTCATGTCTGTAGAACCGTCCCCATTGCTTTGATTTATGGGCGGGGGATCCAATAAAAATGGCAATCAAATCAGCCCAACCACTTTACAGGTAGTAGGCTGTCTGATTAAGTTGTCGAAGGCATGGCTAGGGTTCAGAATGATTATTCAGAGGAACCGAAAAAGGGGCCCATTCCCACTGCCAACAAGGACACCATTTATCTCCCGCTGTGTTCTTACCACTCTGTGATACATATCCAAAATAACTGCACATCTACTGCTCACGTCCCCTTACTGAAGGTTATTTGTTGTCTGAAGGACTCCTCTTGTCAAGATATGATGAATACCATGTACACAGACAGGGGAGCATCAAAACCCGGATTAGCCGGAAAACTCACTGATCTGTGAATAACCTAAAAAAAGAGGAGCCGAAGATTAGCGACGATGCTTTTAAGAATGATCCATCAAACTCAACTACCAAAGGAGTGCGAATGAATCATCCGCCTTGATTTTTGAACCCGCTTTCCGCTACTCCAGCGGCGTCGTGTAGCTCCGAGAATCCGTGGGAGAATGTTATTAAATAAGCGCTATTAATTTCCACCCAGATCATTTCTTATCTGGCCTTCAGAATGAATTATTCACACAATGATGTCACAGATTGCTGAATTAATCTTGAGCCTTTTATATTCAACCGTGTTGACCAGAAAGCCTAAAGCGATGTCAATGATTTAGCCCCTCATGAAAAAGAATGGTTAATGGAGAAAGGAAAATCCCTTAAGAGCAGTGTGACTTATTTTCTCTCATTCGCAATACAATAGAAGTAATGGCTACGTGTTAACCTTCGGGAGAACGAAGGACAGTAGTATGAATAAAAGAGCATTTCCCAAACTGTGTGGGCTATGAAGTATGCTAACGCTACACGTCCGTATGGTTTCCTGTCTTAATGCCCCTGCGGTATTCAACGATCACATGGCTGAATTAACACCATTGTCTCATGATTTGCATTGGGGGAACGTGGAGGTTGGCGTGCTATTATGGCAGGCCTGCTTTCTTCTTGGTCCAGTGGGACGCAGGCAACAGGTAAAATAATCAATTTGAAATGTTTTTGCTGCTCTCAAGAAATGACAGCATAGTTTCAGCCTGTTTACTGCCTGTTTTAGGAAATCCATTGCAGGAAGTGCATTGGATCAAAGTCCGGGCAGCTGGTTTAGCCGTTAGTGTGTGTGATAAGTCAAATGAAATCACCCTCATTGTTACATTGGAGTGACTTGTCTCAGTGTCTGACAGGAAAAAAGCAGGAAGAGGAAAATGGAGCTGATAGTTGGAGTTGCCTGAGTAATAAAAAAAGGCCACGGGCAGCCCTCCAACTTCCAAACAGAACAATCGAGCAGAGAAGCTTTTGTGATAGCAACACAATCACCCCCAAGATATAATAGTCCTGTATGCAGAACAGGCACAGGCAAATCTTTCTAGACATAAATCTAACCAGGGACCACAAACATGGCAATTATAACCGTACTTGGCTGTGATGTCTTTTTTGTTATTCCTTGGCAGTTATGTTTTTGTTTTTATAAAAGAAAAAACCTGACAATTTCATATCTTGCTTTCTTAAAGGGATAGTTCAACCAAAAATGAAAAAGCTAATCGTTTTTTTTTTCTTTATTCTTTTCTTACATTGATAGTACATGGGGTCCAATGTTGTTTTGTTGAAATATTATTTCATCGAAATCTTCAGCCAAATATGTTCTTTCGTTTTCCACAGAAAAAAGAAAGTCATATGTTTGGAGCAACTTGAGTGAATAGGGGGGGTTAACATCCCTTAAAATCTTTCTTTCAACAAGTTTTTGCCAGTTTAAACATTTATCTTGTTTAAATAACCAATTCAATTCAAATTATAGACCCTTTTTTAGGCTAAAAACATTAAACAAAACTCCACCCTTCACAGTACATTTACTGTCAAGACCTTGCTATTTTTGAAGTAGAAAGGGGAATTCTTTGGATACTCAGTAAGTCTGTCTAAATAACATGCATGACACGGGAAATAACTATTCATTGATTTCTGTTTCCAGAAAGATCAATTTTATTCTTCCTTTGTTTTTCAAGTACAATGCTCCAAAGCTTCTTGCAGCTGGATATATCCTGTACACCAAAGAAGAAAAGAGGCTATTAATCAAATGGTGTTGGTGCAAGCACATTGTGTTGTCCTGCACAATAGAGACAGCCTAAAGTGCTCTTGTTAGGCTGCAAGTCGCACATATTTTGTAGCTGAAGAAACATAGATCACTGGACATATGGATGGGTGCCTGGCTGAAACAAATGCACACTGATTGAAATATTTTAAGATATGACATGTTTTCCCTAAGCCATCTTTTTGTGGCACCACACACTTACATATTTCCATTTTTATTACTTATTTCAGAGATTTAGTTGAACTTAATCCAATAATTTACTTAAAGGGCATAAAAATGTTCACTATGCATATTGCAACAGGACTTTTGACATTATAAATAGTCTTCAAATCTACACTCAAGTGATGTTGCTTACAATTTATAGAATATACTATGAGCTCTGCGTTTCTTTTTATTTCTCCTGTATATTTATTCTACGTTTCATTCCCATCACTTATTTTTCACTGCCAAAGTAGCATCACAGGGACTATGGATGTCCTTTCCCTCGTCCGGCGAAGTGACAGCTAGCGAAAGTGATACCTCAGGCTTTATCTCGCATCTGCCTGTTTAAGATTCATAGAAAAGGCTATCTGCCCTAATCAATATCTTCTTGAAATTTAAGTTGCATAATGCATCGCCTTCACTGGCATGATTTAAAACATCAGCACAAAGTATTCTTAATTTTATTGCCCGCTGTAAATTAAAATTAATGATGCTGACATCCACAATTAACAATGAAAAATGCAGATTCCTATAATTACTTTAGCCATAATATTGTTTTTCAACAAAGACTCAAGGTGCCGCGTCCCAGCTCCTCAACATTCAGCAGAACACAAAGAGACAGCTTCATTACATTTTATTTGCCATAGGAAACAAAAGGAAAAAAAAGCTTTTTATTTGCTATAGAAAAAAAGGAAAGCTAACAAAAATCCTCAGCTCATTTGGGATTCTTTCGCCATGCATAATTAAGCAAATTTGATTGGAATTAAGCATGACTTCTTTGGTTGAGTTTTAATGAATGCAAATCAGGCATCTACATCCCTAAGATTAATTTCAGCCAATTAAAAAACAAAGCTTATTGGAAAGTGTAAAAGTGTTCAAAGCTGGGTAGCAAAGCATTTTCCTCTGCTCGTCTCATCCTCATAACTTACACTCAGGAGATTTTTTCCCCTCTGAACTTTGATCATTAGCGTAGAGTTGCAAGCAAGCCCTCTGAATTCAAATAGTGTGGAAAAGCGCAACATTTGAACCGCAAAGTCAACTCTTAACAACTTTGTTCTGTCACACACTCTGATACGATCATTAGTCGCCTGTAGGATTGCAGTATAGACAGGGATAAGTACTTCTTTATTGAAAGATGACTACACAATGAAGGAATTCAATGCCATAATAAAGTAAAGTAAGGGATAATAAACAGTCAGATGATCATTACTTAAAAATAAACACTTTTAGGATACAAGATCACATTGTTGAGGTTTATTTTGCTATATATTTAAATATGTGAGTGTTCATACGTATATATATATACTTGATATAACAAGTATTTGATACACTGCTGATTTAGCAGGTTTTCCCACTTACAAAGCATGTAGAAGTCTGTAATTTTGATCATAAGTACTCTTCAACTGTGAGTGACGGATTCTAAAACAAAAATCCAGAAGATCACATTGTATGATTTTTAAGTAATTAATTTGCATTGTATTGCATGACATAAGTATTTGATACATCAGAAAAGCAGAACTTAATATTTGGTACAGAAACCTTTGTTTGCAATTACAGAGATCATACGTTTCCTGTAGTTCTTTACCAGGTTTGCACATACTGCAGCAGGGATTTTGGCCCACTCCTCCATACAGACCTTCTCCAGATCCTTCAGGTTTCGGGGCTGTCGCTGGGCAATACGGACTTTCAGCTCCCTCCAAAGATTTTCTATTGGGTTCAGGTCTGGAGACTGGCTAGGCCACTCCAGGACCTTGAGATGCGTCTTACGGAGCCACTCCTTAGTTGCCCTGGCTGTGTGTTTCGGGTCGTTGTCATGCTGGAAGACCCAGCCACGACCAATCTTCAATGCTCTTACTGAGGGAAGGAGGTTGTTGGCCAAGATCGCGCGATACATTGCCCCATCCATCCTCCCCTCAATACGGTGCAGTCGTCCTGTCCCCTTTGCAGAAAAGCATCCCCAAAGAATGATGTTTCCACCTCCATGCTTCACGGTTGGGATGGTGTTCTTGGGGTTGTACTCATCCTTCTTCTTCCTCCAAACACGGCGAGTGGAGTTTAGACCAAAAAGCTCTATTTTTGTCTCATCAGACCACATGACCTTCTCCCATTCCTCCTCTTGATCATCCAGATGGTCATTGGCAAACTTCAGACGGGCCTGGACATGCGCTGGCTTGAGCAAGGGGACCTTGCGTGCGCTGCAGGATTTTAATCCATGACGGCGTAGTGTGTTACTAATGGTTTTCTTTGAGACTGTGGTCCCAGCTCTCTTCAGGTCATTGACCAGGTCCTGCCGTGTAGCTCTGGGCTAATCCCTCACCTTGCTCATGATCATTGATGCGCCACGAGGTGAGATCTTGCATGGTGCCCCAGACCGAGGGAGATTGACCGTCATCTTGAACTTCTTCCATTTTCTAATAATTGCGCCAACAGTTGTTGCCTTCTCTCCAAGCTGCTTGCCTATTGTCCTGTAGCCCATCCCAGCCTTGTGCAGGTCTACAATTTTATCCCTGATGTCCTTACACAGCTCTCTGGTCTTGGCCATTGTGGAGAGGTTGGAGTCTGTTTGATTGAGTGTGTGGACAGGTGTCCTTTATACAGGTAACAAGTTCAAACAGGTGCAGTTAATACAGGTAATGAGTGGAGAACAGGAGGGCTTCTTAAAGAAAAACTAACAGGTATGTGAGAGCCGGAATTCTTACTGGTTGGTAGGTGATCAAATACTTATGTCATGCAATAAAATGCAAATTATTTAAAAATCATACAGTGTGATTTTCTGGATTTTTAGATTCTGTCTCTCACAGTTGAAGTGTACCTATGATAAAAATTACAGACCTCTACATGCTTTGTAAGTAGGAAAACCTGCAAAATCTTGTTCTCCCCACTCCCCACTATATATATATATATATATATATACACACACACACACACACATACATGTATAGTGTATATATATACACACACACACACACACACACACACACACACACACACACACACACACACACACACACACACACACACACACACACACACACACACACACACACACACACACACACACACACACACAATGTATATATTTTAAACAATTTAGACATACAATACAGACACATACATAATACACATATCATTTGATGACAGATTGATGAGTCAGAGTATTAGTATTGCAGACATACATTTAATAACGTGAAACAAGCAGAACAAATTTCTGTGGAAATCCTACATAAAAACATTTTGTATGTCAATTGTCAAATTTAATTACATGTGACAGTTTGCATACAAATGGCTCAGAAATTCTGTCTTTCTGTCTGTCTCAAGAATAAGGTCCAATGTCTTTTGCTTGATTTTTCAAAAAGAACTAACTTGCATAACTCCCGTTCAATGCATAACTGAGACACGCTGCTGGGAATAAGTGGGTGATATTGGCCATTCTTTGAGGACAATGTGTATTTGAAGTGTATTGTAGGTTTTGAAATTTGTTTTCTTCTAAAGCCACTCTTCATTTGGACCCTTCTCATTTCTCTCTATTTATATTGCTTTAACTTCAGAAATGCACTTAACTCTTGGCAGTGTATCTCCTATAACCATTTTCTGCTCAAGCGTTTGTTTCACTGCCTGGTTACTGCCAAAGCAGTTTCACATTCCGGTTTTCTCCCCTGGGTGACTCTTTTGAAGCACTTAATCTTTTAAAATTTTTACACACCTGCTAATGTTTCTCTATTTCCCATGTAGCCACTTAATAATTGAGGAAGCGAAGAGGATCTTTCACTCCGTGCAGGAGAATGCTCCTTCAAGCTCCCCGCAAGAAAACTCTGGTAAAACCTGATTATTTTGCGCATGCAGACGCTAATGATTTAAGGCAAGCAGGCACCTTCACCACTCGGGGCTGCGAAATGCTAATCCCCATCTTCCCCCCTCCCAGCATGGCATTCGACGAGAGTGTGTACATCGATTTGATCTCTCACATCAAAAGACAAACACTGATGCGAGTCAGCAGTTCCTCTGTCAATGTCATTCCTTGATGTGATTCTTTCCACGCACATCTTTATGGAGCTGAAGGATCGAGCTTTAAGCAATCACAACTATTGGCATTTTTTAAAAGGAGATTCATTGGCGTGGAGAAGGGGGGTGTTCCGTCGAACCTGCCAGCCTGGATGGAGATGCTCTGTGCTAGGAAAGCGCTAATCCCATTGTCTTTACCTGTTATATGTTTCATTAACGTTGTCTTTCAGGATCAGGCTCCAGCAGTGCAGGGGAATAAGTTTGAATATATGCACAAAAAACAAAGAATTCAATGGCAAGGTTCAAAGCAGCCTGCGAAAAGCCTTTATGTGTGCCTTAATCATGCTAAAACACAAGCTGGTATGCTGGGTGCGTCGCGCTCCCCTTGCTTTGCTGGGTGACAGAAAGAATTAATATTTGGCCTCTGATGCTTTTTGTTTTGAAGGAATAAAGAAAGTAAAGAGAAGCATTATCTATTCAAGTAGCGCAGGGAATAGCGTACGCCAGGCTGCCTCTGTTCGAGCTGCTGCGTCTCATTTTGTCTAGAGAAGATCAGAGAGCCGAGGACTCGCCACTGCTGAGCGGGAAATGAGACTGAACTTAGAGTTTCGAATCCTCCGGGAGAGTTTTGTAGGGGTAACCAGACTTTTTTGAGCGTATTTGCATCACAACTGGAAAGTGATATGCGAGCTTGCAAATAATGAAACAATGGAGCTGGGTTCACCTATTGGTACATATTTTAGATTTGATTTTTAGTCTTTATTGAATTTTCTAAAACAAACAAACAAAAAATTAAGGTTAGACTTTAGAAATTCTACTAACTAGAAGGAACTTTACAACATGTCAACTAACTCTCGTTAAAGTATTAAGGTTGAGTGTTAAGGTTAGGGTTAGTATAAATTGACATGTAGTTGCAAAGTTACTTGTAGTCAGTAGAATGTCTGTTGGGGAACATCAAAATAAAGTGTTAGCAGATATTACGCAGACCGTCTAATACTCTCATGACTGGTTGTTGACATGTAGTTGCAAAGTTACTAAAGTTGTCTTTATCGAAAAAGTGTTACATCAAATTTAAAGCTAATACAACATTCATAGTGTTTTATGTATGCTAATAGCAGAAAACACACTAAATGCCTTATGAAGAGATTTTAGAACAGTGTTGGTAAATAAGTGTATAAAAAGTGATTCCGCTACTGTAACACTTGTTCAGCTGTTTTCAAAGTCCTGTAGCTTTTCCAGTAAGCTCTTGTTTTTAAATGGCGTTACTAAACTGGGGTATTAATCAAACATGCTCAGCTGAATGGTTCTCTCTATTTTTTCCTTATATAGCACTGGAAAGTCAGATGGTTCTTGTGAATCAGTTCATCCTAAATAAATCTCTCTCATAGTGTTGGAACGTCTGATAGATTCAAGTGAACTGGTTCACCCTAAATGATTCTCACATGTGTATATATATATATATATATATATATATATATATATATATATATATATATATATATATATATATATATATATATATATATATATGCACTAAATGTGAAATACCTCATTCAGTTAATACATTTATCAAGGCAACTAAAGATTTTAATTGTTCAACAAATTTTCAATTAACACAATAGACTGATACATCATGTTGGTAGCCATATCCATAGAATACATATTTGAATAGTGAATGCTATCTTTAATTGTTTCTGAAGGCACAATCACCTTTCAAAGCATACCCTCTATTGCATGATATATGAAATAATAGAGAAAAAAAATATTTCCACACATTTTATTACCAGTCATAGAGCACATTGAACAATTCAACACATAATTTACAAAATTATAATAATAGGGGGTAGATCTAGGTATGTTACTTTGGCGCAACAACATGCAATAATGGGAATAAATACAAAAAGTGCAGTCTATTTAAAATATATCTCTTTATTTCATAACAAAACACATTTTATGAAAGATCTTCAACATCAGCTTCATTTAAAAAAAAAACATTTGTGCTGAAAAATTAATACAGTTACAACCAGTTACCATCTTAGTGGGGTTTGTTACCTAGAAGTAACAATGCGCAACAAAGGAGTATTATTTTTATGCATTCATTCTCATTCAATTTTCATGTTAAAAATCAAAAACTGGATAGAAAACTAATTTGTGTTGTTTAAAACAGACTAAAGAACAAACAACACTGGTGGATCATTCAGTATTAACACATAAATCATGGATGAGCCACTTCTTCTTCTTAGGTTACTGTGTGTGTGAAAGGAGAAGAAACAGTTTTTGTCAGGAGTGTGACACAGAAACACGTCACATTTCATGCACTTGATTATGCCATTGCATCCAGGATATTTACACCTCCCTCTGTTTTCACTGTAGACAGACCAGTGGTCTATGCGGTCCAAACGGACTGGGGCCGGGGGTAGAGGTGCAGTTGCGCCCCGTCTTTTTTTCAGGTCTAAACCTGAACCTATATATGAACCTGCTGATAATATTGTGTTGCTAACTAGCATGAAAACAGGGAATTCTCATTCCACTGTTGCATATTGTTCCTTTGAGGCAACATAGCTATTTTACCCATTTACAAAAGAAACATAATCAACAGAGTGAAATTAAATCAGAACTTACCCAAAATTGTGAAAATATTTTTTATTTCATGGAAATCCTAAGGAAAATGTCACTTTTTCAAAGTTTTGTGGAGCTGAAAAAACATGGCTGCCGCATGTGAGTGCAGGTGAGGAAAAGACATTGAAAAGGGGGTTGGACAAGTCATGTAATCAAATACAAGCATTCTATTGGCTTTTCATACTTCCTCCAGATTAAAATAAGCAGGTTTTTTTTGGTGTATGATTTTGTAAACCTGAGAATATGAGGGAAAATGGGTATGTTACCCTGAAGCAACACTATGCAATAGAGGGATATATATATATATATATATATATATATATATATATATATATATATATATATATATATATATATATATATATATATATAGTTTAAGAAGGTTGTATATGGACCTCAATAAAAAGATGAGCTCTTAAAACCATGAACACAACAAATAACTAACAATAATGACAAAACAACAACAAAAGTTTAAATAAAAGTCAGCAGATGGCGAAACAGTAATCCCATAATTTAGTCCTGCTGTGCATGAAACTTATCATTTCAGCAATATTTTTCAATTTAAAATTTTTAGACAACTTTTGACTAGTTGGAAAAACATTTGGGGGAATTCTGTTGGTCCAACATGTTCTTAGTATTTGTGACTCAAAAGGTTCTGTAAACTGGAAAATATATATTTTTTCAACAGTCTTAAGTATATATTAGTATACGAAAAAGAGTCACTTTTTTCATATCCATGGTGAACACGCTTTTTTCTTAATGCCTCAGGCTTTGTATCCTATTAGACGGAGCGTCATTACTAGGCCTTATGTTTCACTTTATGCACCAGAGACTACACATTCAAGTCCACTAGAGCAAACCCCGGCCTTTGAAAGCGTTTGAACCATGTCGATATGAAACCACGGTGCTCATACATTTGTAACACTACAGTCGCAGATCTTCTATTGGTGCAAAACGTTCTTTCCACATCACCGGGGAAAGTATGTGTCCCTTTTATTTCTGTGCATAATGACATAACAGATGCTTATTATTCAGAGGGAGAAATCAGTGAAAGGCTATTGAGTCCGTTTGTTTAAGGCCTCAGTAAAAGTGGAATAATTTGCAAAGTCTTTGAGAATCAACACAATCAGCAGTGGCTTTAATAGCATTTTAATTAATCTTCCTCAAATTGCGTGCGAGCGTTTAAAAAGAGCCCGCTTGCCGCTGGATCTTCTGGGTGTTATATTGTGTGCATGAGAGATGCAGCTATGTGATGGGGAAACCCAGGGGACATGCGAGAGGACAATGCTGGCTCTCTGGAGGATTTGATGCTGCCGAACTGAATGTGAATGCATAAAAGAAAACTCGGCAGCAGTAGGCACAACATGGCTTGTGTGTCTTTTGTACACGGGGAGAAAAAAATAAATAAATCAGCACAGAATATGTTCACATTCTTGGTTTAATCTTAAATAGGTTACTTATTCGTTATGCTTGAGTGATTTCCTTGCTAGATACATGCTAGTTAGAAATGTTATTCGTGTTTTTATATGCACCGCAAAGAGAAAAGTTACCGGAATGTTTTTATGAGATAGAGAAAAAATGTGCTTTCTAGTCTGCACTAAACAAAAGCAGATACATGCAACGTGAGCGTCCACCATACGCTCTGTGTCGGCCCAGGCTACACCCCTCCATTTGCTGCTCGCCTGCTTTTCCTGTTTGGTCTGCTTTCTTTGGTTTGTCCCTTATCTTTTCATCAGTCATTCCTCCTGCTTGATACAGCGTTTGGCTCTGCCTCGTGATGTTTGGCACCCTTTCTTTTCTACCCCCTCTTCTCTGTGAAAGACACTTTGTCCTCCTGTGCTAAAGTTTAGAAGCGAGGGAGAAATGTCTTGGCAACACTTTCTGGGTTTGCTTCCGTTACACCTGGATGTGTCCAAGACTTCGCCTTCAGGGAGATCTTCTCCTGAACTGAAGTTGCCTTTTGTTTATTCTGTACCAAACAATAGATGAGTTGTCAGAATGACAGTTTTCAATATTATTTTTGTGAAAAGTTTGTGAAAATGGTACAAATACAATTTATTTATAATGTGGAATTGCGGTAACACTTTAGTTAAGGGTCCAATTCTCACAATTAACTAAATTGTAATATTAAGTTGCTGCCTTAAATTTACAATTAACTTAAATTACATTAAACTGACTTAAAAACAATAGGTAAATCTTGTATTGGCTGTTTATTAGTGCTTATAAAGCACATATTAATGCCTTATTCTGCATAGTATACATTCTTTAATCCATACCTAATCTTAAAAACTACATAACTAACTATTAATAAGCAGTAATTGGGAGCCTATTGAGGCAAATAGTTAATAGTTAGTTAATAGTCAGAACTGGACCATAAAAGTATAAATCTTACTATATATTTATAAATATTATTTATTTATAACATGGAATTGCTTACTAGTTGCGTGTCAGAAATGCATCTATTAAAATAAATACATTTTAATGGAATATTTTGAAAATTACCTTAAATTATTACAGAATAAATGATTATACATTAGATTATACTGTAAGTATGCCACATAAATGGGTAAGAGGAGGCTTTTAATATGATTTTTTTATTGGTTTTACCATTTACATCGTGTCTTTTTTCTACATTTACCATCTACATTTACATTTACTATTAACTTTTAGAATTTTAATAGCTTTTTAATGATCCTATCCTCTGTTTTTCCCTTTGAGGAGGTTACTGCAGGAAGTCAAAAGTGTATCTGAGTTTTCCATCTTCAATCCCTGTAGAGGTCACTGTTGCTTGGCACAGCTGAACAACATCTGAAGCTCAAAAGGAAGGTAATTAGATCCAGCATTATCTGATATTCACACGTTCAGTTACAATTTCACAAAATGATGTCGATTACTCAAATAACTTGATCCCAGCATAGTTTTAAACAAGTAGGCAACTGGTGTTGTTTCAGAATGACCTACAACAAGCATCAGGAGATATTTTATATTTGTAAGATCAGTTGATTTGTGCAAGGGCTCTATGATGGTAATTGAATTCCTTGATATGTGTGTTTCGCAAAATGATTACAGCCTGTAATTAAGGGGTGGGGCTTTGTTATGAAGCTCTGAAACGAGAGATATTAATTTGCTCTCTTCTCCACATTTGTTTGTGCCGTTTAATTCTGAAATCCACGCACACACGGTGCGGGGAACATGTCTGAATCAACTCTAAATCATATTTATCGCAAGGAACACACATCCAGATGGCAGACTCTTAACTGAGCTTGGATTAATGGGAGGACGGGCAAGAACTGCATTAAACTCTTCTTAAGGACCTTTGAAGAACAACATTGCTAATCGCTCATAAGGACGCTGTAGAACATGTTTGTTGGGTAAAAATAAACAAATTATGCTTTGTTTGGAAACACATTGCTAGCTTCAGCTGGCATTTCCGATAGATATCCGTAAACCAATATGTATCTGCATGTGTTTACGGTGAAATGCAGATGGCCTGGCCCACATAAGCCCTTAGTTAGGATTCTGTTTAAGTGTTCAAATCAATTCCAAGCAAATAACTTGGAAACCTTTTGTGTAAGCACTTTTTGCACTCTTAATTCTCCCTTGTTAAATTAGCCTCAGTGTTGGAATGATGGGACAACAGATGAAGAAGAAGCCTTTGACACGATGAAACAAACCAATTTGTATTCTCAGTTTCACCAGATAGTCTCTTAAATATCCCAAACAACTTTATTTATGAAAAAAACTATATATAGTCTATCATTTTATAATGATGGTCATGTAGGCTATTATTATAGATCTGATGTATTTACAGTACTTATGTTGTGCAAAGTTTGACTATCTACGGTGAATGTATCAAGCAGTTTTTATCTAAGAGAGATGTATCATTATGCACTGATAATTCCACATAGAAAACGTGTCTGGCGGTGTTTGCTTTGCCTTGGCGAGGGTTTCTGTATGCTACCCCAGTTGATTTCCACATCTAAAAGGACAGGGCATCTCATTTCTTGTCACTGTGTCCCAAATTCCTAAAGGTACAATTAGCATTTTGTCTGACAAAATGTTGAAAGGTTCATAGATTGATATTTGCAAAAATGCAGCAAGATGCTCTTTTTTTTCCAGAATGCAAATTTTGACATTTATTAACTTTTATTCCGGATCTGTTTATGGATTGTAAAAGTCTGCATACATTTAACGGGAATCAAGCGAAATTACAATGTTTACACAGTTGCTGTCCGACGCGCAAAGTGCGTAATTTATCGCGGAGGCAGTGAAATTTTTACTGTCCTTGATTTATGTCTTCTATGGCATTTCTAATGAGAGGGAGCGGTGTTTCATTGAAGAACAGTGCAGGAAA
This sequence comes from Rutilus rutilus, assembly GCF_951802725.1. Lineage (NCBI taxonomy): Eukaryota > Metazoa > Chordata > Actinopteri > Cypriniformes > Leuciscidae > Rutilus > Rutilus rutilus. Next base: position 15,042,420 of record NC_140215.1, on the reverse strand, counting down.
CTACATTTATTGCAGAGCTTTTTTTTTCTCTCAGGGGTGCTTTTCCCCTGTGAAATAATGTCAGCACTTTCCCACCTTCAAAGTCCTTTTGTTTTTCTCAATCTATTAACAATTCTAATTGTACAGCACTTGTTAAGCAAGCATGGTAAATAAGGCAGGAAACGCATTATTTCCCTTTAGTGCAGATTAAACGCACTGCGCTATGTTGAAACACATTAGTGAACACTAAAGACACGAAACAGAAATGCACGTTTCTGTTTTGCTTAGGGTGAGCTTCCTGACGTTTCACTGTCATTTCTGTGAGAAACAACTACCTCGTTCTGTCCACATGAACATAATTCATGTTAATGAACATATCAGTGCTCTGGAATCTTCAAAAGGGATGCAATCACTTTAAATTTGATTAAAGTGATACATATAAAGCTGGCTGTTTTCTTCGGGCATTTCAGCTAATTAAATAGCTTTGTATGGCATCGACTGCTTTTCTTAGACACAACACCCCAGTTCAACTTTGCTGGTCTGGATGGCCATATCTTAATTGGGGATCATTTCGCAAATGTGGTTCAATTTCCTTTACAAGACAGTTACTGTTAACTGCTATTTTTAAAGCCAATAACAACGTCAAAGCAGGGGATGATTAAAGCAATTAAAGTTTCCCTTTGTTTTCTGAATACAGTGAGATAGGCGGCCGTGTTTGTATAACATTTATTAAACATTTACTAAATGGAATTGAATCTGTCATCGCAGAACTTTTTCGAGACAATTACTTTTTTGTGTGGCGAGCCCGCTTTCGTTCAGGGAATGTTTTGCAGCTTATTTCCCTGATTAGCCTTGCGATTTTAATCAAACTTTACCCTTAAATCTACACACTGCGAGAAGAACTTGTGTGTAATTTCAGCACCAGACTTTACCCAATTAGCATACTACATTTTCTCCATTAGATAAACTGCCTTTTGAGATCTGACTGGTTTAATCTGTTTAATGTGCGTGTAAACTATAATCTCTCAATTCGGCAGATTCCCTTAAGGACATTATTCACATACTCTTCGTTTTTGAAATGCATGATCTAGCACTGCTCTTAAAATCAGAATTAAATGCTGATTAGAAGCCGGGTATTTCACAGAGTTTTTCCTTCCTGGTCAGAGGGAGGGAGTAGAGTTACGTACAAGTAATCACAAGTTTAAAAGCGTTTCATAACCATCACATCGGTATCATATACAGATGTTTCCAATCAGTGGATGTGCAGAGAACATTGCAGAAAAAAAATTCAGCCAAATGTCAGCTGTAATCATTTCCTTAGACCTCTGTGCCACATGCAGTGAATTCTGGGAAGGCGTAGCATTCTAACAGATCAAAACAAATGGACCATACCGATCAGTATTTGGGCTATTGTGACGAGCATAAAATGACACCGAGGGTTTTGGATGCACAATATGTTTCTTTATAGGATGCAAACGTATTGAGTAATGCAGCCGACGGCTGAACGTTGGGTTCGATATGTACCGCGGATTCTGACTAGAATGAGTCTTTGTGCGGGTTCCTTTTGAAGTCACTTCATTGATTACCTCAACCCTCTAGGAAATGGCTCATGCATCTCATGTACATTATAACAAATGTTCTCTTTGCATTACAATTGAATTGTGATTGTTATGTTCAATCAATGGGAAAGGTCAAAGGATCGCCACTGCCAGCAATTTAATGGAGAAGTCGATGGAGATTCATTTTAATCACTGTGGCTGTTGCCGAACGAGCACAACAGGCCCTGTGAATGGCACGGTAATTACTACTGTTTATACAGGTTTACCTTCCAATTTAGATATCCACAAATCTCTCGCCTGATATAAAAGTCTGTGCGGCTTTAAACAGGGTATACGGGGCACCGCAGAGTAATTGTGCGGCTATCAAGCGACTTCTTTTGAAAAAATGAAATTAGCTCTCTTTTAAAGACTGATATCACCAGAGGGGCAGTATTTTACATACGTTTGGACGTTTTGCCAGCTCAGCTCACAAGACACTCAGCTGGCATCTTTCCAAGTGAATCCTGAGATCTGCAGATATATCTGCAGACAGGATGCACAGAGAGAGAGAGAGAGAGAGAGAGTTGTAAGGCAGGATGGCATCATCATAACAACCGCACAAATGGATCTGAGCATCAGAACAGCTTGACATCTGATAATTATTTCATGGCAGCATATCTCTAATGCACATAATGAACCGCTGCGTTCCAAGTTTATGCTAGGCTAGGTAGCTATATATATATATATATATGTATATGTATGTATATGTATATGTATATATATGTGTGTATATATATATATATATATATATATATATATATATATGTATATGTATATGTATATATATATATATATATATATATATATATATATATATATATATGTATATATGTATATATATATATATATATATATATATATATATATATATATATATATATATATATATGTATATGTGTGTGTGTGTATGTGTATATGTGTATGTTGATAACAGTAATATTGTGAAATATTTTTTACAATTTAAAAGAACTGTTTTCTATTTGAATATATTTAAAAATGCAATTTATTCCTGTGTTGGCAAAGCTGAATTTTCAGCATCATTACTCCAGTCTTCAGTCTCACATAATCCTTCAGAAATCATTATAATATGCTGATTTCTTGCTCAAGAAACATTTATTATTGTTATCAATGTTGAAAACAGTTGTGTGCAATATTTGTTCAGGATTCTTTGATTTGTAGAAAGTCCAAAAGAGCAGCATTTATCTGAAATAGAAAGTTTTTGTAAGATATGTTGGTACTGTCTCTTTTGATGAATTCAATGCCTCCTTGAATAAAAGCATTAATTTCTTTCCAAAAAAAAAAAAAAAAAAATTCTTACCCCAAACTTTTGAATGGCAGTGCATAGTTACAAAAGCTCTCTATTCCAGATAAATGCTGTTCTTTTGAACTTTCTATTCATCAAAGTATCCTGAAAATAAATTGTACACAACTGTTTTAACATTGTCATTAATAAGCATCCATTTTTTTATTAATGTTTGTTCAAAATAAGTTATTTGAAGCTTTGATTCAATTCCACTGAACAAAGAGTGCAACTGACATTTGTTAACGTTTGTTAAATCTGTTTTATTAATAAAGAATATTTCAGTTAAGAGGGTTTTTATTCATCTTTTACTGATAAATGAGACTTGTAATTAAATGGATTAACTGCGTGAATCTTACATAAAAAAAAAAAAAAAAGTACTATTTTTATTGAGTATTTATATGAACTCCTTATAGGAACTTAATTCAGATGCAGCTATAGACTTTTATCATTTCAGATTCCATACATCCTGTAAACAATAAAATCTGCATTCTGTTACGAGGTTCCTTCACAATTTGTATTGACATGCAACATTCCAATCAGGGACTAAAAATATTTGCTTTAATTATGTCTCTGAAGGTCATACCTGATTTGCGCAGGAACTGCTTTATGGAAATGAGCCGGCTAGAAGATCTGTAGTTTTATTGGAGCACATTTGCTCTCTGTTTACTTTCTGATCTCATCTGTAATGTGAACACAACAAAGAGAGCCATAGTTTCTCTTTGTGAGACATTCCGACGGCAGTGAACTCCGAAAATTCCAGTCTGGGGAGAAACTCCATTCTCATTAAGCAAAGAAAGTGTGCTATCATTCTCACAACATCTAATTTAATGACAGTCCCAAACTGCCTGTCATAAAGTTTTCCTTCAGACGTCTACTAAATGAGGGGGCTCTAATTGGGCGTCTCTGTGTATTAACCCTGTTCTTTGTGTACCTGCAAAATATTTAATTTCTTTAAAGGAATGAATGGAAAGGAAGGCAGCTTTTCTATTTCAGATATACCAATATATATATATACACATTTTTTTTTTTTTAAACTTGTCATTTCTGTTTTACAGTTTTATCAATGCAGAATCTCTCCAATTCCTGCATCTCTCTCACTGACCCAGAAGGTGGGTGACGGTGAGGGTCGACACTTTCAGCTGATGGTAGAACTGACTGTGACCACTCTGTCATCTGCCCTCTGCCATGGTGTGTGTGTGTGTGTGTGTGTGGCGGGGGGCGTCTCCGGATGGATGGGGTCAATAGCATGCGACCTTGAGGAGACAAATATTCAAAATCAATAAGTATTTGTCTCACTCTGCACTCTGTTTGTCTGAGCGGCATTTTAAGCTGCATCCTCCCCCAAAAACAGAACAATGTGAGTAATGAACGTGAGTCAGAAGACAGACGTACCACACTTTCAGATGTACCCAAATATTTACTGCATGAAAGTCATGTTTATTCATCAGATGAGTCAGTGAGCAGATTTGCATTTAGTGGAATCTGCCAATATGTTGCAATGCGATGGCGGCTGATTCCATTTGAACCAGGTACGCCCATTTTATGCAATTAAAGTTATTTATCTCCCTTTTCAAAGTTCATCAATTATGTTGAAATACTCTTAATGTCCATAAGGGGGATGATGTATGATTGGTGTAATTATTTCTTATTCACCATGCTTTCTAAAGCATATCAATTTTGTTAATACCATGTAATTAAAACATGTCAGAGCACTACAAGTTGCGAGCTGTATTAATGACTGTGAAAATTATTTTAATTAAATAGCCAATTATAGAAAAATCCTAACCATGAGAATTGACATTTAAATGAATTTAATTTAAATTGCTTTTCAACATTGTTTTATCAAAGCCTTATAGGCTGAATAAATTATTATATCAAACAATATACAGTGCCATTGATCATACGCGAGTCATATCGTAGTTCTACTTTTAAACACTGGTACGTTAGCTTTATGGTGATTCATAAAGATGGAGGGAAACTCTGTGCACCCACTTTATTCCCAGATGCCTCCCGATTCGTTAGTCTTCTAGCCGGAGTGCTGAGGATTAGGAAAGAAAGTAGATGTACTGTTGTCAGCTTGTTTGATGATTCATGTATGTCTGATGTTTGCTGTTTGTTCCCTGTAACAAATACCATAAACAAAGTGGAAGGAGTTAGTCATCAGCACTGCAACGCCTTCAAACCCTTGTGCGTGCGGTCTTGCGATGGGCCTTTCCTCATTAGCGATGTCATGTCATCCTCCAGCAGTCATCATGGGCCTCTGATATCATATAAACACATGGAAGAAACACATAAATCTCGTTGACTAACTTCAAGCACTATTTAGAGACCATTTAAATGTCATTTTCAAAAAAAGTATAGAAACAAAGAACACCCTTTATGCTCCTTCGGAAGATAATTGAGCATTTTATCCAATGCGATCAAACAGTCAGATTGTTTTAATTTGTGGTAGCATTTATGGTAGCATTTATGTCATCCATTTGCCTTCCTGATGGATCCTTTTCAAGCACTAAGAGTGTAAATGCCAATGTTGTTAACGCATTGGTATTCTGTAATTACACTTTTTCCCTTATGGAAGGAACATCTTGAATCAGTAAGGGCTTTTGATGGGTCAATACATGAATATATGTTAAATTATTTAATATATGAAATGACAAATATATATATTTATATAAACATTTACTAATACATTATCACAATCAAAAGTTGTTATCTGTTAATAACTAATGTTAAGAAAGGTTAATATATATATACTGTAACAAATGTATTGCTCATAATGCTAATATTAACTAATGGGACTTGTGTTTTAAGTGAGAGAATAGATTGACTGTCTAATTGAGGTGGACATACTATTTCTATACTGTTGACCTTAAATGGAGTTAATTAAAACAGTTTAACATTTCGTTCTCAGCTGTTTCAAGCTGTTCTTTGTTGCATGTAACCTCTTGATTATTGTTGGCTTGAACTTCTCTCAGGTGGACTGTGTTATCATGTAGCATTCATCTCAGTCCTGGCTCATTGAATAATGATGCAATGTAGAATGAACATGGCTTCTTCTAAAGCACGGGATCGAGAAATTCTTGCCAGGATGCTTGCATTTACCCAATACATAAAGATTGCAGACATTGTTAATTTAACCAATAAAACTTAATTGAACGTTCTAGGTTAGAAACTTTCTCTGCATTGTGCATCCTGCTGTTTGTCTATTGAAAGACTGTTGTTCTAATGGGAGTTTGATTCATCAGGCCCACCCAGCTTGTTAAGAGACTCTGAATCGGAGACATCATAGAGGTCCTGTGGCGTTTGTGGATGCCTTTTTGTCTTATCATCATTCTTCTCTTAACGAATGTCTGCAAGCAGTTCTTTGTGTAGAATTTTATGGCCATCATTTGCAGTTAACCCCATGCTAACATGAAAAATTGTTGGCAAACTATCATGACATTCATTGTTTTTAATGAAATCTTAATATGATGCATATTTAAGCAAAGGTTAGCAACATAAAGGGCAACTTTGTCTGGCTATGAATTTTAAGCGGATATTGATTTTTACACTACATGCTACCTCTGTGCCTGAATGACAATTCTGAAATGGCATTCTGCTTATCTTAAAGCAGATCAAAGCAGACTAACTTGAACTTCTAAGTTAACTCAGATAGATAGGGTTCTGACAGTGTAAATTTCCTCATAGTTTTCTCTCTGCTTTAGGAGAGTTCCGTATGTTTGAATCTGGTTTTTGATGAAATACATATCTGAAGTTGCAAAATGAGACGTGTGAGAAAAAACAGAAGGCTATTATAAACTTTGAAGGTCTTTTAATTTTTTGAAATATGTTAAAAGTGTATATAGGGGAGTGTTATAACACATTTTGTTTCAACATCTGTAACATCCCCCCCATATTAAATTTTAAGATACATAATATTCCCATAAATTACAAATTAACTGTGCTGGTTTGTACAGTGACACATAGAAATTTCCCCTTATGGTTTATATCAAAATGCTATAGGAAATGTATTTAAAATGTGAAAACATATTTAAAATTTAAATTCAAATTGGAAAACAAATATAGAAAAACACAAACTATAACCTAAAAAACATGTGTTACTTTTATGTGGGCTACACACTGACCTTTTTATGCACATTTGTAGGTTCAGGTAAAGTACCTGGGAAGTGTTACTGCCTCTCTTGTTTGCTCACACATGTTATTTCTATGTTTTTATTTTTTTTTACATGAGAGGATTGTGTGGATGACATACCACATATATAAATTATAACAAGATAATCTGCTTTTTCAGATGATAGGCTGCCAGTTTTGTCATGTAACATGCATTAACCTGACTGCATATCAAATTAATCCAGATGTGATGCTTTACTTTACCTACTTTTTTTGTCCTGTGAATTCTCTTATAACTCTTTACAGTCACCTAAGGAGGGTGGTGCTCATGTCTGAAGTAATTTCACCCCTCTATAGCTCATTTCTAATTGGTTAAACTGATGGCGTTACAACTCACCCCGCTCTCCCCTCCAGTAACTCACCTTAAGTTGTGATCCAGTTCTTTCTGCATCTATACTTTCATTATTTGTCATAGTGATAATACCTTTCATTAATATCAATAACACACATATTTATAATGTTTAACAGAACATTTTATAAACAGCTATTTTTTTCTTTACGCTATATATTTTCCATAAATAATTCCCACAGTACTAATGAAAGTAATTATAATGTTTACCTTTAAATTTGCTTATTGTCTCACTCAAAAATAATGACAACTTCAAGTAAAACAATGAACCATAAGAAGCAGAGGAGCACGGCGTATAAAGTTGAGTTTCAGAGAGCATTCCTAGAAGAGGCGCAGGTTTCATCCGAGTTTACGACGGTTGTAAGTTAACGCTGGAAATGTTCCGAACGCTGTTCCACTAGGGTCGCATTAGATTGTGCTCCGTTTCAAAGGGCTGATAGTGGCTCCTCCCTCTCTGTACCTTGTGACAACAACAACTCATCCACAGAGCAGAGGCACACTTTTCTGCTCATTTTCTTCCTGTCATTCTCTCTCAATCTTTCTCAGAGCCCTAATTTCAGCACGGCACCTCTCCACATCCATTCGCGCGTCGGCGGAGCGCACTCGGGTGGGATTTCTTCTTCTTTGCGCTACTTTTGCATACTGGCTCTTCTTCCCGTCTGAACTTATTTGATAGGTGCAGAAACACCATGGCCGTACCGGCTGCTCTGATTCCCCAATCGTCTCTGGTCCAGCCGTGTCCGATCTCAACTTCTTCGTCAGCATCATCAGCATCATCATCATCATGCTCCGCGACCGCAGCATCATCATCCTCGCCCTCGGCCACTTCTGCGTCTCCCTCTCAGTCAGCGCCCCATAATCTGTTCCGCACGGATCTTCTCAGCACCAACACCAGCAGCATCTCACTGGCCGGCAAGCCCGTGTACTCGACCCCGTCCCCAGTTGAAAACACCCCGCAGAATAATGAGTGTCGGATGGTGGAGCTTAGGGGCGCCAAGGTGGCCTCTTTCACAGTGGACGGACATGAGCTCATCTGCTTGCCCCAGGCGTTTGACCTGTTTCTCAAACACCTGGTCGGGGGTCTGCACACCGTCTACACCAAACTCAAGCGGCTGGAGATCACGCCGGTGGTGTGTAACGTGGAGCAGGTCCGGATCCTGCGCGGACTCGGGGCCATCCAGCCCGGTGTCAACCGATGCAAACTCATCTCCAGAAAAGACTTCGAGACCCTCTACAACGATTGCACCAATGCCAGGTCAGAACAAGTGCGACTCTGTTAGTTCTCCAAATCAATAGACAAGTTAGATAAGAAGTGAAGCGAACCTTACAGTACAAAGTAAAACGAATGTACTTTGTTATTAGAGTAATACGTGGAACAGATGTGCAGGACATTTGCAAATACTTTCACATTTGTCTTTGCACTTTACAATATGTTCCAATTAGAACTTAAAATAATTTTACAGCCGGATGCAACATTGCAATTGTTTTAAGTTCAACAAACAACTTTTTATTATATTTTTTTTGTAGTTTTATTTGCTTTTATTTACTTATATTGTGGCATCAATAACTTTAATACAAGAAGTTTTTGATAAGTACGTGGATCTTTGCTAAACTGAAGGTGTTGCAAAAAACACATCATGTTCTTATATCATTAAAATAATTATAATATAAAAATAGAAAATTGTACAACTAATTCTAGAATACTATAAAGTAACTATAATCAACTTTTTGCAATTGTAAATAAATGCAAACATTTTATTTGTGTTGTAGTGCATGTGCAAAACAGGGTGTTTCTTTTTTCTTTAACTATTTACCAGAATGAATAATTCATAAGTGACAGTTGGCTCAAACATGTTTTGTGGATATAGAACATGAGAGCTTTTTTCTTGTTATATATATATATATTTTTTTTATTTCAAGTTTTAAAGTCACCCTGCATGTATGCATGTTGTAAGCAATATTGAGCTCCTATTGAGCATAAGAGGAAAATATTATTTGCTTTTCTGTTATTTGAGCAGGTTTAAATAAGCATGTTTGTCAGAATTATTATAATAGATGCTCTCTCCCGTGTAGCTGTATTTATAGGCAGACATTTCTTTCTACTCTTTTCTTCCTCTGGGGAAAAATCAAATCATAGTCAATAAGTGCTTGTATACTTAATGGCAGGAGTGATACAGTGCTTGAAGGTACAGCTTCACACAGGAAACAATTACAGCTTGTAACATCGGTGAATAATTCGCCCTGAAACTTTAATGTCACCCTTTAGTGATCATCTGAATGGGCCCAATAATTACTAGAAAAAGTAAGCTAATTTAAAAATGTCAAGGTGTTGACAGCTCATCTGAAATGAAAACACAAAACACCTTGCATGCAGCAATTCGAGCCTGAGTGTTGTACAATTTCAGATAATGTTATAATGAGGAATTTCAGAGCTACAAAAACTGAACAATAAATCACAACTTTTTTTTTTCTTTTTTTTTTAACGAGAATCACTTTATAATTAAAAAATATATATTGTGGATCAGGCACATGTTCGACATTGAACATAATGTTAATATCAATATTTTTAGATCTGAATGTCCAGAGTGATTTTTATCATTATAAACTATTTTAACACAATATTATTTCTCACAAACATAACATTAATATACATATAAAAAAATAATATAAAACACACTCACACTCGTAATATGATTTTCTGTTTTGGACAAGTGCCACTTTTATTCAGTGTGAGTGCTGATTAAAAACTATTTTGTTAATTCACACGTTATTATGCCATCACGTACTTTTGCAAAAAAATATATACAATTATAATATGCAATAATATATTAATTATATATATTTTTTCTTTCTTGTCATGCACATACATATATTGGACTTCTTAATGCTAGTCATAATTACAGATGCAGATTAACACCAAATGCATTGCATTATTTTGTATTAGTGTAAATAATTTAATTAAAGCAGTTGTCTAAAAATGCACAATCTAAATATTCCCCTGTAGCTGTATGTCAAGTGTTGTGTGTGTTCGTCCAGCAGCGGTGCTAAAGAAGCAGTCTGCTCTCAGTCTTTCCCATGCTGTCTGTACGAGCTCCTTCTGGGCCTGTGTTTGCTTTCAATCCGTGCGGCCCCGTCCCAGGGACCTGAGGTGATGGAGTGTGTGGTTTGAACTTCGGGGCTGGGAAAGAGAGTGGTCAGTGATGGGGTTAAAGGATAATGCAGTGCTACACATTGCTTTAATGACGCTAAAGTGCTGGCCTATTACAGCTGCATAGAGAGGCCTGTAATTGTCTCTGAAAGCACCTGGTACTGCCGGTGTTATGCTGAAATCAATCACCTCCTCCATGTCTGCTTCCCATTTGGAGGATTACATCATTTGTATGGACAAAGGTATCTGCTTGTGATGGAACACAAACACACTGGCTCTTATTTACAGTGTGGATTTAATGTATCTACATCTGCTTTGATTCTCTGTACGGGGAAGGTCAGCACGCTAAGTCATAACTCTTGCATGGACGTGACTCGGGGGGCTGTTACTTGCTCATATTAAGAATTTTAAAGAAGGATAATTTTGTTTGTCTAAAGCAGTCTAGATGATTATGATAGAATGTTTTTGGTATGTAGAGGAGAACTTTACAGAGGAGTGGCGCAATGGGTTGTGCGTATGCTGACAGCATAAGAGGTCAGGTTTGAGTCCGGCCTGGAATGTGTTCCAATCCTATTTCAATTGTCTTGCAAATAAAGGCAAAAAAAAGAGATAATTAAAAAAATGGCCTAAGCACTAGCGAGCTCACTTTTCCAGCATGCTGCTCGGCTTCCAGAGTGCTGAAGAAGTGCTAATAATCCTCTTTGCTTCGGGATAACAGCGGCCTTACATCTTTGTCTGCTCACGTTAAAAGAATTCCCCATGAAGCGGAGTCAGACTCGCCCCGTTCTCCCTTCCGCATGAGGACGTGTTCCTCCGGCTCCCCCCTCCTCATCCTCCCGGGGACCCTCGGCCCAGATTAATGCGCACCTTCTGCCGCCGAACAGATACGGGGCTGTAATCTCTCTGCTTTCACAGGAGTTATGAGTCTGCCCCGTGAGAGGCAGTACTTCAGCTACTTGTTTTCCTTTCCATTCTGTCCATGTGGGACGGTGCGGTTCTTGCCGCCTGGTGACATTTGAACTCTTAAGGAAAGGTTATTGAAACACCAGGGCGGTTGGGCTGGAGGTGAGTGCTGAGACAGCTGTTACGTTGGAGGGTTTGTCAGGATGCGTACGGCCCAGGTGGTTAATTGACAGTTGTTGTCAACAGTGGAAGGTTAAATAGATACTACTGAATGCATATTTTATTTAATTAAATTTAAATGAATAAAGAATATGTCCTCAAGTTTGTGTTCATTTAATTAATCGTGTTTTAAATGATATTTTTGGTACATTTTTACCTTTATAATTCAGTCACAGGGGCATCACGTTTGACAAAATATTTTTGTTTGTGTACAACAGACTGGCATATTTACAGAGGAGCGTCATTATTTTGTTTAGCACTCAGGGGTGCGTCTTAACACACAGTGGCAGATTTTATCGCTCTTTTTTCCCCCCTCTCTCGCTCTCTTTGCAGTGCTCTTCTGATATATTTGTTTTCGACAAGGCACGGATGTGTTTACAGGTACTCATGGGAAATCTTTGGATCGAATTCAAATCATTCCCAGTCAGAGTGGGTGCTAAGATACCCGTCACCCAGCAACCACATCCAAGAGGGAGCTGAGGCGATAATAACTTCAAAAAACAGAGAGACAGATGCTGATTAGGATGAAAGAGTTGAGGGGGGATGTGTGTGTGTGTGTGTGCGGGGGGGGGGGGGGGGGGGGATGCATGTTAAAAGGCTTGTTAAAATCACAGATTCATTGTAGCACTTTCTTACAAATCATACACATGATTCCATATTCCTCACTTGCGATCAGTGCTGATGGATTGAAAATGAAGCAGATAAACAATCTGGTTTTTATTTTTTCCGTCGCCGTGAGTCACTGGAGCTTTCCTTGATGGGATTAGCCACGTGTGTTCAAATTAACTGTGCTCTTGGCATCCGTTGTCATTGCGAGACGAGACAGCAGAAGAGGTTGTTATGAACGTGACTCTGATAAAAGCAACTTGATACTTCTGTGTTCAATTGAGGTTCATTTGAAACAGTTCTAGGAAAATATTCAATTCTCTATTCAAGCCCTCTATTGCACGCACTTTTAAATTTCGATAACAAAAATTTGTTCTTGACATTTGACCTCCATATTAAAGGGATAGTTTACCCAAAAATCTGTCATCAGTTTATCTATACATTTTCTCACTCTCATGTTGTTCTAAATCTTTTTTTTTTTTTTTTTTCGGAGCATATTCTGAAGAATATTGTCATACAATGAAAGTCAATGGGGTCCAAAACAACATTGATTGAATCCCTTTTAGTTGAATTGTTTGGCATTTACATCTTTCAAAAAGTCTTCTTTTGTGTTCTGTAGAAGAAAGTCATACAGGTTTGGAGCAACAAGAGTAAAACTATCCCTTTAAAAAAAAAAAATTGGTCAAACATGCAGCGTTAATCGCGCAAACAGCGGACGTTCATGATTTTTAGAACAGGTTGCGGTGACCTTGAGTGATGGCGTAAGTCTCAAATCAAACAAGCAAGTGTAAGTGTGTCAAATCATCTGCAGGTTTCTTTTTTTCTGACCACCAGAAGTATGAAATGAGACAGGACGGTGACACTAGCCACCATAGTCACACCTGAGACAGATTGCCGGTGGAAAAAGCAATGCATTATGAGCTCTCTGACTCGGAGCCCTGGCATGTCTTTAGCCACCATCCCTTCCACATTACAGCATATTTAGGAAGCAGTTCGCAGACCGCTGACGCTCACGCAGGGACGCTAACCACTACTGACACAAGTTAGAGGGAGCAGATGAGATTTCTTGATTGGAGAGCGATTCCGGGCCTTAGCTCGGCTCTGTCTAATATGGTCACATAAAGAAATTGATTTTCCCCAGAAATTAATTAATTTTTCATATAGCCCAAAGCTGGAGTTTAAAAAGAGAGTGCACTTTCTGGTTTCCTATTTTCCTCCTTTTTTAAAGAATTATTGCCTAATCATATTAATACTTTTGCCCTAAGGATAGAAAGATGATTGTACAAATGCATTTGGAAATATGTATCGCTGAGTATTTATGATTAAATTATGCAAATAACTCGGCTCTCATCCTTCACGAACCCAGATTGTCTAATTAGGATTGATATGCCGAGTGGATGTTCGCGAATCTGAATACAAGCATGTCCAAAGAGCAGAAAATTGAAAATGACAAGGCCGGAATCCTTAAAAAGTGTTTTTTTTTTCTTTTTTTTTCACCGTCTAATTCAGCGTAGCCGTATCAGGAGTTAATTTTCCCTGGCTTCATTTTCGTGTTGAAGCTGACATGAGAAAAAAAAAAAAAAGAAGAAGAAGAATACTTCAGGGAATCAATCTCAAATGGGATTCCAGAAATTTCCTCTTCTTGTTTTTTTCCCCCTGTCTTCAAGATCATATCAAATGATGAATCTCCTCCTATATAAACTTTTTCATGTTATCACGGAAATATCTGCGTTGTTTGAACTTAATGGCCTCTTCTTGTCCCACTCTACTGTGATAAAAGTGAATGATGGGAAATCTACCATGTATAGTGATATTTACTCTGTTATAAAATGGAGGAATGTCATGATGGATGTTTTATGAGCTCTGTGGTTTTGAAAGAAGACTGGATATTTAAGTTTGAACCGCTGTCATAAACGGCGTCAATGAGATGCGGGGAAACTCGGAGAGGCCGTCAGCAGGTTTTGGCTGGACTGCGGTGAAGGACAGGTGACTGCTGAGGTCTCGAGGCTGTTTTCATTTAGGTCAGAACAAGCGCCACTTTACAGCGCAATGAGAGCACCATAACTCCATTAAAGGAAAACAAAGGGCTCTGGAGTGCTGGAGACACTTTTCCTAGGACAAAATAAGCTCTCAATTCAATTCACTTCACTTCAAGCTCTCCTGCAAAAATGAATTATATGATTAAAGTAGCCCTACCTTTGATAAAACTACTTCCGAACTTCGCCATAAATTACATATTTAGTAAATTATGAATACTACATGAAATATGCTCAATAGGGCATGTTAAGAGTTTTTTTTTTGCTCCTTAAAAATACATTTACATTGTTTCTGTGCTGCCAAAACAACCGAAGAGTCCCTATCCAGTTAGATCATTCAAAGGAATGAAAGAAAATAGGAAGTTATGCGTTTTTTTTTATCTACATTCCTCTTTTAGCAGTGTGACAAAAGACTCCTAACACCTCTAAAGGTATCTCATAAAGTTCTGATTGTTATCTAATCTTTACCTGGCCCACAGCTAATGACACTCGAGAATAGAATGGAACTCTATCAGAGCTCAAAGCATGATGGGCCTTTGACAAAGCTGAGACACCAGGCCTCTCTTATGAAGCTGGAATCCTCACGGACCGCACAGAAGCCTATCAAGTCAATTTAGCACAATTGAATCATAATGGAAAAGCCAAATTTCAGTGCTCATTGCCGCTGAGGATCCCATATGTTGCCCACATTGATGCGGTTGTTGATGTGTTTGTATCTCATTCTCGCCACCTTTTGAGGAAGCATCTTTTCTTTTGATATTTTTTGTTCAGTAGCTTTTATTTCTTTTAATTGGTCCATTGCATTGATGTAAAGATATAAGCGTCAAGAGTCGTGATAATATTCCTCAAAATATGTTTAATTTACTCCTGCGTTTGAATATATGAAACATTGTAAAATGCGGCCGTAGCCTCTTTATGAAAACAAAGCAAACAGTTAAGAGACCTTGTAGCTCGATCATGGTATGCCAACTGAAGGCCAAAGTAAATGAGCGACGAATAGCACACAGCTCTCTGCAGGGGAAACATCCCAACTTGTAATGCAGCCCATAAAACAACTGGAAATATTTTTTTTCTAATAATCCCTAAACCGCCCGAAACCCTCAATGGGCTATACTGCATTTCATTATCAGCAAACAAAGGTGTTGTTCCTTTGAAAGCTATCCAGAGCTTCTCACATTGCTGTTGTCTAAGTCCAGTGAGACAGGCATTCTGATAACTCTTTCTATGATGCTCCGCTTGAGTTTCTCCTGCAGACTCAAATGTCAGCTATTCGCTTTAAAAAAGAAAGCGTTTTTTTTTTCCGTAGCAAGTGGCTGTGGTACCCGGCTATTATTACTCTCTTCTTAAAGACTGACAGTTTGCTCCAGAGAGACATGACACCAAACTCGTCTGCTGGAGGCGTTCCACTGCATTTCCCGTCTGTCCAATCAGATATTTGTAAACTGACGACACCTGGCAGGAGAAGGTAAATGGTGAGCCCAGAGCTGTAGCAGACACAGATATTGTGTTCAAGCCTTTGTGTGATGGAAAGATACCAGACACAATTACATACTCAAAAGCACAAACACACTCTCATAATCACTTGGAATAATTCATACGAGATGGACAACTTACATCTTACAAAAATGTAGTAAAGGTACTTTTAAACGTTTTCATATTACATTCATAGTTTTGGGGTTTGAGTAAGGGGTTGTTTTTGTACAGTGTTTTTGTACAATGTTTTTATGCGACCATCTCATACAAATTAGTACTTTTTTTTTGTGTGTGAGACCAGGTTGGAGACGGATCAAAC
Organism: Rutilus rutilus; assembly: GCF_951802725.1. Taxonomy (NCBI): domain Eukaryota; kingdom Metazoa; phylum Chordata; class Actinopteri; order Cypriniformes; family Leuciscidae; genus Rutilus; species Rutilus rutilus. The sequence goes on along the minus strand of NC_140215.1, from coordinate 15,026,317 downwards.
CATAAAAATATATAAATTTCTCAGAGGTGGCTCTTTTATAGCTCTTTCATATATCTTTTATCTTAAAATTTATTATAAAAATATATTTATTTATTTAACCCTCTGGGGATGACAAACGCACCAATGCGTTTTGGTGGATTTTCGAATTTTCCGTCTCGGTCTCCGTGAACTTTTTTTCTGGAGCACGTCACAAAAATGAAACAAAACTCCGGGAATACTTGCCACACAGACATGAACAATATATCTATAGAAACATTTTGTGTATATATTAGATATACATACATTAAATATATTAGACATTTTTGAGTATGTAACTGTAAAATTAATGTGAATTGCATAACTCACATAATGGAAAATATTCATAATGAAATCTCTTACTTTTTATTGCACAGTTTGGGATATTGTTGCTTGTTTTTCCTCCCTAAAACTCTAGGGAAGATGCTTATGAGATTAATAGGGTCTTTTTACCTTTAGGGTCTTTCTGCATTTATTCTCATCTTGAAACTATTTAGACTTTGAATAGCTCTTTCCCATGATATTTTAGTAGTCTTTTGCATTGCTTCTATTAATTTTAAGAAATGCTTAAGTTTTGCCCATCCCATTCTCATACTGCATCCGAAAGGATTATGTTACTAATGATTTTGATTGTGGATTTATTTCAAGACATGACGTCATGAACTGATGATTCAGAGAAAACGATTCCCTTGAAAGTTCTGCTTTCATTTCAAAGCCATTGTAGCCATTTTACATATTTACATTCATGTGCTCGGGAGAGAGAATATTCTTCCAAAGTGTCTTAAAGAAGGATAATTTATTCTAGTTGTGGATCCGGTCTCACATTTTAAACTCTGTTGTGAGCTGTGTCTCCATTCAGACAGCTTATGCTGTGCTAATACAACATTCCCAGCATAATGTGTCTGTCCACATCTATTATCCCGCTCTGGAACAGGCAGTGTGATATCCGTAAACTTCACATATGAATAGGCTCAGCTGAAAAGGAGAATGAATTAAGTCAAGCTGACATCGCATGCCAATAAGCTTTGTTTCATTCCCAGAGCAGTATTCATTTGCGGCACAGAAAGATTTATTGCATGATTGACAATTATGAGAGGATGACCTAGTTTTTTGTAATGGAACAAAAATGGTTTTCATGGGACGCCACTGCCTGTCTGTGTATTCTGTGGATGCCATCCAAGTAATAAGTAGGTTTTCTCACCAACAGAAACGTTTTTTTTTTTTTTTTTTTTAGGGGGATGGTGACAATAAATCACAAAAGTGACAGTGAATCACTTTACTTTTGCTCAATACATTTTGTCTAGGATAATTCAGTATTAAGTGTCAGCGGTCCCTATAGACATCAGCTCCCTTTAAGCTAATACATTCAATTTGCTCCTCAAAGTTATTTTCAATGCGATTTGACATGGTTCTCCCTGCAGGCGAGCACTTAAGTAACTTTATACATGGAGGAGGAATGGTATAACCATTCAATAAGCTACTAAACTGTCTCCTGCACTACTGAAGCCGCCCAACAACCCTACAGACAGCTATGTCTACTTAACCAGAGCCATTTTCATTGGAATCTGGCTAATATTTCATGATTCATGCATTTTTGATTTTACCTTTCTATTAACTGTTTTATTCAGCTCAGTAAAGCTCATTACAGCTGTGAGGAGGGCTCCTGCCCCCACGGGACCATTGGTTGAGTGGAACCACAAATGGCACAAGCAGGGTTTAGCCAGAAGTTAATATCCTGCAAAATTGTTTCTGAGTAGCTCGGTAGAATACGGATGATTAAATGACACGAGCAGATCAAAAAAACGTTTTCTCTGACTACAAAGTGTTAAGTGCCGGTGCTTTCAAGTGCTACAGATCTCCCAAGGTTGCCATTAAGTGAAATAGGACTTATTTAATGGGAAAGACTGTCCTGCCGAGAAGGGAGAAGGGAACACAGTTCTGAGAGCACAGTGGAAGGTTTTGTGAGCTGTACAGAGAGCAGCAAAGCATTGACAAAACAACAACAACAAAAGGAACAACAGAAAAAGACTGTCAGTTCCTTTGTCGTAAGTCCACATTATTATCACTCTGATCTGTGCGTGTGTATATATGTATGTATGTGTATATATGTACCCACACACCTCTGGGGTAGTTTAATTATTAATTATAATGATCAAATCTTTATAAATAAATCTTTATATATGAATATATCTGTTTGTGTTCCAGATAGACTTTCAGTCGTCATATTAGTGATGGGGATTTTAGTGATTTTCTGCAGGTTACATCATCACGTCAGTAGGTGGCAGCACTGATTCTGACACTACTCTTACTATTTCTGGCATAAAAAGATATGGTAAAATTATTATGAGTAGTATACTAGTGTGCGGTTCTGAATTCAGCACCTGTGACTATTGTCTTCATGAGTGAGTTATTGAATCATTCACTCAACGACTCGTTCAAACTCGCACTCGTTCATTCAGGAACTGAACTGGTTTGATTTTGATTTGAGTCGTATCATTATTCAAAAACTCTGATTTGTATATGAATGCTGCTGTTTTGTGCTGCTTGGAGACGCGCAACGGCATTTATTTTTGTTTTGAATTATTTTCACTGGCGGAACAAAAATGGACTGGCAACTGTCAATATTGTGTCTCAATGAAAAAACTATGCAATGCGCTGTCATGTCTTTGATCTGCATTCAGAACAAATCGCGCCCTTCTTTGTGTGATATTTAGGCCAAGCTGCGCTACATTTGCAGTGTTGACAATGCGCAGTTTCCTGAAACCTAAAAGGAAGAGAAAGAAAACTGTTTGTCTCACTGATTATTTATGGTACAGCAGTTTGGCTCTTTTAGCAAGCATGTATTTCTGTGTAGCGACTTGACCTTTTGTTGCGGTCAGAGCGTTATCCGATTCCTTTCTCTTTTTGTCTTCAGTGCAGCGAATTCCTAAAGCTTCACCTTATGGTGAACAAAATGTGAACAGACACAGTTTCCTAGTCTCTCTCTAGTCCTCCTCCCAAAGATAAAATTCTATGTTACCGATTCCGAGAAGACAGATTAAGGGTTGTAAAATGGAGTATGAGGATTTTGCAGTTATCAAATGTCCTCTCACTCTTGACCTTTCAAATGTCAGAAAAGGAATGTGAGACAAAAGCAAGCTCACAGATCTGATTACACGGATCAAAAGTGTCTTTACGCTTCTATCAGTGACAGGGATGTTTAATTGGAGGATACTGGGGAGGGCAGCTAAAACAATACACCATATTTATGTCTTCTGTGCTTTTTTTATACTTTAAGTATTGTGCTGGAAACTGCTCGTAGTTGTTGAGGCATTATGTCATTTTCCCTTGATAAAAGAACCTCTTCGGCAGCTGTGTCTCTTGCTAGTCTCACAGTCACATTCCAAATAGTCTAATATTATTCCAAGAGTTGCACAGCTCTTAGTGGGGCCCTCAAATGCGTACTTTAAAAGAATAGCACACATGCTCACGGCTATGATATGTATATTCCTTTTTGCCATGGAAGGAGATTTGAGACAGGATAATTAAAGGTGCGCTTCTCAAAGGGTCAGGGTCAAGCCAATAGGAATGTCAGAGACTTGCGAGGCTATGACAGCTCTTTTCAACAGGCCACGGTGGACTGGTGCAGGCAGAGATAGCGCAGCGCCCCAGAAAGGGCAGCACGCTGACAGTTCTCCAGCCACGCCATCCCAGCAGGAAGGCATCAGTTTGAGAAACAGATAGCGAGCGAGGCCGTCGGTGGCGCGGACCAGTCGGGACAGATTAGGCGTGGCCCGCGGGTCAGCCCGTTCCCACCGTTTTGCTCGTGGCCTCCTGGACACTGGAGTGTTATTAATAAAAGACAGGGCCAAAGTGCTCATTGAAAATCTCAAACTCACCTCTTTCATTAGAGTAGGCGTATGTTGCCAGCACACCAACACACCATTAGTATTCTAGCTGTGGACATAAGTTGACATGTAATGTGCCCTACAGTTGTCTTGTTGAAACTTTCTTTTTCCTATTTTTAACCTCTGTAAAGTAAAGGTGGATCATGCCATTTTTTATGTTAATATTCTTCTATCCCATCTTAAGCTGCTGAGACAACTAGTGGTCTGCCAATATATCCCCAGGGCCAATAAACAGTAGAGGTTGAAATTTGGTTATTTATTAATTATAGACGTCAACTGTAAGTTTTGCTATTTGGACAGTTTGTGCAAGTCTTTTATCTTGACATTGATCATGTTAAGATCCATTTGAAGGATACAAACCATGTGAACCGAAAACGGTCTGGAAATTTCTGCGGTCACTGGACAAACACAATAGAGCAACTTTAAATCCTAGATTTAAACCCTGGTGTGCCGTTTCTAATCCGATTCTCTGTTATAGCTCCATGAGAATTGTTATGTCATATATGCGATGTCATATTCATTTATAGGTATATCAAATACTGAGAAAAAATGTATTGGACATTATCAAAAAAAAAAAGAGTCATTTTGATTTTCAAATTATTTACATTTATTTTAGCAATGTTCTATATTTGAGGGATTTTTCACACAATACCGTTTTCAAATAAAAACGAAAACATTCATTTCCAAAACAGTTTTGGGGGGTTTTGAAACAGGTTTCAAAGTGCAAGTTTTTGAAAATAATACCGTTATCGTCTCCGTGTAAAATACAAAAATGTGAATTTGTGAAAACGGTGACGTCGTGCGCATGCATATTATGTGTTCATTCTATAGGTGCGTAATGTTTCTTTACAAAGTGACATCGCCATCTACTGGCCTGGCATGCATAACACAGTGTTTAGTCGTTTTCGCAGATCTGTATCGGGATCCCCTTGTCATTTGTATGCGAAAAATGCAAAGGAAAACTTTTAGGTTTTTAGTACATCTTGTCATGTATATTTTGCCCTATTTAGTAAAGCTCTAGACTTTTCTGTCAGTATAAGTTAAATACACTTACAGTGTAATTTTAAGTATTTTTCCGAGAAGTACATAAAGTATTTTTCAGCAAAGTACATAAAAGTAGACTGATAGTATACTTTCTTATTGTTAGTTTTAAAGATGTATACTAATAGCACACTTGAATAATCTTCTTTTTTGTAAGGGTAAACATAACCCTCACTGCAGTGTAAGCAGATAGCATGAAAATGAATTCCCCAATTAAATGTAAAATAGTTATGAATTGCCATGAGAGTGTGTTGAGTAAGCCATGTATAGTTGCTCCAAAATTTTGGTTGACTGCTCCAAAAAGTGTTTACTCTGTGGCTCTGGCACTTTCACAACTCTGCTCTATTTGTTTTGAATGTCTCAACCAGTCAACATAGCAACAAGTGAGTTTGGGGGCGGGACTAACGGTTTGTTCAACCAATGGCAGATTTTGGAAAACCTGTTTGAAAACAGTAAGTATTTTTGTAATTCCGTTTGGTGATGCTAGTTGCGCAGAAATGTAAACCTTCACTTTTAACTGGATCTCTGTTAATATAGTGTATTTGTCACAGTAAATAATCTGTATTTCAACACGTTAAGTGAGGATATCTGTACACACCGTGCACAGATAGATAAACCGTGCTCTCATAACTCTCTCCTTACCTTAAGCGATGACTGGTGTCGTACCTGTCATGTGTTTAAAAGGAAGCATAACATGATAGAGCAAGATCTCCGATCAAGATGTGCAGGTGTGCGACGGACATGATTTATATGCCATGCCTCAAAAAAAAGGATGTCAACTTCAGGCCTTAATGAAAGCTCTTGAACGGATCGGTGGAAGTGAGATATGTTGACAGTAAGCATGCAAATGAGGTTAAATGTGTGCAAACTGAAATGAATCACCTCACGGCTCTGCCATTTATTCAGCAATAAGCTTTTTGGTGGTTACATAGTGGCTTGTGACACATTCCGTCCTTTGTTTCAAACTGCTAACTGTATTTAATTTCACATCTTATCGGCCTAGGCTTTGTCTGTCTAGCGGCTCCTCCCGAGTCAAAGCGACCCCTTGAGATAAACTCTGTCAGACTCTGGGGTGATTTATTAAATTGTGATTTCTGTGAAGGACTTTAATGGGGGTGGGGTGGGGGAATACATTGCAGGTGGCTACCAGCTTCAGGCACTGTTTGTTCTCCGATACACCCGCTAAAGGTAGAAGAAAGAGAGAAGTACAAATCTGAGTGGGATTTCCTTCCTTTGTTGTGGCAAGAGGAACCCCCCCCCCCCCCCCCCACACTGCAATCCCCCTTTAATTTCACCATTGCAGCAGTTGTTCTGAATAACTGCTGTTTAGAATCGAGACGGCTTGAGGAACTCGGGGCTATTTATATTATCCCGCGACCCAGAAGAGTAAATTTACATTCATTCAAATTCACTAGCGGACACCTAAAAGTGTCTCTGACCCTCTATCCAAATCTATAAGGGAAATGTACTGACCCAGTCTTAGCTCTATTTGATTAAACTAGTTTGCATCTCTTTTTGGCCCTGCACTTGTCTGCAATGCATGCATCATGCTAACTATTTAAAGTGGTGTGTGTGGAAAATACACTAGTCAATGTATTATTAAAGCTAATTTACAGCCGAATATGATTAACCACGGCAGGCGTTTCATTTCAAGGTTGTGCTCATATGGCCTCGTCTTTTTCTCTGGTCGTAAATGGCAGGGGAACATGGCCCATAAAAGTGATATGTTACTTATTCTAGTGGTATCTGTGAATGGTGCTATAATTAGCGCCTGATGTTCACTATGTCATACTTTTCTGCTTAGCTTTTTTTAGCCTGTTGTTTTCCAGTTGATCAACGAGTCTTGGCAAAAGTCAAATAACACCAAAGCTTGTAATTTTCTTCTTATGAAAAATAAGATGTTCTTAAGAAAATATTTGAAAATTTCAATAATTGCACTTTGGAGCAATCTTATGAACTTCTTACGAAGTAATTTATCTTAAACATATTTCTTAACTTCTTTCTTAACATGATTTTTGTGAATCTGGTCCAAAAGTTGCGCACAATTCAGAATCGAATAGAATTGAGAATGACTTTTGAATTACTCTGAAATTGAATTGAGGATGCAAACAGGATGAAGAATTTCAGTTTGAATTTGAAAGTAAGAATTTAAATGAATTAAAGTGAATGAAATGTTTACAGAATGTTTGAAATTCTACTTAAAGAATATTGTATTTTATATCTTATATTTGACCATATTTAATCAATTAGGCTTTTGTGGACAAACACTACATTTCCCATAATGTATTATCTTCTATGAATGTTTTAATTTCTATGAACTGCAGTTCTTCTTGTCATGCCAATTCATTTCAAATTCACATGCAATAATAAGAAAAGCAATTCTTCAATTCTAAATTTTGCACAACCCTAGTGTGAACCTCAAGATGGTCACGGGTCTATATGATCAGAAGCTTACGGTTAACTTGTCAAGGATCACCTGCCTAGCCACACTCCGCTAAAAAACAACAACCCCAAAACCCCCAGGCATGTCTCCTTTACAGCTGGATCCTGCGGCCGTCTGCTGTGATCCCCACGTCTCACATTTTCTATTGTTCTCTGCTCGTCAGCATCTTTTGTCTTTTGCCGCTGATTTGTCTTTTGATCTGTTCAAGTGATTTATCTGCATGCAATCGGTTTTCGCGCAACGCTCACCCACTCGCCAACACACCACCACCCCCTTCCCTTCAGCCTCAGGAAATTTGGAATGGGTCTCCAATAACCTTGGCAGAACCAAACAAAGCAGTAAACAAGTTGATCTAGTGTGTTTTGATGCTACCCTCCACCTTGAAATGAGAAATGAACACAAACGTGTTTCCTGTTCACCATTCTGTAATTGCAATATATTTTTTTTTTTTACGTAACAGTAACTGAACACTTTAAGGAAGCTGGTGGTATCTCTCTCCTCTGATCGCCCCATTTCAAGCCTGCAAAATCGCTCCAAGATCAGGGAGTTCTGTGGAAGACTCTGATGTCTTGAGACTGCAACAGTTTTTCCTCTGTTTGCTTGGTTAAAAGCATTGTGGGTTGGGGGATTGGAGTTGACAACCCTGAGGGTATTAGAGCTGTTTGCCTTCTCTCTCTCTCGCGCTTTTTTTTTTTTCCACTCGTCTGCAGCTGTTTGAGTCTCCTCCCGCCAGCTGTCAGTTAGACTCTCTCCGTAAACACCTCCACATACCACCTGCTTCCCACTGGGGAAATAGGTGTATGGTGGAAAAGTTTGAACAATACGGAAAGGCGGACAGGTGGAGAATCTGTATTCAGGCTGTGAGTCCAGGGTCTGACAAGGTAGTTAAGTGGCATCTCTGTCCAGGGTTTGTCAGAGTTACAATAATTCTAATTAGGAGTGCTGTGTTTGAAAAAGCGAAAGCCATTTTGATGAATTTTAAAGTTATGAAAGACCTGGACGTATAAATCAAAGACAGGAAACGGTTGAAGCTGCATCCACATTGCGGAATAAATGCAATTTTCCGTTTGTTGTTTGAAAATGCAGGTTCCTTATTCTGCAATTACACCATAAAGCCACGATTTGACAGATGTGTGGGTGTGTGCGTGGTGTTAAGTTAGTGTCTGAATGAGCAGTAAACCAGACAGGTATCTTTTCATCTGTCAATAGAAGCATTAATTCTGTCTATTGGAATGGCGCAGAGCCCAAGGAGAACTTTATTTAACTTTCTGTCATCATTCCAAGACTAAATTCATCAATCCTGACATTATCTGAATGCAAATTGTGAGCGCTAATTAAAGAAATGGCCTACAGAAATTCTGATAACCTGAATGTTTTTCTGGCTGCTTGGCCAACGGGCTCCTTTCACACAGGAAGTTATGAAAGTATTACACGCATATCATTTGCACAATGAAATCCCATGCCTCTCTCAGTGTTTGTGTTTGAATTAGCGTAGCAAGTTGAAAAATGACCACCTCTAGGCTAGTTTCACAGCAGTCTGTCAGATGCAAGTATGTAGCATTTGAGTACTTCAGCCCTTTTTTGGGACTTATTTTTTGTTGTTTTTAATTTTGATTTAAGATTTGTATTAATGTTAAGCAGCCAAGAGTTGCAACATTCCAAACAAGTCATCTTACCCTAGACTTCCCCAATGCTTTAACCGCAAACCGATCCCACAGTCTTGGTCCTAGTTGAGTTATTTCCTCACCTCATCATTTCACAATTGCCGTTAGAGTGCTCTGTAAGTCAATCAGTGAGGCAATGGAACAAGTTTCACCAACTGAGATTAAGGAGCGTTTTGATCTTGATAACAGACTTTCAAATTGTGACATGAAATGGAAAAGAAAGCATGCAGGTTTTTATGCTGGAAAACAGGGAAGCAAGGGATGGAGGGTAATGATGTTAAGCCAAGCTCCTGTTTAGCGCTCGGGAGCCCCAGGCAACTGTAAGGCATCAAGGCCACCTGGGTGCGACTTTATTAAAGGATGAAATGAGAGGTCGCACGTTCCAGACCCTCACATGACATCCTGCTGCTGGAGCTGTACGCTGCCCCGCTCTCCTCCAGTCTGGCTTTTTTTGATGGGTTAGCCATGAAAGTGTTTTTCATTAGTCCCTCCGAGGGACCCTGGAATGCTCTTTTGCCAGCAAATCCTAATTTCATTGTTGATAGGTTTGTTAGAAGCATGCCGTGTCTATCGTAGGCTTTTAATTAATGCTGCATGATGGGTTTGTGGGGAATTCGTAGATAGGCACTTTTCTGTATAGCGTTCATCATTCTTTGAATATTTTATTTTATTTTATTTTAGGCCATTTAAACATAAAACATTTTTGAGGCAAGTGAATTTTAATTTTAAATGTAACTTCAAAAAAATATTTGTATCTTTGAAAATGAAAGTTAAAAAAGAATATAAAAAAATACCCAAAAATACTTTTTGTTTTTGTTTTTTTGGTTGCATTAATTAAGCTGGTGTGTAACTTTGTGGTTCATAGTTTTACTTACCTTATCATAAATCATAAATAAGAGTTTTGGCTGGTAGGTTTTGCATTGTGAACCTGCTGCAATGGCAGCAATCCGGTAAAAACTTTATAGCACTTTTCATGGCTGTAGACTGTAAATTGACTAACTGTTTGCATTGGCAGAGTGTTGCATGTTTTTATAGCAGGGTCGCATCATGTCAAGCTCCTTATCATTGGCAGCCATGCTAGTGTTCTCGCAAACAGCCACCTGTTTTAGCCACTTGAGCATGGATTTTCCTTTAAAGGGACGGCTTTAATTTAAGAGAAAAATGATAGCTTGTGAAAGTGCAATCTGTTGACATATTTCACTGTAGCATTATCGGTGCGTGCTGTGATTGGTCTTCTACAACGTTATCATTTAACAGAGCGCTTTTAATGCTATCATTTAATTCTCTCTCTCCCTCTCACCGGCTCATTTGTATGCTGCTGTTTCGTAGTCTGTTTGGGCTAGCTTTAAGAAGCACAAAGCCTTTAATTGTGAGGTTTAACATTTTGCAATTAAAATCCACCCTTATTGCTCAGAGGAACGAATGACGAGGCTTTGATGTATTTTAATCAGCGGAGATGTATTGTACTTTAAGGAGCGTAGAGATCCCTGATACATTTCTGATTTTCGACATCCTCTTCTACCTTTGAAGATGATAGCATTTCAAGCTGAAAGCACTGAGCTGGGGTCCCTTGAACCCTCCCCCTAGATAATAAAGATTTTTATCTTCCCGATTCTAAAGTGGACAAATAGGATTATAGGAGACATTTATATTTCAGCTAAACCAAGAACATCACAATGATTCCCCAGAGCATGAAGAATCAAATCTCCAAAGATGTAATAATTAATGGGAAAAGTTTGCACAAAGAACTTTGTGGGATGATGACATACTTGGCGAAGCTAGCGTACAGCACCTTAAGCTCGGCGAATAATTCGATTGGTATTTTGCATCTGTGAGAACATCTGACTTTCGAAAAAGCAAGCAGGAATTCACTAATAACAGATCCCCTCTGCTTCAGTTTCTCTTTGACAGATGGACTGTGCATGCTCAAATCGAATTGGGCTTTAATTGCATTGTGGCGTTTCAAATTTATCTGCTCCAAAGATTTTGTTTACAGGTTTAGGGGCTCATGAAATGTTTTTTTTTTTATTTTCTAGTCCTCTAAACAGGAGAGAACTGTAATTCCTGGAGAATGTGCCATGGTTGTTTGTCCTGTGGGGATGAAACTGTTCAATAGGGCAGATTGTTTTTTTTGTTTTTTTTCTCTCAATATGCACTTAAATGGTATACAGCTGCCTGGATGTTCTTTGGAGCTGTGTGTCTGCTTGGTTGCACAATGTTCACATGATGGGGCTCATTTGGATAGGTGGACACAGTGTAATCAAATTCCTTTCTGCTTCTGAGCTCGCCTCTCCTCTCACACATTTATGAACACACTTTATATGTGTACACTAATGTCTTGCCTTATTAAGTCAGAGCTGTTGAATATCAAAGGCCTGTGTGCACGGTAAACAGCGCGCTTTTCTTTTATCAGCATTATCAAAACAAGCTGATGACGGTTTCGTTTGATAATGTTTCTTCGACAAGAAAAAACTGCTTGTTAGCAGAAATTGTTTAATCGTGTTGAATTCTGGAGAGAAATCATCCAGAACGCCTCATAGACAATCGGTTACATGTTTTTCTCTGTAAACGCTTGTGTTAATATTGTTCTGTATGTTCATTATTAGCTCGTAGCGTGCCTCAGATTTTTCCACTGAGTGAGTCATGCTAATGTTTAACTATTTTAAACCGAAGCCTCCATAGAATCAGATTTCCATTTTGAGAGATTCCAAATTTCTTTGTCGAAAATGATGTTGTACTGTATGTTCTAATTAACAGTCCCTTCGAAGTCTTGGATGTTAAACCCTTAACCGCTGCGCTAGTAACGCACTGGAATGAGCTTGTGAAGAGCGAGTATGATTCTATCGTGCCCTTTGCCACACTCTCATTTGCCTCTTCTTTGTGAGCCTGTAATATTTTTCATGTGCTTCTAATGAAGATTACCCCTCTCTACCATCCACTCACCTTATCGTTAGCCTGAGCTTTGCCCGCGCACTAATTGATGCACCCCTGCCAATTCCGACTCCGGCCCTGTCACTGACCCCCATTAAGAACCCGTCCTCCCCTTCTTATGGAAATCAGCCCCAGCGTTGTGAATCCTCCACCTCCAATCAGCTCCGCTCAAGTGGAGAAAACAGCCTCTCGTAGCTCGTCCCAAGATCAAGCCTGGCTCTTATTGCTTTGTTTGCTATATACAGTGGTGATGTTCTCAAAGACACTGCAATCCCTTTATGTAGATTGATCTGAAAACTTTTACAATAGAGAACGCTTGATAATTAAGACAAGGCAATTGCAATGATAATCAAGTGGTTTTTGTTTGTTTTTTACGGTATGTTGCGCTGGTTTTTCTCGTCTTGTATTGACACCTAGTGATAGCATAACGCAACAACATTAGTTTTCAGTTATCAATGCTTTATTCTCAGTCAATCATGATTAACTAGTCTTATGTTTAAAAAAAAAAGAATATTTATAGATTTTTGTTAGTGATTTTGTTGCAGATTTGCATTGACATGATGTTAATTAATGAAACTTTTCAAAATTGTTATCGTCTTCGTGTAGAACTTATGTAAATACATTTTTTAAAATGTGCACCTTTAAACCAGGAGAGGATGAAGGAGATTTTATAGTAACTGACCTGTTAGCAATGATAGTTGTCATCAGATTTATACATGCTGGCGTTTTGCACCTGTTCTAATATCTTCATGCTGCGCACACCAAAGCATGTCCATGTGACGCCTCCCTAGCTTAACTGCTCTAATATAAATGCTTTATCTCAACCTCTAGATATTTATGGCTGAAACACTCCCATGTCGAGTTCCTCTTCACTAGATGTGATGTCAACACACATTCCATGCAGTTCTCTGGAAGCTTGCCGTTTTGAGATAACAATTCTGCTGTCCAGGTAGCTTAGTTAAGCATTGCAGTTAAGATGCCTGAAATAGTGACGAGCAATTTGATACCTTTAACTGGCAGCTAATATTATACTTCAGCGATATGTCCTGAGTAAATGTCTTCATCTGTTGCTATTGTCCTGTAACTTTAGCTTTCCACTTTGGTATAATTCAGCTGTTCAACTCGCCTAATTCTGTAAAAGATTTTAGATTTCAACATTAGCCCCTTTTTTAGCCTGCTATCTACTAGCGAAGTCCATTTATCCCATTTTCCCCACAGCAAATTGTTTCGGTGGCCAGCTGCATACAGCCGGAAATGCTTATTTCTCATTCCAATCCCAAGTGAAGAGACTATGGCCCCTGTCTGTACTTATACTGATCTAAAACCGGCTTGGAGAAAGCAATCTGCCACATGCTAGCCCTTGCAACATGTTTTTTATAGTATCAATGGTCTGCTCTCAGACATGACATCACAACAATTGGGAATCACTTTCAGCTCTCTGCTCTGTGAGGGTAACAGCCAGGCCAGAGACGGATACGGTATGGCAGTCTGCTCATGGGCTAGTCAATGTGTAAACAGCGTGGTAGTGATTTTGTGAGTGATATGCACTTTAGTTCTTGTAATACATGCCTTTAAGTTACAATGCAACAAAACGTCAGTAGGTCTCATTAACTAATAATTGTTAAGCTGTGTACTAAGAAAAGGTTCATTTAAAATGTCCACAGTGCATTTCACAATGTGAATGTGGTTCAGGTAAACCATATGTTATGGGGACAAAATGTTAGGGGATATAATATATAGTTTGTACAGTATAAAAATCATTATGTATGGAATGTCCGCATAAAACATAAAAACCCAAGATGTGATATAGGCTATTTTAATTTTATTGTGTGTGAATAATTTTAAGTGCAAAGGTTCTGCATGCTCAAAGGTATACACAGTTTGTGAATGAGACCTAATGCTATTCTAAGCAAACCATTTATAGTAGTCTTAGCTGGTTTGTAGGTTTGTTTAAATGTATTTGCCCCAATTAGGAGTAATCAGGTGTTGTGCTTGTGTTTTATCACAGTACATAGTCATTAGTAGGTTTAAACACCTTATGGGCACTTCACTCTGTTTGTATTTTGGCCAGATTGCTGTGTTGTATTAAAGATCCTGATTTTCTAAGGACATTTTGATGCGCTTTCAGATTGTCCTCGAATGCCTCATAAAATATGGCTCCTGGATCAATTAATTGCATTCAGAGTGGAAAAGCAGAACGGTGAGTGTTACAATGGAGGGCCTGTCTCCCCTGGGCCCTAAAGGCTTGCACTGTGATGTTTCATTAACTGTGCGCAGGCCTGTGGCCCCCAGTAAACACACAGTAATTAGAGAATTTTGAGGTGTCGTTTCTGAGCTTGCACTATGGTAATGATGATATGACCCTAAAAAAATACGAGGTTCTTGCGAGGTCATGGAATAGGCAACCTGCATTTAATTCTCCTCGCTGGTCCAATTTAAATTAGCCTGCAACTGTTTAATATTCCAATTCTTGTGTGCTAAAATGGAGATTTATTTACAGATAAGGGTGAAGGATCATACTTTATGAATTTTTTTTCCTTAAGATGCTAATCGTAGGCCGCAGATTGACGGACCGTTTGTCTGTGTCAGCAGCGCAGGACTTATTTGCTTGCTAATAAACACAGACGTCTAAATGTATACAGTCGTAAAAAATGACTAGCAGTCAGTGTTAATTATTCCCATGCAAAACAGCAAATAGCTCATTTCGTTATGCACCGGGTGTTTTTACCTCTAATATTAACATTATATTAAGTCTCCTAATTAGTGATGGCTGCATTCGGGCATTGCAATAGTAATTGCTTTTGCTTCTTTAAATAAAAGATGCCATGTACAATTGCGTCTCGTTACCGATATCAAATAAACAGGGGCAGCAGGCTGAAACCAGAGTGGCCAGGTTGGCGAGTGGTGCCCGGGCGGAGCGTCTGCGAGAAGAGAGAGAGAGAGAGAGACCTGCGGATGGGGAGGCAGTGGAGGCAGCATGTCAATGAGACGACTCGATGTCACTGAGCTCACCAGTCAGGACAGCCATCTGGAAAATCAAAGGCCAGCGCCATCTGCTTTACTTTCCCACTGTTTTCCCTTCTCTCTCACTTTCTCTCTGCCACCCGGCCATCAAAACGGGATCTTTGTTTCTTCTCCTGGATTTAAGTGCCATCTTGTTTCGTCAACGTGGCTGATGTGGAATTTTTTCCAAGCCATTTATTTTGTCGCAGATTTTGTTTTGTATTTTGACCTGTGAGATTACTGTGAAGTTCAGTGACATTTGAGTGCCCTTGTGAAAAGGGGAACTTTTTATTTGTATTTTTAGAGTTTGGGACTGTATTTTCATTGTTTAAAGAGTCTCTTTTTTAAGAAGCGTCGTCGGTGAGACACAGATGGAAAGGTGCCCTGGTGTTTCCTCTCGCTTCTTCAGAAAGAAATCTCCTGACTCTGTAAAATAGGCAATGATGACATATGTGGATGCGGGCTTGTTCATATCTTTGTGGGGCCTTTAGGGAAATAAATTTTTGAGAACATTCAGTGAAATGAAGCTCACTCAATAAATCAACCTGACACAATAAACACTTCTGGCACATGCACCCCCCCCCATCCTTCCTCCTTTTCTCTCTCCGACACCACCTACCTCTCGACGCTCTTGCCGCTACCAAATGGTGCCTCCCCAAAGGCCGGTAAATCAAATCAGCACACAAATACAGTGGGAATTTATTTGGAATGGGTTTTTGTTCTGTTTAACGCCCGATTGTTAGATGGTCTGGGCCGATGATAAATCTAGAGACCGCCGCTTTACCCATGCTCAGAGCCTGTTGCCCCTCGGCGCCGCATATAAATCATAAATCCGATTGCATGAGAGAGCTTTTGCTGGCTGTTGACAGGAAAGAGAGTGGCAAATGAACAGAATATATGTCCGACGCTATTTATCTTCCCCCGGCTGCTGCTGCTGCAGACCGCTGGAAGTTGCCAGAAAGTTTCGTATTGAATTGGGAGAGGTGTGAGGTGCAGAAACGCCCTGCGGTGTGATTAACGACCGCAGAGTCGTACGCATTTGCCACAGAACATATCTGAAATGCTGATGTACGTGTAGCCATTAACACACAGTTCGTTAGCTGTCCATATTGACTCTTGTGTTTTATTAAAGAGATTGTTAACCCAAAAATCTTTTACTCACAATCAGGCCATTCCAAACTTGTAAAGAAGATATTCTGAAGAGCTGTTTTAGTCCATATAATAGAAGTCATTGGGGTCCAAAACAACTCTAAACCCCATTGACTTTCATTGTATGGACAACCCCCTACATTTAGAAAATCAGTCATACAAGTTTGAAAAGACACGAGGGTGAGTAAATGATGTCAAATTAAATTTTTGAGTCAACTATGCCTTTAATTTGTGACCTTGTGCTGATTTGAAATCCCTTCCGCCACTTGCCTACATGCTAAAATCCCTCCCAATCCCCCGGGCGCTATTTAAACAGCAATAATATAAGCTGTATAGCAGGGGATAATTAGTTTATCAGTGTTTGCTATGGTAACACACGTGGTAACAGTCTTAAGTGATTGTGTTTTCAAATGGCAGGCCCCGCATACATTTTCTTTTATCTAGCCACACAGTGGCTATGATTGCTCAGTGTTATAAATGGCACATACTTTGTAAGCAGAGAGAAAGACATTGTTTACAGTTGGCCCCACACCGTGAATCTGTCCAGTGTAAGGTAATCTGCAGTAATAAGCTCCATTTGTTTTGTTTAGCTTTTTAACAGAGGGCTGGGGAAGAGTGTGAGGGGGAGAGAGAGAAATCTCATTTCAAATCCTACTAACCTCCTTATCTCTATTTGTTCAGTTGTTTTTAATGCCACATACTGAAAGAATTTCAATAGCTGTTTTGCCATGAAGTCATTTGTTATCCTTCAGCAGGCTTTGGTCTCCCTATTGTGTGACAGCCGCCTAGTGCTTGAATCTTCCAGATGGAGTTAGCCAGAAAGAGAGACTTGCACAAACACATGCTTCTTTGCACACTCACACACACACACACACACACACACACACACACACACACACACACACACACACACACACACACACACACACACACACACACACACACACACACACACACACACACACACACACACACACACACACACACACACACACACACAGGAATACCTTTAGCGTTTGGTAAAGGGTGAAAGGATTGTCTTGTTTCTCATTATCTTACTTCCAAAAATATATACACTATATCAGTGAGAACGTGTCAGGCACCTTGTTTTAACAGGTGGGACAGCTTGTCCCTGAAAGCCCCCATCTCTCTGTTGTTATGCAGTGATCACATCTTAACACAACGAGAAACGCTTTATCCTCAGGCCAGTGTCACACTGGATTCCAAATGAAGTTACTTTGCTTGTCTGCAGCGTTGTGTGCTGCTGACAGTCTTCAGTGTGAAACTCAGTCAAGGTGCACTGCTGTGAAATAATTTAACAGCTTAATGGCATGCACTTAACCAGGACTTAATTTATGGTACCCAAACGTTAAGGGAAACTGACGTAGAAAGGGGAAATTTGAAATAGACAGTTATTAAAAGACTCTTGGAATTCATTTCCATCTGTTAAAGTCAACGCGAATTGGCATTTGCAAGCCATTTTACGTCCAAAATGTGAAGCGATCCCAAGCGAAACAGGATATTCAGTGGGAAAAATGGCAGAACCAGACCGAGTCAAAAGAGTCAGACCGAACGCAAGTTTGCTACAACTGTGGTTAAGTACATGGCATTATTCAATCCAGCGCACTGTAAGTGATGACATCAGAAAATGTTGTTTAAGAGATTGTCACATTTTTCTGATCACATTTTCTGAATCTTAGAAGTCAGTTCAATGCGCAGTTACACTACTGTTAATGTTAATATTAGGATTTTTTAAATGTTTTTGAAAGAAGTCTCATGCTCACGGAGGCATTGTGAAATATATATATTACAATGTAAAATAAATGTTTTCTATTTTAATGTATCTAAAAATGTGATTTATTCCTACAGTATGATGGCAAAGCTGAATTTTCAGCAGCCATTTTTCCCGTCTTCAGTGTCACATGATCCTTCAGAAATCAGTCTAATATACTGATTTGGTGAAACATTTCTTCTTATTATTAATGTTGAAAACAGTTTTACTATAATTTTGAGGAAACCATGATGCATTTTTTTCAGGATTCTTTTGAATCAGGAACAGCATTTATTGTGAAATAGAAATCTTTTGAAGCAATGTCTTTACAAAGTCTTTACTGTCACTTCAATTCAATTTAATGCATCCTTGCTGAATAAAACAAATTACTGACCCCAAGCCTTTAAACGGCTGTGTATCTTATTGCAGTAAACCTATTTTGTTGAAAATTTCTTTTTCCAAATGCTCATCTTATTGAGCTCTTCTTCGCTAAAGTGAATTATTCTTCCACATGACTCCCAAGAAAGGTGCCAAAATCGGCACTCAAAAAGAGATGCTGCCAGTTTTCTGGCTGCCCTCATGGGAGATGTTTTACATGTTCCTTTGCAGTGGGATTCTTGCAGCAACATGTATGGGAAAACAGATAGTCTTAGATGATTAGACTTTATTACAACAGGACTCTTATTTGTTATGTGTCCACTAACTCTGTCTTTTCTTATCTTTCTTCCTTGCATGGCATCTTTGGCATCCCTGTGTGATGAAACTCCCAACTCAGGTTAGTGATGTTCAGTATTTTGCCATTGTATCTATAATGTATAAATCATTCATGTCCACAGAGATAACTAAACAAAATTTCAAAGTAGAAATAAAAAGTAGGACATTTCAACTTCAATTACAAAGATAAAAACACATTGGCCATAACATACCTACATGCGTACGTCTATAGGCCACCCTGTATTATCTAAATACAGAAGCTCTAATAAGGTCAGCCTAATGTTTGGCTGTAATAAGCATAACAGTGGCTGTGATATGACTGATTCACAGCGGACCTCCAGGTTCCATTCGTAACTTAATGGAACTGTGCTTTAATTTGACCAAGCTCTTGATTGACAGGTGCTCGCGATATCTCGCCGGTAACCCTTGACAATGGACATTAGCGTCGGATTAAAGCAAGGTGTTAAAGTGTATTAAAAATTAAGTCGATTTCCTTTCTGTTCGCTCATTTTCCCCCTCAGACAGCATTAAAATTCCTCTACAGTCCATTTTTATAAGACGATAGCAACTTCTCACCGGGTCCTACCATGCTCTTTTGAAGAAAACTGAATGACTAAATATACAGGGGTATTGTTAAAAAGGGAAAAGACGAGAAGAAAACGTCATCCTTCATTGAATAAAGCATACAAATATTATATGACTTGTGTGCAGGGGAATTATCTGCAGAACACTGGGCTTTAGCTGTCAAAATGAATCTGATCATATCTCAGATGGGTTCATATTGCAGGCTGGTACACGTATGAAAGCGCAGCCCCCCTCGCAGAGAGCTTTATCTGTCAAAAAGGCTCAGCTTGAACCTCTTAATTTGCGCCGAACTGCAAGCCTGCACTTTGTTTATTGTATTATTTCACGCTGCTGTAAATAGACATAAATCTCTCGTAAGAAATATTGTTCAGCCAGACACCAAAGCTTCCCACTTAACAGAGATGGAGCGTTACTTATTTGATTCCATTTCCCTTCGTTTATGGATCTGTGAAGAGTCTGGTTTGAAGACAATGAACTAACAAAAGATTGTTTTAACAGCTGTGCGTCTTTGATTACATGCTTCTTTGAAGTATCACTTTAAGTTTGCCTTTGAACTTGGATAGAGATCAGAAATGATTTTGGCTCCTTTTTGATGCAAAAGGAGGGATTTGATTGTTGAAATATTCTTAAACTGTTACCAACCGTTTCCAGTTTGGTGTTGATTTTCAAAGAGGATGAGGGGGAGTGATACTTTTCTTTATGCATGTGATCAAAAAAGACACATTGTTTTCTCTCCTGTAGAGCATCTTGAGGAGAAACAATCTTCAGTTTTTCTTCAAAAGTGACTGTGGTTTTACAGTGGTTTTCGGGGGTTAAAAAACCCTTTTTGTATTACTATTCATTTTCATTTTCTGTTTTTGTCTATGTCCTGGAGTGGTTTTTACAAACAATTAAATATACTAATTGATAATCACGTTAGAAATAATGCAATAAATGTTTTCAAGTCATGTTTTGCTTTCAATTTAAATGTTATTATAGGATTAAGTCATTTTGCTCTAATCTAAGGGATTTGGAGGTTTCTTGCCAGAAATCTGAGAGCCCTTGAAAGCAAGTTATAGATGTAGAAATGTTGATTATCAGATTAGTTTCCTGTTGTTTAAGAAGGTAGATTAAAGGGATAGTCCGCCCAAAAATGAAAAGTCTGTCATCATTTAATCACCTAAACCTTTGTGACTTTCTTTCATCTGGGGACCACAAAAGAAGATATTTTAAAGAACGTTGCGAACCAAACAACATTGGAACCCATTGACTTTCACTGTATGGACAAAAAAGACATTTCTCAAAATATATTTGTTTGTTTCACATACGGAAGAAAGTCATATAGGTTTGGAGTGACATGCGTTTCAGTAAACGATGACCGATTTTTACAATTTTTGAGTGAACTATCCCTTTAAGTTTTGGTGTGCCAATATGGTTATCACATTTATGATGTCAGATTACAGTAATGTAGTTCATTTCTTTTAATGGCAGCAGGCTTTATTTAATGTGGTGTTGCTGTTACTTCTACCTTAATGCTGGGGAATAGGTCAGATGGAAGTGATAAACTCTATCCTGGGAGAGTTTTTCTTTACTTTTGTGTGGGAATGTGGAAAACAACTGGCATTTTTCCAGTGCCTGTCCAGATAGATTAAATGCAATGTAAAGACCAATGCCAATGCACAACAAAAAAACATGCATCAGTGTACGCCCAAGTTTGAATTCATATTTCATTCTGGTTATTTTAATACTTATCTGGTCTAAATGCTCATCTCTTGAAGTGTCTGCGTATTTATAATTGTCAGACTTTTTCCACCCCTGAAAATTACAACCTCGTCTCATAAAAAAAAAGCAGAAACAAAGTTAGAGTACATGGCCTATATCTGTCAAAGACATTAAAAGACAGTGCATAACTCTTGATTTATATTCGTCCGGGAAAAAAAGGCAATTTTTCTGTATATTTCATTGAGTCAAGGACAAAGAAATGGATGGCCCCAGCTCACCAAATGACCCACATAACAGAATACATGCAATTCATGATCTATTTAAACAACGTGATAAATGCAAATACTGTCACATCGCCCCTAATCCCTGCGCCATTACGCCTGAATCTCTCATTTCACTTTTGTTTCCTTTCTTTTCACCCTGCTGTTTTTGATACAAACACACACTTGGCTTTTTTCCCCCTAGGACTCTGCTATGAATTTTATTGGAAAGGAAGAGAGAGAAAATTTTGATATTTTTACATGATGTCCTACATTTTGTCAGCTAAAATGGGGATATTGCCTGAGCGAGAGTGAGGCATGTTCTTCAGTTGTCAAAAGGCAGTAAGTAATGATTAAAATAGCAGTGTGAAACGCTGGGAGATTAAAGTGATGCTAATGATAAGTGAGAGAAGAAAAGGGCAAGCTATATTTTAATTCCTAGGAGAATGGTTAATGACTTCTATTGCCTGAGATTAAACTAAACCTGTCTCATCAGCTTTTTTCTGCTCACAGAGGAAAAAAAGGGCCCCGTGCACTTTAATTTATTAAACTCTTTTAAGGAAGCACATTGATCTACATAGGTTAAACTTTCAAAATTTGGGCAGCAGGTTCCATAAAGCTGTCTGCAGGAGCAGGGGCAGTGGAGTAGCTCAAGGCACCGCCATAAAGAATTCATTATCTATGAACTGCCACATTTAATGAAAAATATCAATTATTTAAAGGGAAAGGCTTGCTTCTGTTTAGTGCTGGAGGATTTTGAGACGGTCCAGATTGAAGTGACAACCGCAGACAATGCGCTGTGTGAATTTCCACTGTAACACAAGCCCTCGTTTTAGGTGTATTCGCCACGACGTGTCAAAGCCTGCACTCGCCCACTGTATTCACGCCTGTGATTACAATTACATCAATAATGCAGAGGTGTACTGCAAGTAAAATATTTATCTGGCTTTTTCAGCCTTTCTCGATTGACTAAGACATGCGCTGTAAAAATTTAACCGTGACATTAATACACAACCTCCCATGACCTGCGTAATGAAACGTGTGTGTTTTTGTTGACATGCCATTACGCGTTCCGACAGACTTTATTAAACTCGGTTTGGAGGAAACCTTTTGACATGTTCCTGGTGAAGATATGGGGCGGTGACACACATTTTTGATGCTAATTAGCATGCATTCCAATCCACTGAACCCAGAATAACAGCCCGATCCTCGCAGCCGATCCTCGCAGAATTTCTCTGCACCGGCGTGATAGAAGTCATTGAACATTCTGCTGACAGCAGATTATTTTTGTTTTTATACAGATGTCAGGCTTGAGTTGCTGGTGTTTTCCACTCTAGCTACAGGGCCCCAGAGCCTTTACATTGTAATGGGAGCAAAATATTATTCTTTTCGCTGTTGGTTTGAGGTCTATCTATCTATCTGTCTATCTGTCTGTCTACAGTATAAAATGTTTAAGTAAATGGGTGAACTATCCTTTTACAGATACTTTCACATTGCATTTCCCACAATACAATGTTTGGGCCTAAATGGATTAGTTCACTTCAGAATTACAATTTCCTGATAATTTACTCACCCCCACATCATCCAAGAAATTCATGTATTTCTTTCTTCATTCGAAAAAAAAATTAAGGTTTTTGAGGAAAACATTCCAGGGTTTGTCTCCATATAGTGGACTTCAATGGGGTATGTGGACTGTATCTGGACTGCAAC
Source organism: Rutilus rutilus (assembly GCF_951802725.1). Lineage (NCBI taxonomy): Eukaryota > Metazoa > Chordata > Actinopteri > Cypriniformes > Leuciscidae > Rutilus > Rutilus rutilus. The sequence goes on along the minus strand of NC_140215.1, from coordinate 15,003,443 downwards.
GGCTTGAAGGTCCAAATTGCAGTTTCAATGCAGCTTCAAATTTACACGATCCCAGCCGAGGAATAAGTGTCTTATCTAGAGAAACGATCAGATATATATATATACTTTTTTAACCATAGCCCTGCGATGCACCACGCATTACGCAATCACGTTGAAAGGTCAATCGTGACGTAGGCGGAAATACCGACCTACTGTTTACAAAGCGAACGTGCAAAGACTAAGTCAAATGCCATTTACAAAAAAAATTAAACAATAAAAGGTACAAAACAATAATGGCGGACGATTTTGAAGTTGGAGGAGAAAATAAGATGGAGTTTTTCGCCCCCTACACTACCTTTTTGAACCGGAACACACGTGACCTTTTAACTTGATTACGTAATGTGTGATGCATCGCAGAGCTAAATTCTGAAATGAACTAATCCTTTAAACAAGAATGTGGATGTTGAAAATGGCATGGTTCAGAACTTTAGCTTAAGGTTAGTTTTAGACATAAGTAAATAAAATAATGACTGATTTATGGAAATCTGTATTAGGTTTTGCAGGAGTACGAAGCGCCCCAAACAACGCTACAGCTTGAGATCCAACAATAATGCTTACCATGCGCCAAATCAATAGTGTCAATTGCCAAAGCTGCTATGCAGAATTTGATACCAAGGACTTGTGATGACGTTTACTGCTGGGTCAATAGCCATGCGATCCTTTATTCGTTTTCGAATACATAATGCCTTTCATTGTTAAGAAAGACTCAGACACAGTGCCATTACAATTGATTGCTTCAGTACATGCAAGAATAACCCAATAAATCACCCATGCCAATAATGCTTGAGGTTTGCCGTTCAGCTGATCAGATGTGGCACTGCGACAAGATGTAATTTAACCATATTTAGTTGTACTTTCTTATCGAGTTTGCATTTAAAGTGGCGACTAATTATAATTTGTTTGCCTGAAATAAAGAAATCCTGCCCAGCTCTCTGCAATAATGCATTAAGAAATCACATTAATAATGCACATATTTTTTTCTCACATATTTATAGCTTTCCCCCAGACACCAACATGTCACAGTTGTTGTTAGATCCCTATTGGTTTCAATTAAAACCTTGCTGAAGCAATAAAAATAGGCAATTAAATTGGAGCAAGCACTTCAGAGGTAGAAATAGGCGGATTAAATTAACCTTGAACTGCAATTAGCGTTAAAAATAAAGCTATATATTTATGTGTACTATTGGCCAGCATCACACACATGACCAGCGTCGGCCAATAGTGAGCCTACGTTCTGACGTACAACCCATAAGCGCTGCGCTGTTACACTACGTGAACTCACTCAGAGGCCCACACAGAAGAAAATGAATAGTTGAATAAAGTCGTTATTTTGGGGGGGGTTTTGTGCAGAAAAAGTATTCTCGTCGCTTGATAAACTTAAGGTTGAGCCATAGTCATTAGATGTCTTTACTAACTTTTCTGGGATGGCAGATATCGATTACATAGAAGCCTATAGGAGTGAGCCAGCTCTCAGATTTCCTAAAAAATATCTTAATTTGTGTTCCAAAGATGAACGGGGTTGGAACAACTTGAGGGTGAGTAATTACTGACAAAATTTCATTTTGGGGTGAACTAACGCTTTAAAGTGATAACTGTGTATAATTTCATTACTTTCTACTTTGTTTCAATACTTTACGTTAGTGTTAATGAACGCTAACACATGTCAGCAGTAAATAACTTCTCTGATTGAGAGTCGGCCATATGGCCCGTCTGACTCTGATGTGGAGAGAATGACCTCAGCCTTGATATAAATGAGCTTTTGCGGGACGGCTCGGCCTTTGACTGTGACACTAATGGAATGCTTGTGCTCACAGGCTTTTACACGCTTAGGTAAAAAGGCTTTTGGTAGTGGATCCTAACACATGTTAGCTTAAGTGAAAACATTTATTTCTGGAGCAATGCACTCGCTGTCATTTCAGCTGCAGCTTGTGTCTGCCCGTGTGTCTCATTATCTTGCACTTAAAATCAACATGTACCTCCCACCCCCCAGCCCGACAGCGCAGCGGTCCCGGGCCCTGTGCCTCTGTTGCGTTCTCCGACTCTCGTTGTGTTCGTCTCATTGCTGTCAGTTTTAAAAGTTACAAATACTCCTGTTGCTGCCCCGTGTCACTTTTACCTTCGATTTTCATACATTTCTGTGATCCTTTTAGAAACGTCTATCAAATCCCATGATCTTTCCTCCAGCTAAGACACTTCTGTCCCCTATATGTCGTTACCTAGAGGCAGTCTGATTCTTTTAGCAACCCGTGAAGCTGATTAATTTCACTCTTCATTAAAAATGTGTTGTGGCATCTTCTGTACTATTGTTATTCCCTTTTTTTATTTTTCTGTCTCTTTCTTTCAGTCTCTCTCCCTCCTGTGCCCCGGCCACCCGCCTCCTCCTCCCTCAGCGCCCTTGGCAAATGAAAGGTCAAAGACGCTGCAGTGATTAATGAGCACCAAGCGCCAAGATCCCTCTGTCATTTTCCCCCCTTGTGTTTTTAGTCAGGCCGCTAATTCCTCCAAGACAGCTCAGGCTTTATTGGCCGATGGGAATGACACGGTGTCTGTGGAGGTTTTTTTGACTGAGCCGCTTTTACTGTTTAGTTTAGCGAGGAAAAGAAAACAATTCTCTTTTTTATCCGCTAAAATGTTTTAGGGTTGAGTGTCGCTCGTTTCTCTCCTGTTTTGTTTGCTCTAGGAACAAAAAGCCCACTCAGACACTAAGTTTTTTTGATTTTTTTTCCCACAGAACAGAAGTGGCCGTCTCTCTCCACTTCGTGGATGACACTTCAGCGGTGCACACCGAGTGTTTATTTGAAAAAGTAATGAAATATTTACTCCCTATTGCGGGTAGGATTAGCACTGGTAATTGACTGCAGCAAAAACCGAGTCTGTGTGAAAGCGGCCGAGAGAGCGCGAGCGAGAGCGAGGGCCCCTCGTGTTTGAATGCAGATCCTTAGCGCACAATGGTCCTGTTAGCGAGGCTGTATTTCGCTCTGTCACTCTCTCTCTCCACATGTTGCTTTTTCTTTGAGAGATAAGTGGCTCTAATGCTGAACAAATAGTGGAAATCAGAAGCCACTGAGAATCATTCGGCACCGGTTTTCCCATGGCACCCAAATAGACGCCCGGTCTCACGGAGAGAAGGAGCGCGAGGGGGAGAGAAAGGGGGAAAAACCTCTCAGATGAGCGCGAAACAGTTTTGTCACCGCAAGCAAATCCAATTGAAAAGTCCTCTGGACTGCAAAGAACCGGAGTTGTCAGATCGGGCCAGCGCACTGAAAAGATCCAGGAGTCCTAAATTGGCATCAGGTGTGGGCTTCTCTCTGTGGTGATGGGCTCCCACATTGTGTCAGCTAGACATTTGGCCATTTCCAAATATAATGGGAGAAATTAATGCAAATGAGCGGCTGGAATGAAATGTATTTAAATGCAGATTGAAAGAGCCTCTGCGTTCTGCCTGATAACAAGTTGCTTTAGGAGAAGGGCCACATTGTGTTGGCTCATCTCACCCCCTACTGTTTCCATCCCCACACCAGTGTGTCTCTTTTTTTCTCTGGTCGTTTGTGTCTCATAACAGGCCATTGTTCAGTGGGTAAACTCGCTCTCTAAACTATTTACATTGCTCATTTATTTGATTTTCAGATGTAGCTTGGTCTTTGGCTTCCAGCCTGTTGGAAACATTAATTGCACAACGACTAGAGAGAAAGAGCTGGATCATTTATAATAATGTTGCTGTTGACCATAACCTCATTAGAACCTGTGACGGCATGTATTTCACAAACATGTTCCTAGCCGACTTCTTGCCTGTGGCTAACCATCTCTTAAAACATCCTCTTCCTAGCTTTAAAGAGCTCTTGTTTCAGGGCCTCACACTCTGTGTCCGCAGCCATTATTAGAAGAGCCTGGAACACATCAGTTTCAAAGGAAATGTTCAAATCGGAGCAGTTCAATATGAGGGCACATTTGTTTATCTGTTTGGACAGTGCTGCTGCCAGACACGTCTGCGTCCAAAAGAACAGGATATTGTTCTTTTGGACGCAGATGCAGATTAGAACTTTAATTCTTTAAAGGAAAAGTTCACACAGGAATGAAAATTCTCTCATCATTTACACTCCCTTGTTCCAAACCTGTATGACTTTCTTTGCTCTGTGGAGCACAAAAGATTATATTTTGAAGAACTTTCTGTCTGTACAGTAAAAGTCTGAATTCAGTGAATGACTGGACACCATTGACTTTAATTGTATGAACAAAAAAATTAACTAAAATAAAAATATGTTCCACATGAGGGTGAGTAAATGATGACAAAATTAACATTTTTGGGTGAACTGTCTCTTTAAAAAATGTTCAACCGTACGCAGAAACGCTGAGGAAAAACATTAGGCATATGCAAAGAGTGCTGTTAAAAAAAAAAAAAAAAAGGGAAAACTTTACAGATGCAATTTACATGCAATTAATTTTAGTTAATTGGATACACTGACTTCATTTATCATGCATATTTATGTCAAGCAGCTTGTGTTTTTCACTGATTATTAACCGATAAAGAGAAACATGGGCATTTGACTCTTATCTATCTTCTTAACATTATCTGCTGTATAAAGAGACAGCCGCTCTTACTGGCATGCAGCGCTGCTGTTTAGTGTGTGTATTGCACTGAGAGGGATGGTCAGGTTTGATGAGAGTCCAGGGCAGAGCAGGAGACCGCTGTGTCCAGAAGGTCCGGGCCTGTGATTAATGTGATAGATAATGTGCTGGGGAAATGAGTAAACACTCCCTCGCTGCCTAGCTTTGTGCTTCATCGGGTTGATGACAAGGGCAGTGCAAGGTGAGAATTTAACAGGCCTGCTGGAAGAATAGAGGGAAAAAAGGAGAGAGATTCAAAGGAGTGAACCATGACAGACTTGGGGAGAGAGAGAGAGAGAGAGAGAGAGAGAGAGTGAGTGGGAGTCGGCTGCGTTGCTAATAAAGCGGGCTGACAAAAGTGGAAGTTTTTCAGGAGAGGAATAATTAAAAGTGCTCAGGGGACTGCAGTTTTAATTTCACATGTAAAGGGCTAAAGATTTCATTTATAGGCACGCTGAGTAGCGAGAAGGTTAATAAGACGAACAAAGCGTGCATTGTGAGAACATACACTCGGAGCAAGGCTGCTGGACTTTCACCTAACACGTTTTTAATTATCTTTCTTTACATATTTCTCGTAAGATGGGAAAAAGAATAGATTAACTGATTAACAGCTCTGGTGACCGATTGTTGATGGTGTAAAAGGCTCAAGTGTCTTGTTTTGTGTTAAACATCAGCACAAGGTACAAAAGTCCCACGTTTTACAACTCATTTTGTGGTAAAACAGCAATCTTCGAGCAATTAGATGAGCTTGTGAATTACGTATGAATTGTGTTTAAGTATGAATTTTTATTTGTGATAATATAAAAATAATAAGATATATATATATATATATATATATATATATATATATATATATATATATATATATATATTATATATATAATACTAAATATTAAATCAATATTTAATTATATTTTTAAAAATAGCATTTTTAAATTGAAATACAGTACTTAAGAACTCATACATTATAATTAAATGATTAGGCATATTCTCTCTGTTTGACCCCACTATCCCAAAGCTGCTGTTTTTTTCTTTAATACAGCTGGACCAAAATGAAAAAGTTCAATATTCCTACTGATTAAGCCCTGATGCCTAAACAAAAGGAACATGACATATTGTCTGATGTACTACTTTTTATATGTGGTTTGAGCCCCACTTCAGACAGTCTGGGTCTCGTTCCTCCCTGTAATGTCCCGCGCTGGTTGAGATCATTCTGTCAGTCAGCAGTGGATCATGGGAATGAATGATCGCAGCGGCGAAATCCTCCAAATCCTTCCCCCGCCGGCCTGTCACACACTCCACTCTGGGCCTGACACTTCTCTATTATATGTTTATCAGTCTCTAATGAAATGCTGACAAGTTTCGCCGCACAACGGATACTGTGTTCCATTAATAGTATTTAACGAACCTTGAGCTCTCACAATGGCTGGGCCCTATTGCCGGTGACAGCTCAGGGGCCCCACTGCTGCTCCCCGGTGAGAGAAGATATTATGCATTATGAACATTTGCAATCCCCCTCTTGCCCCCAGACCATCTTACTTGTCTTGCTGATAGGAGTGAGAGTGAGACAGTCTGTTGCAATATGGTCAGTGGTGTCTGGTTAGAACGGAAACCATGCTGTTGTGAATTTTATGAATTCTCATACGTGATGCTGCGATGAATAATGAGGGAGGAAAACATTTGTCATATTTTTTTTATTATTTGTTTTATTTGTATGAGATTTGGATTTGTATGAATAGACTCCAGTTTGAATTGATTCAGTTTGCTCCCCTTTCTTTCTGGTTTATTTTCTCTGCTGAACAAGAGAGTGCTCTTAAACTGGATAAATGTGCCTCATTGTAGTGATTGGTGTTTAAACTGATTGTAGATTAGTACTCAATTATTGATTGTAGATCATCTCTTAAAAAAAAAAACTGGTGAGTCATGATGACCTAAAAACAGATCTGTTCTGACAGCACGGGGAAAAATGCCAAATGCTAATGACAAATTATTTAATGTTAAAATCAGTTGGGCAAAATGAAAAAATGAAGAATTGACTCTTTCACTTGAGTTAGAATTTGACTTAAATTGGCCACACCCCACATACATTTCTATTGGAATGACAGGAAGAGACATTATCTATCTATCTATCTATCTATCTATCTATCTATCTATCTATCTATCTATCTATCTATCTATCTATCTATCTATCTATCTATCTATCTATCTATCTATCTATCTATCTATCTATCTATCTATCTATCTCTCTCTCTATCTCTCTCTCTCTCTCTCTCTCTCTCTCAAAACTTCCTAGTTTTTCCAAAAACAGCTTTTATTGAAACCAAGCTCAGAAAATGGGCTGTTTTGGATTTTGTCAAATTATTACGTCATGGTGACAAAAGACTGCTTTTCCAGAAGAATATCAACGCCTACTTCTACTACATCATTGCCTCTTTAGCCCCGCCCACCTAGCATGTCATGAAGTAGTAAATAAAAGACAGATTCAAACACAGGATTACTCAAGCTTGCCTCTGCAGACGACTCTGAGGATTACAAGACGTTTTGCAGTGCCAAGTTACTGTGTCTTTGCATTGTAATCCTTGTGATCCTAACATTAAGAAAACGCAGATAAATGTTATTTTTAACAACGCTCCAGTCAGATCTTGTCAGTAAGACACTGTTCATTTGTTTACTTAATTTTACTGCAAATTAAGTTTTTAAAAAGACACACTTCGACACAGGCTTTTCATAGAGACTAAAGATAAAAGATGATGCAGTACCATTTACATTGGATCCGACAGTAATGCCACAACACACAATTGTGAGTAACAGTGTTTTTATCATGTGTCACTATTGCTTTGTCTGATACAGATCATTTGATATGTACTGAGTATTTATACTGTAGCGCAACAGTCAAACTGTGAATGGTTGTGATTTTCTGTTCTTTAATTTGCTTCCACATTTACGCATTGGATTATCGGATACAGAAGAAAGCACGCTGCTTTTGTTATTGTTTTGATCTAAGCCATTCACTGAAATCCTGAATAAAAGCTTCAGTGAGTGACATATTGTCATCTGTAAATATTACATTTTATTTAAAACATGACTCTGCAAATGACTATGTATACGTTTTTCAATTATAACTGTGGTTGAGTAACTCTAAGTACTTAAAATGTATTGCCACAACCAAGACTTATAAAGCATGTAATATGCAGAAATGTTTCACATTGTTGGCAAATGTTTCAACTATGTAACAAGATATTTTTCAACACCGGAAGTTTTCAAAGCAATTCCACAAAATAATTTTAATATGGAAAATTGTTACCCAATCATAGCAGTGGGCGTTTACTTCCAAGTCTTGAATGACAAGACTTCAAAACAGAGTGTTCGAAAGAAAACAGTATAAAATATAGCTTATTAATTCTAAACTAGGATGTTTTTTGATGTAAAAATCTTGATAACAATATAAGTGGACCTCAGAGAACATTATAAAAAAAATTTGCAGCTCATGACTCGTTTGTCGACCCCAGAGGGTTAACATGGACAAACCCTCATCCTTGAAAACCACCATTGTCCTCCATAGTCTCCTCTGTATTAGCTAATAGTGCAGAAGTATCCATGCAACATTATTCCTTAAACCCATTATCAGCCTGTGAGAAAGATTTCTGCTCTCTCTCATGAATAATTGGACCCTAGCACCTCACCATAGTTTATTTCTGTTTAAGCAACCTTGTCCACGGAAGTCACTCAAACGTTGGCGTGTCATGCTAATTCTAAGCAGATGCCCGTTCGACCCACAGAGTGATTAGTTTCGATATGCGAGGCGCAGAGTACGAGACGTGCTCGAAATATCTGCGAGGGTCTGGCACGAGAGTAGAGAGCATAGATGTTCCTCATCTGTAATACACTGTGTAGACTAATATCTGCTGCTTTTTCTTATATTGCAGTGCGATATTGATCTGCTAAAATTGTACCATATTGGAGCTGTCTGTTGTGATATTCATCATTCTGTCATGCACCCCCCCCCCCACCCCACCCCCCCTCCTGTAGCGACGAGTTATTAGAGGCAGCGGTTTGAAGAGGTTGAAGGCTTTAGTCGCAGAGATGTTGCAAACAATTCATCATAAAACTGAGAGAGAGATAGCAGAGAGGGATGGAAAAAAATCTCAGGTGATGTCTCGCTTAAGATTTATGTGGACCAGGGCCATGCATTAAGAATTACATCATCAAGTGGTGTGAAGACTTCGCACGATGTGCTGAGTCGGACTATTTGCCCTCACGCTGAGCCTAAATGGACTTTTCTTACCTCCTCATGAAGCTTTTTAATGGAATCGCGAGCTTCCAGGAATAAAACGAGTGATTTAGTTAGCGTGGTGGAGGCTGGGTCACGGGCCCTGATAAAGCTTGTCTGAAATAATTGTCATTCTGTGGGTTTAACGACACGGGCCTTGCCTCGCTGCCATTACGCCACATTTGGCAGCTGATGGCAATCAGACAGCGAGGATGAAAGTAAACTTGTACGTGCCACATTCGATTTGTCTCCTGACTGGGTGGGGCGCTTTTCCCTCCAACTGTCTTAAAAGGTTCTGGTTGTTTGCTCTCCGCACGCAGTCGGTGATTCGTCCTGAAGGATCAAAGAGACTCAGACGGATGCGGCTGACATGCGTTTAGCAGCCGGGCCTTGATTTCGTTTTAGCATGGACAAATCGAGGGATTCTGTTAGCAGGAGACGTTTTTGTGGGGTCAATTGTTTTGTTTTCACAGTAAACAGCGTTCAAATGGAATTGATCAGCATCCGGGAGTCACAGAGGATGATTCGTTCTGCATAAACAGTATTTAGAAGCGCAGGAGGAGGAGGAGGAGGACGGGGCGGATCGTCTCTGCCACGCAGACTCGCTGTGCCGTTGTGTAAACATCGCTCTTCCTCTCCCACCACAGATCACTTCTGGACTCCCTGGAATATTTACATTTCATTAATTATTAAGAAAGCAGAAAGAGTATAAACAGTGGATAAATTTTGTTTAATGTTTCACACAGGATTCCGATTCCACAGTCCAATTAATGTTAATCATTAAGGACTTCCTGTTTAGTCCTGGCGTTAAGTTTGTTTGTCCCTGAGAGGATACAGACCTCACATCCTACGTCTTGCACAGTACCAAGATATTTGCTCTGGTTATAATTAGTCAGTTGCCCGTTTTAGTTGCGGCCGCCTGAATTAACGACATTGGAAAGTCAGTATGTGACTGAAATGTCAAAGAGCAACCAGAATGATACCATTTGAAATGCATGTAATGCAAAACATGGATGTTTATGAATCATAATTCCATGTTATGTGGGACAAATGTTCTCAGTTAAAGAAAAAAAGGCTCTAGATTTGAGTGTGTGTGTGTGTTTGTGTGACAGTATAGGCACTCCTGTTTGTGTGGCACACTGCCCTAATCGTATTGATTCTGAAATCATATTTGCCAAATTAATATGCATCAGTCTGAGAGTGCTATTGTTTTGTGCCCTCTTAATTGCTTCCTCTTGTTAATATTAAAAGCACATTAAAGTCTTAACTATTGGCTCTATCTGAAGTTACTTTTGACGACAATTTCATAAGACAATGGGAAGGATTAATAAACTGCAGCTTGATCTCTGTTATCAAGCTCTTTTACTATAGGGAACCAATTAAGTACCCTTCAAGATGACTTTCACTTGCTGCACTGGTCTGTTCCTCTGCCAGAATTTGGGATTAATTGGGAATTAATATCCTCTCTAGAACAAGTTCGCTTTGTTTGCTTTGTCTGACTTTAACAATCGGCACTGAGGTGATCCCAACCTGTTTGTCAAATCCCCCCCTCCTCCCCTTCTCCGAGATTGATATGTACACGTCCCAGATCCCTTCAAGCTGAAAATATGGGCCATTAAGAGAGAATAGTCGACAATGATTTCGTTCTCCACGTAGAATTTTTTCGAGCTTTATTAGCCATGCATATTAATGACTCAATTAATTCTATTCATCCTCGCAAGTCATCTGTTTGTTTTCGCCTGACCTTTTATCTTAGAAGTATTCACGCTCGACTCGGTTTAAGCACTTCCTCTATGCTGGCGTTCTCCCACAGTGGCCGAGCGCCTCTTCCAAAAGGGAGTCGTTTAATGTGTTTGGACGAAACCTCCCTCTGTTAGAAAGCACGGCGGATGTAAATGTGACAGGAAATATGCTATTATTACAAACCGAGCCTTTCGTCTGACATCCCACTAAATAAAATTACAGCATTTCCCCCTTCTCCCTCCCTCCAGGCTCCATCTGCCTCTAAAACACCTCTCTTTTTTTTTTAATTTACGAAGATCGGAGTAAACAGGCATGTGATGCGGAGGAGACTGGGGTTGGATACTTGCCCTGCGCTACATCTATCTCCCATTCAAAGTTAGTGGTGAGGACAGGACATATAATTGAAAACTGCAGCTGGACTGTGTACAATCTTGTAAAAGGATGCCTTGGAAATTAGATTAATCAAGAGGCAGACATTGTGGGGAAAGTTTGTTTCGAATGCCTGACAGTATCGCTCTTTCTCTCATTTCAAATGCTGGCAGGGCAGCAGGCAGCTCCAAGGGAAATGTGCTCCTTTCATACTTGAGTAATTGATGAATTGTATGCAATATGCAAATGAGAATCCATAAATCTTATGAATGACAGCTTAATTTATGTGAGCCTTAATGAATGCAGGATTAGATTTTAATTAAATATCCTCAAAGGCACCCTGACTAGTAAGTTTTTAAAGCCTTGTTTTGAAGACTTGTTTCATATGCGTCGCAGTTCTGCGTGGCAAAGGAGATCACGGAGAGCATTTCCTCACTATTCCGAAGATAAGCGCAGCACTGTTTTGTTAACCAAAGGGACTGAAATTAATAAATATTGCGATGGAAATCATATCTAGCCATCTCATTTTAACTTTCCTGGAACTGTTCATTTTAATACATTTGATTAACTGCATTTACTTTTTCCCCACTCTCTGCCGTATCTGATCTATAACATTTTCTGCAGTGTCTTTTTAATTAAGAGAATCGTCCATTAGGCACGGAAAAGTCAACCAATTAGGCATTCTACATCAGTTCCCAGGATGTACAGGCCTGCTGCTCCTTATTAGTGCTAATAGTACTGATACAAAACAATTTTAAGCTTCACAATTATAGTATGCAATTAAGAAATCGGCTTTTTGTCATTAATGATGCATTAAAATAATAAGCAGTTTATCTTGCTTTCAGATCTTTTTTTCCCTCTAAAATCTCCCTCCAGTATGAAGTTATCTCAAACGGTGTCATGTTTGCAGTTGCAGTCCACAGTTAACCGTGTGGATTTGCTTGCATTTATGGATAAACTGGTCATAAAAGTTACAACAATAAAAAAGAACAACCCTCAAACACCTAAAAACTACAGCCAGTAATGAGAAAATTCTGGAATAGCATGAACCATGTTTTGGTCAGTAACCTTTTATCTGGCTTTTTTTAAATTATTATTCTAAAAATGTCATTGACCTGTGATGTTTTTGCAAAGTACAACAGAGTTCACTTCAATTCAGACAAGAATAGACAAACACATTATGTTTAGACAAATTAAACACACAGATAATTTTGGTTAGGAAAAAGTATGTGAATCCCCATCCCAATGAGTTCTCCAAAAGCTAACTTAAGTCAGATAACCTGCGGTCCAGTCAATAAGACGAGACTGGAGGTGTTGACCAAGTTAACAATTCTTAATCTTCGATTTTTTTTTTTTTTTTTTTTTTTTTTGAGGCATGGTTCATATTAAACAAAGTTTCCTATGAACAGCATGGTTCACATACTTAAAAAAAAAAAGTTTTATGGCCAGTTGTTCTGCGTACTTTTACATGAGGACACGGCCATGTAAATAAAGCTCAAGGAAGGAACATAACTGGGTTGCGAGTTCCTTTGCAGTGGCGCAATCTGATTGCCCTGCCCAGAAGCTCTTTAATCAGACTGTGTTGCGTACAAAAGCAGCAGGAAGGCCACTTTTATAACCTGAGCACTCTTTGTATCTCTAAATGTTATGCCTGGCGCGGTACTGTTGAAGGATCGGGCAGAAAAACACGTCTGGGGAGGAGAGGTCCACTGTTTGTAGTTTGTAGTGAGGGTAACCGCTCCCTTTGATTGTTTGCATTTGATCTAATATATTGTTCCTCACTAAAGTTCACCGTTTACCAGCGGATGCAGCTGTTCCTGCTTATAAAATGCTTTATATGAAGTGCTCACACATAATCCATCTATGCTGATCTGATAAGGCATCTACCTGGCTGAGGGTGACAGGTGTGAGAAGGAGAGAGAGAGCTGGTGGCAATAAACAGTTCGATGCAAATAAAGAGAGTGATAAAATCTGAGGCAGCACTGATTAATGCAGGAGCGCCTGTGGAACGGGCCATCGCTGTGCTCCGGCTGACCTCTTCTGTTAGCGTTCCATTCATGTGCAGGTGTAAGTGACTGAGACAGCCATTTGTGTTTGCTATATATCAGGTATCATTGCAGATTCTACTATTTTGCTTCCCTACGACCCTTGTTGAAAACTTCCAGGGACGTTGAAGTTGATGCTGGCGGTTTGTGTAGGGAATAAAAGAGATGATTAGTGGTTTGCAAAGTCAAGAATGTTAGTGTTTCGTATTCGTAATGCGATCACGGCCATATCATTTCCATGGTGGTCCTGAGCTTTTAAAAAGCATGTTTGATGAGCAGTAAAGGGATAGGTCACCCAAAAAAATAATAATAATTGTGTCATCATTTACTCACCCTCATGTTTGTTCATACCCATATGCTGTTGTTTTTTTCTGTGGAACGGAAAAGGACAAGTTTCCCTTTAAAATGTTTCGAACAGCCATTTGTAATCATTCCACTAGGTTTAGAGTCCATAAATTCTGATTATCCAGTCTAATGTATTGGCCTAGTTTCATGTTTCAGTTTCGAGTCTGTCCTTTCAGTGTACAGTAGTTTCAATTGAATATCTTTCTAACTGTGATCAATTGGCCAGAGTTATATGCTTCGATCTTTTAGTCAGTTTGCACAAAGATTGCATAGTAAAATGGAAGAGCTTTACCTGCCAGCATTCCATCTAATCAAGCCGAATAAAGCTGCAAAGTCAGGGGGCCTAATCTGAGCGTAGTGTGTTATTGTTAGTGCGGAGACCTCGGTTTGTTATCAGGCCCTTGTTTTCTCTGCTGGCCACCACCTCAGCAAAGTAATCAATGAGGCATGTGCTGCTATCGCACGGAAAGAAATGAAAAATAAACCACTGATAATCCTTCAGTTAAAAGGTTATTCAGGCTGATAAAAGCTATTTTGCTAATTTATTTACACTTTGCTTCGGTGAGATAAAGAAAGGGAACAATTAGGGAATTCTAGGTGAGAGATTTGAAAAGGGCAATGGCATTGAGTTAATATTTTATAAGGCCTGATTGGCGGGCTACTGGAGGAGTCTGTATTTACAGAAGCAGAGATGCTGTGATTTGTCCGCTTGTTTTGGTTGACTGCGAGTAAATGGAATAAATATCTTCATCTTTACCTTTCCCAATGACAAACAAAAGGAAGACGGGAAAGGTTAATTGCTCCATTTGAGGCGAATCAAAAAGGAATGTTCTTTCTGTAAACCTGAGCGAGACATGTATTGACTCCTGGATAACGTTTCATCAGCTGGCAGCAAAATGTGTCTCCATTAGGTCCAGAGGTCCACAAACCTTTCTGAAAAATACTGACCAAATATATTCTGTGTGCTTCTCAAATTTGTGTTTAACTCTTTCCATGCCAGCGTTTTTTGAAAAAGTTGCCAGCCACTGCCAGCATTTTTGATCATTTTCACAAAATGTTCATGGCCCCGAGAATATTTTGTTGAATGAATATCTGAACATAAAATATGTCAAAAGAAAGAACGGCCTCTGGTTTTAAACAAAAAACTGTTTTATTCTAGCTTCATGCATTCTTTTTTTTAATCAACACTTGAATGTGGGAAAGTTTCTTAAAAAAAAATGTTGCGCAAAAAGCTGAGAAAAACGTGTTTTTGTCAAAGACTACGTCCTTGCGTCTAGATCGGATTCAGAACGATGATCAAAACATAGATGGAGTCCATCAATTTCTTCAATGGCGTTGAAGTGTTGTCTCATAAATGACAAAAAAAATTGTTAAACTGCTTTTATTAAATCTGAACTAGGTAAATGAATATGCTGTTAAGATATTCAAACTGATTCCAAGTTAGATCATTAGATATTAGAGATCTTTAGCTAGATATTATACAATTATACAGTATGTGTGCTATTCTGTAAATAATACCTAAACTGGCTAAAAATAATTAAACTGGCTTTAAAGGATTAGTTCACCCCAAAATGAAAATTTCCTAATAATTTACTCACCCCAGTGCCATCCAAGATATCCATGTCTTTCTTTCCTCAGTGGGAGAGAATTTTTTTTTTGAGGAAAACATTTCTGGATTTTTCTTCTAACAATGGACTTCATTGGTTACCATTGTTTAACCAAGTCCAAATCAATGCAGTTTCAAAAGTCTTTGAAGTGTTTAAACGGGCTGTACGCGATCACAGCTGAAGAAGAGGTTGTTATCTAGCGAAACGATAGGTCATTTAAAAATTTTTTTATATAATTTATGGACTTTTTACCTTCAATAGTTCGGATTGAGCTGATCAACAAACGGACAGGGAACTACGTCATCACGTTGAAAGGTCACGCCGGCGCCGGCAATACTATTTGAACTACTATTCATATTCATCAGAATGTTATTCATATACCATTCATATTCATATTCATATTCACTGAATACTATTACTATATATATATATATATATATATATATATATATATATATATATAATAGCAAACAATACTATTTGAACTATCCTCCTACGTACGGTCGCATTGTAAACAGTGGGGCGGTACTTCTGCCGGCGCCGGCGTGACCTTTCAACATGATGACGTAGTTCCCTGTCCGTTTGTTGATCAGCTCAATCCGAACTATTGAAGGTAAAAAGTCTATAAATTATAACAAAAAATGTTTAAATGACCTATCGTTTCGCTAGATAATAACCTCTTCTTCAGCTGTGATCGCGTACAGCCAGAGCTGCCAGCCAAAGACTTTTGAAACTGCATTGATTTGGACTTAAAAACGATGGTAACCAATGAAGTCCATTGTTAGAAGAAAAATCCAGAAATGTTTTCCTCAAAAAACATAATTTCTCTCCCACTGAGGAAAGAAAGACATGGATATCTTGGATGGCATTGGGGTGAGTAAATTATTAGGAAATTTTCATTTTGGGGTGAACTAATCCTTTAATGATGCCTGTTATGTACACAAAACTCTAGTTTAATACAGAGATGAAATTATTTACACTAGTCTTTGGATATAAGTTTGAGGAAAATTGCATTCATGCAAGTGTTTACGTGTCACAATTTTTTTGTTATTTAGCCAATGACTTGGAAGAAAGAAATGTCTTTGGATCCACTGTTTATAAAACAGATAATAAACAAATAATAAGAAACAACATATGAGAGGTTGAATTCAGTTATTTGCCAACTTTTGTATTGTGGAAGTGAGATGGCCATATGTTTTGTGGGTTTAATCTGATTGCTTTCTCAGTGTGGTGGGACGGAGGAGATCATGTTCCAGTGTGAACTCCTGGGTCAACATGGACCAAGTCCATTAAAGGAAACATGGTTCAGGGAAAGTTCACTCTTATTTTCTTTTCGCCATGAATGCAAAACAAAATGAGAATTCCAACATTTGTTACAAATTTGCCACTTTTTGGCCTTGGGCAAATGCTGTCTATAAAAGATCCTAAGTTTGGATACAGGATCTGTTATTAACTATAGTATGAGCAATAAAGAGAGATTGCTGGGTGATTATCTGGTTTTTGATGAAAAGTTAATGCAATATAGCAGAACACACAAACATATATTCATGTTCAGGTATATATACACATTATTCGTGCCATGAGAAAATGTGCAAACAATTTTTTTTCTTTTTCTCAACATTATACTTAATATGTAAAACTAAATCTGTTTGGTCGAAGTACTTATTTGACCATTTAAACCTTCTTCCCACTTCCTTTGAGACTAGAGGGTCAAAACCTAAATACCCCACCTCCCATAATTTGCACCCTGGTTGAAACCCTCTTCATTAATAACTGGTTGGCTGTGTCTGCATTGCATTTTGCAGCTAATTTCAGACGTTTACCTTCTGAGTAATACAAACCACTCAGCTTTATCTAATAAATGAATGCAAGCAAACATTGCGTTTTCCCTCTAGGGGTGAAAATCTTGTTTATTTGAATTTGTCAGCGCCGCGCTCAGCAAAACGTCACGGATAGCCTTGCTTCTACCATTGTGTGGAAAAATATCCTCAAAAAAAAAAAAAAGGAAAAGGAAAAAGGATATAACTAAGTTTGGTAGTGGTGACATCCAGTAGTGGAGTGCACAGGGCATATCTCAGACACAAGTGGATCTCATGAACCATTGTTGTGCTCTAATAGCCTACTTTTGAGGACTTTTTGTGCTGGGCTATTTAAGGACTCAGCATCCAGCACATGACAAATTGTACTTGTTCTTTTGTGAAGGTCCAGCTCTTGTTCTCCCTTCGTCCTCAGTGGCCCCATAATCGCTGTTTACAGAAGCGACAAACAGCAGAGAATGCTCATGCATATCTCAGCTAAATGACTGCAGTGTCCTCTTGAACATATGAGCACAGGCCATGCTGTTTTAAGTGAAAACCTTCTGCACTGTCGCATGATGGGGATTTCAGTTTCAAACACTTGATGTTATTCAGTTTTGTTTCCAACTTGTTTTTCAAAATGCTATCTGCTGTCATAAATGAAATACAAGCAATTGACCAAACACAAACACACACACACACACACACACACACACACACACACACACAAAAAAATCAGAACAAAATAAAAATGGTTGATAACAATAACAAAACTTCAGTATGTATCTCTTAAAGCTATAGTTCACCCAACAATTAAAATTGCGTAACACTTTATTTTGATGGTCCACTTTAGGCATTCTACTAACTATAAGTAACTTTGCAACTACATGCCAACCAACTTTCTTTAGAGTGTTAGTACGCTGTTAGAAAAAAAAACAGATTGTAGACTGTCTGCCTAATATCTGCTAACACTTTATTTTGATGGTCCCCCAACAGACATACTACTGACTGTAAGTAAACGTCTTGTCATTTTGTTATTGTTATGTCATACTGATATTGTTGACTCATTCTACTAACCCTAACCCAAATCCTAACCTAACTGTCTACAGTGTTAGTTGACATATAGTTGCAAAGTTACATCATCAAACAAAGTGTAACCAAAAACTGTCATCATTTACTCAAGCCCCTGTTGTTTCAAACCTGTATGACTTTAATTTTTCTTGATTTGGAATACAAAAGATGAAATTTTAAAGAATATATTTTCCATACAATTGTAATGAATGGGGACTGGAGCTCAAAAGGAGCTTCAAAATGAGGCAGAGGCTCCATAAAAGGAACATAAAAGTATCCTATATGACTCTTGTGCTATAGTTCTGTAAGTGAACGGAAAAATATAATTATTCAATTGAACTGAAGAACTGTCTGATTCATGAATGAAGCATTCAGGCTGCTTTTGTGAACTGGTTCAATCAGTTCAGTGAAAAGATCTGACTCAAAAGAATGATTTGTTCATGAATTGGATGCTGCAGTCTGTTCCTCACATAATGGTATTGTGTGGCTTCAAAAAAATGAGTACTGTGCATTTTAAGACTTTCATGCTGCTTTTTGCAATGTATTACACCTTTTTGTTCAGCAAAAGAAAGTCAGTTATACAGGTTTGGAACGACATGGAGGTGCGTAAATGATGAGAAAAAAAAAAAAGGTGAACTGTCCTGTTAAATATTTATTGTATTATTTAGTTAAAATATTGCTGCTACAGCCTATAAAAAGCCACTGTTCTCCTCTTCGACTCTATACTACCTTCGTCAGATATGGTGTAAACACTCCGTGAGCAGATCCCACCACAGCTCGCAGGCTAAACGTCTGCTTTGTTCACAATCCCCTGCTCTTCCTGGAGCTAAAGTTGATGTGACATTTTGTCCATTTTTTTGTCCAAGTTTTTTCTGCTTTTGGCATTGTTGAGGGAGGAAGGCTTTTACCATCACATGCCGTCTGTTGAGGTCTTTCATAAATAATTCAGTTGAGTACATTGAAAGTGATGACAGCAAAACTGTCATGCAGTCTCCCACATAAGATCAAAGAGGTGTTTCTATAGGACGAGGAATTCCATTTTAGGGCATTCTCTGGGTCGGCCATGTGATTGTTTGTTGCCGGGGTCTTTTTAGCTCTCTTGTGACAAACTCAGATAAAGTGCTATATTTAAAGTGATAGTTCTTCCAAAAATTTAAATGGTTTTATTATTTTCTCACCCTCATGTCGTTCCAATCCTGCATGGTTGACTTTCTTCTGTTGAATGCTCAAGTAGTTCAGCATGTCAAGCCTGTAAAATGACAAAAAGCTTCAGAAGCTGAAGTCATAGATTTATGTAAGGAAAAGATGGAAATTTGAGTGGTTATTTACTGATAATCTTCACATTTGCATATATTCAAATATGGCATTGTCATGTCACATCTGTTTTTACATGAATTGTGCCAAATGTCATTGTTTCTTGTTACCATTGTGCAAATTTGATATGACAAATTAATGCTTTTTTTGAAGCTTGACAGCCCCATTCCATGTTCACTTTCATTGTATGAAAAAGAGCAGCTTGAACATTCTGCCCAAAATAACGAAAATGTAAGGGTTTGAAACAACATGAAGGTGAGAGCATAATGACAGAATAATTTTTCTGCAAACTATTCTTCTAAAATAACTAAAATGAATTTCAAGGTAAGAGATTAGCATAATAACTTCAAATAGAACAGCAATAAATAACTTGATACATACCAATTATGAACAGAAGGGACACTGCGAAGATGAATTTGAAAGATTCCTAAAGATGAAACTAAAATAAGTGTGAAATCCCTTCTGGAACATTTTATATGAGGTATGAAGAAGATGATGTCTCTATTTCGGTTGCGTGATGCGATGTGGAAATGATTCTGTCACATCTGAACAGGCTGATATGGTTCAAACTCCTTACAGTGTGAATGGCCCCAGGCCTGACTATATCGAGTGCTGCTCTTTCTCATGGCTAAAATTCTGAGCGTGGAGTTTATGGCCTTTTCTGTTTTTAGTGTGCGAAGTAAAGAATTTCCGTTTCAATTTCATGCCTGTCAGGGATAAAACATGATAAAACGCAATGAAATGCAGCTCATCTGCTCAGTCTGTAAATTGACTAAACTGATGCACATGACAGAATTTGGTGGTACATGAATAAGTGAGGTTTTTGGCCTTGGTCATAGTGAACTCTTCTGTGTTTTTTTTTTGGGCCATGAAAATGAGGCCCTGTTTAGTCACTGGAAAAGCAGAGAACGAATCCTTGAGTTAATGAAGGTCTCTTTCAATCATGTCGTGATATACCATTGTATTGCAAGTGCTGTGAAATATAGGCAATGCCCTGAAAATTTGCTTTTCTCTCTGGTAACAACTAAAAGCAGGAGCATTTATTTATTTATTTATTTATTTATTTATTTATTAGCTATTATTAGCAATTATTTTAATTGTTAACATTAGGTGGCACATACAGATTTATTGATTGATTGATTGATTGCTTCATACAGTGTTTGATTTAATGATGAACATGAATGGAGGGTCTTGTGCAGTAACTAGTAATCAGTAATCAGTAACTAGGATGTGTGGTTGTCATTGAAACAATGCTACATAATAGGTTTGCATATATCAGTTGACCAACTCATCATATTTTTAATGCTTTTGGTATGTAGTTAGTTTTGAAAAAGTACAGAAGACTTTTTTTTTTTAAAGTCATGAGAAACATCCCCATTGGCTGAAGCGCCCTTGGTAACAACCACAATTTTATTAGGGATGCTCTCTGTAAAGGAATATTTCTGTGAGATTACGCAAGCTATTTTTTTTTGTTGTTGCCGAAATTAGAGTAGAAAAATGCATGGATGAACATAACGTTGTAATGTGTGAAAAATATCTGACAATCAGCTCAGGTGGTTTTTTTTTTTTTCTCCGGCGGATTTGGCAATTGTTGCGGCATTAATCATTGTGTAATCTTGGTCACTCATTTCAAGTAATAAAAGTTTCAATCATCAACGCACAACAGGTCTGATTCACTCAGTCACACCAGCTTCCAGCTACGACTCCTATTAAATCAAGCAAGCAGACCGTTTCCTAAGGCAGCCTTTTTCTTTTTAATTTCCTAAAGAAACGTAGAATATCATTCATTACTAGAACTACACATATTTGGTTTTTAAAAGTCTCATAAATCAATAGTGGCCTGACTGCAATAATTATAACAAGTTAACATGTAATTTCCAGGCTGAAAGCCGCATGGCCGGATTTTAGCATATGCAAACGAGGTAATTCAAATAGTGTAGGGATATTAATACAGAAGGGCAGGTAACGAGGTGCGGGTCATGAATTATGCATCAAAAAGTGGTTGATCTTCAATAAAGGAAATGAATTCACTGTGTAATCTAATTAGTTATGGAAGTCTATTATGTCGAGCAGCAAAAAGCAACTGTCCTTGAAAAGGAATTTATTTACAGTACATGTTAGCTCTTCGGGATGGAATTGTGTTCTGGTCCGAATGTTAACGGCAACCTCTGTCCCTCACCCCTCCCCTTCTCTCTCCACTTCCCTCTACCTCCCCCTTTCCGCCACTTCACTTCTGTTTTAGCTCAAGACCCGGGAGGCCTCCGAAACGGACCCAGAGTGTGACATCGCCGGAGAACCCTCACATCATGCCGCACTCTGTGCCAGGCCTCATGTCGCCGGGAATCATTCCCCCCACAGGTAACTCACGCAGACCACCTCCCACGCCCCGGCCCGTTCTCGTAGCGACCCGCTGCACATCCGTTAAATGGCACACTGCAAAATCTGACAGCTCTCATCCAAACTACCAGCCAGACCCATTGACCGTTCCCTTCAGCCCCCCTCCCTTCCCAGCAAGCCCCCCTGTGCAACCACAGCTCCAGAATAAATTGGAGTGGAGAGTTGTTCTCTTCCAGATTATTATAGTGGATGCTGCATTCTGCCTTGAGTGGATTTTAATTAGCCCGATTAAATCCACTTCACTGCTAAATGTACATAGGCCGTCGTGATGTTAAAGTAAGCTTATCGCCACAAGAATCAACAACAACCGTTTGTGCCTTCAGTTGGCCTGGAGCAACTCTAATGCTTTTGTTCTATTTATGGCTGGTTTTCATTGTAGCAGCTTTGAAGTCACTCACGAGAAAGAACCTGATTTACATATTGTGCTCTCGGTTGTTCTGCCATCTTTTAATAACACACATTCGGTTATGGTTCACTCCTTGTTAATGTACAGTTAACTTAAATCTCTCTTGTGGATTCTTGAGCAATGATTAAACACAAAGCCATATAGTTATCATTTTTAAACCAAACCATTTGTTTGTGTTGTTATTATTTTTTCATTGCAAAGTACGATGTTTTCTGTCCTATAGGACCACTGATCTATATAGAATGACATTATATAGATCAGTGTATAGGACACATTATATTGCTGTCACACAACAAGCTAACAATAAATCTTCAGACAAGCAGACTTCATGATGACTTGACATTTACAAGCATTTACTTTATCGAATGCAACTAAGCTATGCATTTTCTCTGTTACCTAGAAATATAACTTAATATTTGGACATTGTTAGCACTAACACTGACCAGTCATCTTATTTAATCATGTGGTAAGAATTATATAATGTTAGAACGGTAACTCTTTCCCCGCCATTGACGGAAATTTCCGTCATTCCGTGTTTTCACTGTTATATGGTAGGGGGCGCTATTACGCATCTTCTGAAAGAGTACTGAATATCCTAAATAAAACACATGTGAAGAAGAAGCAGAAACAAGCTATAGAATTTGTAAGCAGATGTATATGCAAAATCATCAACATTAAACAGCATAAAAATCAAAACTGACTAATATTACTGAATGAAATGTCGACCCAGGAAGTGGTATAGGACTGTGAAAGCTTTGGTGGTGTTAATGGACTCGATCTATGTTTTGATCATCATTCTGAATCCGATAGAAATGCGATTTTCTCAGCTTTTTGCTCAAAATGTTGCTTTTTTTTATTAAACTTTCCCACATTCAAGTGTTGAAAAAAAAGGAATGGATGAAGCTAGAATAAAACGTTTTGGATTTTGTTTAAAACCAGAGGATCCGTTCTTTCTTTTGACGTTTTGCATGTTTAAATATTCATACAACAAAAAATTCTGGGGGCCATGAAACTTTTGTGAAAATGATAAAAAATGCCGGCGTTGGCTGGCAACTTTTTTCAAAAACGTTGGCGGGGAAAGAGTTAAGTGCACCTGGGCAACTCATACCTCTGTTTCAGCCACTGTTTCAGTCACCAATTCAAATCGGAAACATAACACAGAAACGAAAAAATAATAATTATATTGTTAACAATAAACCCAAATAATTACATCTGAACTACACTGAATTTAAAACTCTGAAAATTACACATTTCTATTACTTATTCATACATTGTATCAAAACTAAATATTTGTTACATAATGCAAACCCTGAATTGTGAATGTTCTGTACGTCGATCAAAAATTATTCATTATAATTCACTACAGACTTTCTTTCATTCGACAAAGAACATGAAGTCGACATGTCCCTTCCAACGTCATAACTCTGTAACTCGTGTATCATCTAGAATTCCCAGTTTCCCACTTGTAAATATGACTTTCGTGTGCTTGTAATTATGAAATTTCCAACTTTACGTGAAGGCACATAAATGAAAGTTATTATAAAGTGATATCTTTAATGAATTGTTAAGAAATATATTTAAATTATATTTAGTCTGTATTTAAATTTTAATTTACCAGCACATTTAAGTATGTCACAATGTAGTCGTGTATTTGTCCACCACTCTTTTGCAATATCTCAAACACAACAATATTTATAAACAATATTTATCATTTTCAGCTTATACTGTAGCTCAAACAATAGAGCAATAGCGCTAGCAACACCAAAGTCATGGGTCCAGTTAACAAGGAATGCATTAAAACGTGTAACTTGAGTGTTGCTTTGAATATAAGTGTACAGTATATCAAATGCTTAAAATGTAAATGTAAAACCTTGAATCGAACGAGGCACTAATCTAAAATAGTTTATGCTAATTTATATTTTATAATTCAAACCTAGTTTATTTCCTGTATTTTATTTCTTTTGCAATCTGATATGCAATTTCTGAGGAGGAAACTATTGAAATTCCCGATTGGTAACAGAACTGGTCATCTTGAATGATGCCGCTGAAGCATTAGTGAAACATTCTGCTTGGGAAACTGCGTCTAACTGCCCCTTTACAGTGTTCCTATGCAGTTTGGAAAAGTATGGAATTTGATTTGAGGAATTTCCAGACCTAAAGTAGACCTAATGCCTTGAAATATGAAAAGCCAAATTTTGAACACTTTTTTTTTTTTTTTTTTTTTTTTTTTTTTTATAGACCCTTTTTTTTTTTTTTTACCTTTATTTAACCAGGAAAAGTCCCATTGAGTTACAATAACTCTTCTCCCAGGGAGTCCTGGCCAAGATAGGCAGCAAAGAAAAACATTAAAAAGGACAGGACAAAAAATTACATACTACACAACAAATCTCTATACATAGACTATACATGTACAAACAAGACATTATGTTTAACTTAAGTAAATACAAACATATAATTTAAAGGGTACCTAGTTAAAAACAATTACACCGTCAATATTAATAGATGGAAGTGATTCTAAATTTAAGGTGTTTTGGAGTTCATTCCAGACATTTGGTGCATATGATGAAAAAGCTTTTTTACCAAATTCAGTTTTTGTTGATGGAATAATTAATAATATTTTTTTTGACGACCTTGTTCTGTAAACACTGTTTTGGTAAGTAAGTAAATTTGAAATGTAAATGGGTAATTTACCCATTAGTGCTTTGGCAATATAAATCAATAAATGGAATTTTCTTGGAGAGGGAGGGCCATTGTACAGTTTCATACAGAGTGCAGTGGTGAGTCCTGTAGAGTGCATATAAATTAAATCACCGTAATCCAAACCTGTTAAGAATGAACTCTGCACCAACCTTTTCCTTGCTGAATAAGGAAAGCACCTCTTTAATCTAAAATAAAAACCTAACTTAGGTCTGAGTTTTTTTTAAAGGATCTCAATATGCACCCCAAAAGACAATTTATCATCAATCCAAATACCTTGGTAAGTCACTCTCTCTATTGGAGTACCACTTGGTGTTAAAATAGTGAAATCCATAGGAGAATGTGACCATGTAAAGACCATTAATTTAGTTTTTTTAGCATTTAATACAAACTTTAACCCTACCAGAGATTTTTGTACCTGACTAAAGGCAGACTGTAAATGATAAATTGCTTCCTTCAATGATGTAGCAGAGGTGTACAAAATAGTGTCACCTGCATAAAAATGAGCCTTTGTTTGATTCAGATCTTCACCTAAATTATTTATATAAATAGAAAATAAAATAGGACCCAAAACTGATCCTTGGGGGACACCCATTTTTACTTCTAGCAATGATGAGGTACAGTTATCTAATGTCACACACTGTGTTCTACCACTCAGGTAATCAGAAAACCAGTTTAGCACAGTGCTACTAAAACCTATGTTTATGACCCTTGAACTTGGCAAATGCCATCAGCCCATTTCGCATCATGGTTTCTCCACCGCCACAGAGGATGCGTTAAATTGGACATTAGGCCTTAGAACACAATGCTGTATGAACTATTTATGTTAAATATGATCTGAAAATCTATAGAGAGGTTTGAAAATGTGAGTCTGGAAAAGTGTGGAATTTTGAAATGGAAAATGTGTAGGAACCCTCAACCCTGCCTTTATGTTTGAGTGAGGTCAGCCTATCAGTGTCTTGTTTAGAAACATGAACTTAAAGGCCAGTGGGACAGCCCAGGATGAGTCTTCTCTTATTTAGTCCTGAGAAACCATGATGAAAACCCTTTGATATCCAGGCCTTTAAACCATGAGAGAGGCTCTGATCTTGACATTTTGGTTGAAACATCTGAAGAAAAGTAACATTTTATACAATCAAGTTTGTAAGGGTCTTCGGTTGTTTGATGAAGCGGCATACAATGAGTAGATGCAATGAGAGTTGCTCGCATTCGGTTCTTGGATCCCAGTTATCTTGACCAGCACCAGGATTGGGAGAGCAAATGTAGACAACAGCTCAATACAGCATGAAGTGGTCGTTTTTGTTGTTGTTGATGTAACTTCATCATAAAAGAGTGTATTTGTAATGTTGGCAAATGTTCAGGGCCTTTGTGCACAACGCTGTTAACGTAGCACTTGAGATATTTTCCTTCCAGTTGCATTTAGCTTCACAGTTACACTGCTAAAATAGAGCCATTTTTATCTCACTGTTGGTCTCAGATTACTGTTATATTGACCAGAAATTACTCACCAGAAATTTTGTATGAAATATAGATGAAATCTTACAGGTCGTTTGCTCTGGGTTTGACAGAAATAAGAACCATGAAATGGATATATAATATGACATTATTTACATATACTACCATTCAAAAGTCTGTGGTAAGATTTTTTTTTTTAAATAACTTGATACATTCAGCAAGAATGTAATTTACTGACCGAATGTGACAGTAAAACATTTATAATGTTACAAAAGGTTTCTATTTCAATTAAATGCTGTTATTTTAAAGTTTATATTCATCCTGATTTTTTTTTTTTTATCACAGTTTTCCGAAAAATATAGCATAACTGTTTTCAACATTGATATTAATGAGAAAAGTTCTTGAAAAGGAAGTCATTATATTAGAATGATTTCTGATAGATCATGTGACACTGAAGACTGGAGATATTATGCTAAAAATTCAGCTTTGCCAGGAAAAAAATCTATTTTAAAATCTATTCAAATATAAAACATATATGTATTTGTGTATACAGTGTTTATATATATATATATATACTGTAGACACTTTGTCAAATGTACAGTGAACAGTGTTTTACAGCTATTCAGGTAATGGCATCAGAGTATCATTCCATCAGTCTGTCATTAGGTGGACACAATCAACTAGAAATGCAGCAAGACTGGGAGAATAGACACAAAAAGAGGTTAATGAAACATGAGGCCTTCACGCAGATGCAAGATTACACTGTCATAAACAGATCAGTCAACTCTAATGTGACTCTCCTCAACCGAGTGTCGGCAGCTTATAATTGATGTGCTGTATTTGGCTCCAATGCAGACGGAACAATTCAGATGCATTAATTCACCCAGTCCTCATTGGCACAACCTCAGCTTTGTGTGTGCGATCGGTCCTCAATAGTCACTGAAACAGAGCTCATTTCTGCAAATATACTGAGTAAATAGTCACATTTAGCCTTGATCTCTATTAGGAGCGCGCACCATTGAGTCAGTAGATAAGCACTTTCTTATCATAAGCATGGCTAAGTCACTCTTTGTGTACTGATGTGAAGTTAATCTGATCCTAATTTAATTACACTATTAGTGGAAGGAGGCACATACATTTCTTATTTGTTATAAGAATGTTCTGACATTGAGCAGGTATGGGGCAGCCCGCATGTTAATTAATAATGAACATTCTGACAATATTCAGAGGCATGACAGCATTAAGCCAGTCTGCTGCTGGTTCCTTTGCATATTAATAGATCCTTCATTATTATTTAATATGACAGCTGCTCCAAGGGCTACGATCAGACCCCATCTCTATTATTTGCTGTTTTGTGCTCAGTATGACAGTACCAAGTGATTCTTTATTTGTCCCCTCCCCACGCCCCGTCTTGCGCCCCGTCTGCCCGCTCGTTGTCTTTTATGTTTGGCTGTTTATATGTGGCTGAAGAGATCCTTGTGTCTGTGAAAAAAAACCCAGACATGTGGGTCTGAATCTAAAGGTGACTTTCAAAAGTCGAAACATTGCGATCTGCTATTGGTGCTTGGCATACTAATGAATGCTAATTGAAGAAGGAGTGGGTTGCTCGTTGTGATGCTCAGACCTGCACGGGCACTACGAGTGGACTTGTTGCTGATGTGAAGAACAGTTTGAGGATGGGTACTCTGATGTAGATGTTACAGTCAAACCCCCTTGTAGCCTATGATGGAAGTTATTTGTGATCTAATGAACTAAACTATCTCTCTGGAACAATAGTGAATGATAATGTAGAAGAGGACCCATAAACGTAAATACAGTTGCTCATGAATGCTTGTAGGTGTAGCAGTGGCTCTCAACTGGGTTTTGACTGCTTCAGGACCCAGATTTTACATTTTACATCAAGTAGTAGCTCAGTGCAGTACCAGAATGGTTTTTAAAAAAACATTTCCATAATAATATATTTCACAGTTGTTGTTTATGATTTTATTATCTAATTATATATTATCTCCAAAACATGGTTGGCACAAACCATGTTTATCCTCGCTGCGAGTAAACCCATATTTAATGTGGTTTGGGTTTCATCTAATTTTTACTTGTATGGTTTTGTTGATTGTTTTTGAAGATTGATTCATTCATTCATTCATTTTATTATTATTAATATTATTCAGTTTTTGACTGATACAATCAATTTGTCCTAAATTCTGAAGTTTAATTGGTCTTTTGCCTTTAACTACAGCATTTGACAAAACTATTTATTTTGCTATCATAACTATGTACAGCAAATGTTTAGTAGCAGCATATTTTTTTTTTTTTTTTTTCAGTCGTTGACTTTACCATTTTTGGGTCACAATCCACCAGCTGGGAGCCACTGGTCTATATTGTATAATAGGCTTGTTAAGCTGTTTATTGATAACATCCATACCTGCAGGACATTACGTAGCACCATGTCCATTTTAGTTGATAAATGAATACAACGGATGTTTAATGCATTATTGAAGTGCTTAATTGTAGAAGTAAAAATTCTGGTAAAAGCAACTCAAGTGCCCGACTTTTCACACAAGCAACCAGAAGGTGATTTTATTCTTTTTATTTATTAATTTTTTTCTCCAGGTCTCTTCTACGCATACATCTCATTTAGAAAACAGTTGACTCTCTCCCATTAGACGCAAATGAAGATTGACCTTCGGTGCGACTGAAGGCCATATTTATTATGAGTGGAGGGGGGGAGGTAGATCCCCTCCGCAGCTGTAGGGCATGAATATACAACAGCAAACGAGAGCGGCCACTCCGACACAGTGTATACGATTCATCAATATGGTACTGATGTACTTTAAAATGCAAACAAGCCCAGAAAGCCGGTGGCATGCAGTGTTGCTCACACCATCTGCCTGTCTGCTGCTGGGGAGGCAAGGTGGCGTATTAAAGCCACATGTTCAATATCTTTCTTTTTCCCGTTCTCTTCGCGCTCAGGAAAGGAGACAGTGGCCAAATGGCCGCAGTCGAGTCATGTCAGTGAAAGTGACACTTTAGTGGTGATGAATTTGCCAATTGGCTTCCCTCATGTGGGGGACAACGAAAGCCAAACTATGAGCGTGTCACTGATTGGTACTGAGGAGTTTTAAATTTTAAGTACTGACTGCATCTTTTTAATTAGTTTGCTAAAAAGCGATACATAAAATGTCTGTCAATTTAGCTACAAATGACTGGCCTATGTGTAATGATATGGAAAGAAAACATACAATTGTTGACTTGTAACGTAAAGTCATTTTTGTATTGCCTATTCAGTGTTTTATTTATCTTCCACCTATAATGTTGAGGATATTTTGGGGTTATTTTCTAGTATGCAATTAATTGATTGGCATATCTTGAAATTAATTGGACTCATTTTAAATGAATTAAGAGGATAATAATCATTAAATATGCAGGATACAGAACTGTTTAAATGATGCATTTAAACAGGAAAAAAAATTCAGTTGTGACATTCAGTCACAATATTTAATATTTTGTAGTGTCATGACGTTGCTCAGCCCCAATCCACTTTGCCTCATAAATGAGGTTATTGTACTGTAACCATTTTCAATACACTGTACGTACAAAATGAGACTGCGTTCACAGGATTCACTGAACAGTGCTGGGAAAAAAGCTCAGCTTTGATTCATCCATTCACATCGTTTCATTAATCTTCATTCATGGATTCAAGGTCTCTTTCAAGGATCCTCCTTTTACTTTCTGCGAGTCTTTCAGGTGTTTTGTCATTGAAAAAGAGTAAATGACAGCGAGTCAGTTCTTTATCCAATCTCTCCATCTCCACTGCGCTCCTTTTAAACAAATCAAACAATGGGGGAAAAAATGTAATATTGCCACTGGAGCCAAAAGACTTTGAATTGCAGCGTTCTTCTTCATTCAGAGGGAATAACAATGGATTTGCCGTTTAATGTTCGTGTGTTTGAGATGTTACAGACATTTGTGTGTGTGTATGTGTGCATATTTGAGCTCGTCTTCTTCGGTTTCCCACTGTTACAGACTGTTTGTTTTCACTTTGTCGTACATCCCCACCCGTTTATTTACAAACAGAAACCATGGCAACATGTCAGTCCTGATATGTACTCCTGATTCCATCTGTCACCATCAAAGCTCAACGGCGTCATCTTTGCATTTAGAGAGAAAAAGAGATGGAAATCAGAGAAGACGTTCATGACAGTGAGGCTTCCAGCTGAAAATGTTGCATCAGTCCAATGGGGCCAGCTGTGTAATCAAAAACAGCAAAGCTACTGTCGGTGATGGGATGCAAATGATCTGCTCTAGTTAAGACGCAGTGCTAGACTGAGTTAGGCTAGTGATGGGAGAAAAG
The DNA here is from genome assembly GCF_951802725.1 of Rutilus rutilus. Lineage (NCBI taxonomy): Eukaryota > Metazoa > Chordata > Actinopteri > Cypriniformes > Leuciscidae > Rutilus > Rutilus rutilus. The sequence continues at coordinate 14,972,933 of NC_140215.1, read as the reverse complement.
ACTGTCAAACTGTTATAGAGCGAAAAGCAGTTTTCCCCCCTTCTTTCTGAGGTAAAGCCATACTCAAAGTAATGTGTGATTTCAAAAACATGAGTGTAAATTGTTATTTTGCCTTATTACATAATGTATTGATATTGGATATTTAATTATGCATGTTTATTTCCTCTATTTTTACATTTAGATTACCTTTGCGGTCATTTGATGCTCACTAAAGGTAATATTTAAACACAATAGGATACATTTATGATGTTATCTTTAGCAAATCTCAAAATGAATATCGATTTTTATTTTATTTTATTTTTACATTTATTTTTTAGACACAATATTATAATACAGTACAGCCAAACATTTGGGGTCAGTACAATTTTTCTTCACAACTTTTATTCAGAAAAATACAGTGAAAACAGTAATTTTGTGAAATATTATTACAATTTAGAATAACTTTTTTATTTTGTTATATATAAATGTAAATATAAATGTAATTTATTTCTGTGATGGCACAGCTGAATTTTCATCAGCCATTATTCCAGTCTTTAGTGTCACATGATCCTTCAGAAATCATTCTAATATGCTGACTTTGTGCTCAATAAACATGTTAAAAACAGTTGGGATTAATTTTTTGTGGAAACATTTTTTCAGGATTCTTTGATATAGAAAGTTCAAAAGAACGGCATTTATTTGAAATAAAAATATTTTCCTGCATTATAAATGTCTTTAATGTCACTTTTTATTCATTTAATGCATCAAATTTCTAATAGATTTTTTCCCCTTTAAAATTTGGAACGTGTTGTCCTCATGTTACTGTCTCTAATCCCCCTTGAAATTCCTGCACAATGTCTTTTCTAGAAGCATTTTTTGATCATACCTTTGTTTTAGGTCCATTTGAGCTGAACCCTTATGATGCAGTGACTCCATCTTTCTGTCCTCTATCTGCAGGTCTCACAGCCGCTGCTGCAGCCGCTGCGGCCGCCACCAACGCTGCCATTGCAGAGGCCATGAAGGTGAAGAAGATCAAACTGGAGGTGATGAGCAGCTACCATGGTAGCAACACCCAGCACGGGGCCGACTCAGAAAACGGAGACCTCAGCTCTAGTGTGGGTGAGTCACCATCCACCAGCAGCATGACTCACACTGAATGCAGGCCCTGTTAACAGCCGTCTCGCAACCCGTCACAAGTGGTCAGGCAAGACACATGGCTGTTTACACCTGGGAGTAACATGCTTCTCAAATGTGTCTTCTGCGACTGCTTGTGATCAGATTTCGAGGGGAGGGTATTTAATACTAAATATTAATAAAGTGGGAAAAAAAAAGAAGAAATTTGTTTGATTTAACAATTTAACCAATTTAACCAACATCATCTGTCACTGCATGTTAATATTAGACATGTCGGAGATGTTCTGTAAAGTCTTGTGCATGCATATGTATGTGCTTTCCAACTAGATGGTTATTTTCTTTTAAAGCCACATGTAGATACAAAGTTTAAAATCCTTGTTTTGGCACGTTTTTGATTGGCACATGAGTTGGTGGGACTCATCAGGGCAGAATGCGATGTGGTCATGTGTTTTCCATTTGGACCCCATTTACAGCTTTATTTAGTGCTGTCCACTCAGATGACCAGAAACTGACCAGAAGCGCTCAAAGCTTTCAATGCCAGTTTGAACAGGGTTTCAAATCAAACCCAAAGTTTACCCATTTATGTTTACCCAAAAATGAGTTGTTCCAAACCTGCATGAATGTCTTTCTTCTGCTGAACACAAAAGAAGATATTTTGAAGAATATGTGTAACCAAACAGTTGATGGCATACCAATGAATGTTATTGAATTGACTTCCATGGTATAAAAAAAAAAAAAACGATTGAAGTCAATGGGGCCCATCAATTGTTTGGTTACTGACATTCTTCAAAATATCTTCTTTTGTGTTCAGCAGAAGAAAGAAATTAGGGTGAATTTTCATCACTTAAAGGGATAGTTCACCCAAAAATGAAAATTCTGTCATTATTTACTGACCCTGACCTTTATGACTTTCTTTCTTCTTTGAAACACAAAAGAAGATATTTTGAAGAATTTAACTGTTTACATCCACACAATGAAAGTCAGTAGATCAAAGGTCCACATTTTTCAGTAAGACAGTAAGAAATGTTTTTTGTTTTGTTTTGTTTGTTCGTTTCCTAAAAGAAAGTCAGGTTTGCAGTTTTGGAATGACAATTTTGAGTGAACTATGCCTTTAAGAACAAACTGATCTGCTGTTATCAAACTAAACATAATTCATTCTATTTATCTATGAAAATTTCTTCAAATATGTTCTTAAGCTCACTTAAATGCAGATCAAACGGCAAATCTGGAAGAAAACTAGAAAGCTTTGTGTAATCTTGTTTTGAGCAGTCAGTTTGTTTGGTTGATTCCAAATTCATCATTAGCAGGTAATGCACTTTTAAAGTAGCTACACATCAAATGCATCCATGAGCACTTTATCCCAAAGCTAATAGCTATTAAGCGAGCCGCTAATTCAATTTGGTGAAGAAAATTAGTTTTGAATGTCCCCCGCTCCAATTAATCGTTTCTCAGATACATTCAGATTTTTTCCTCTCTCTCTTTGCAACATTACTTAAAGCCATTTTTTGTGGAAATTACACTGTTATATTAAACCACAAATCCATTACAAATGATTCAGTTACCATAATCCCAGAGCTGAACTGTGCGTGTGTAATTTCCATTGTGAATATCCACCCTGCGTCGAGGCTTTCCCAGCTGCATTTGACACTAGGAGTTTTGGCAAAACACGGTGCGCTCTAAGCAGATTTATCGAAAGGAAGCCGCGCGGAGCTGAGGTCATCTAACAGCGAACGGCGGCGGGGGGCCGCGAGGTCACCGAAATAAAGATAAATGCGAATCGGAATAGGCGAGGCTGCGGCAATGGGGCTAATAAGAAACTGTTTTTATCTTTTTACAATTTAAATTGTAACCTTGAGCATGCAGACTCCCTGAAGAATAATAATTTCAGGCCCAGCGGTGAGCGAAGGAGCCGAACTAGAGAGGCATTAGAAGCTCTGAGTGAAATATATGGCTGAGACGCCTCTCCTGCCCATCCACAATCAATTGGATTCTTTTACTTTAATATTTACTCGCAGCGATGAGATGCTAGTCTGCATGGTGATGAACAGTCTACCTCTGGCGTTTGAAGGTGACCTGTCACCGCGTATGGACAAATCTCTCGCTTGCAGAAATGTAGAAAATAAATCATTAAAGGCAGGCGGGCCTCTCATTCCGGGATTTAAATCACTCCCAGATTTATGATTTAAATTAATGCTCGGTTTGGTCAAAAGAACGGAGGCCGAGACAAATTATGTTTGGTACTGAAGCCATCCTAATATTGATTACTGGATGTCAGTGCAATCTCTTGTTTATATCAAGCACTCTCCTGTGACGGGGTGGCCAATAGGAGTCACCCGAATGATAAGAGGGCGAAATATAGCTGCTTCTATTCAGCCAGCCAGAGGGGAGAAACAAGCTCCTTTCAGCCTTTAATTGCAACATAAATTAGGTTTTTAAGTGAAATAGACAGTGTTTTCCATTCCCGTCTCCCAGCGAATTCCCTCACTGCTCCGGATCATTACTGCATTAAAACGGAAAGGTCATTTCGCCAGAGAACCGAGAGAGTGATATCGCATCGGGGTGTTTTAAAAGAGTGCCAGAGAAAACACACAACTGTGAAAATAAACTCTTAGCTGCGGTGCTCTGCTGACTTCTGCCTTTCTGAGCCTCGTGATTGGCTCTAATGGTTTTGGGCTGTGAATGCCTATTATGTCCTGCTTATAGGCGCTTTTTGCAGCTGGAGTCCAGAGTCTGAAATCATTTGACAGATATAGGGATGACTTTAGAGCAGAGGAACTCAGTTAAACACTCTAGACTGGGGTGGACAATGTCATGAGCAGGAAGTGAGCATATTAAAACAGCTGCTCTTGCTATGAGGTTTTATTTAGAGACACTTGCTTACATGAAAGTGTAATTATTTTTCTAAATGTCACTAGGGGCAACACCACCAATAACAATAATCATCATCATCATACAAATTATTATTATTAAGATGTGAAGTGTGTTTTTTATATAATTTATGAGGACACCAATTTGTATAAGGACATGGGTATTACACTGGTATTACAAAAAGGACATTTCCTGAGTCCTCGTAATTAAAATGGCTTAAAAAACACACTAAACAATGTTTTATTAAAAATGTAAAAATGCATAAAGTTTTCTTGGGTAGGGTTAGTGTAAGGGGATATAATATACAGTTTGTACAGTATAAAAAACATTACTCCTAAGTAATGTCCTAATAATCATAGGTGCACCAATGTGTGTGTGTACGTGCGTGTGTTTATTTGTTTTGTGAGTGGTGAAAAAGTGGCCACTGCAAGGGTATTCCCAGCATTGCAATGGTGTTGTTGATGGTTGCTTGGTAGTTGCTTCTACTTTTTTTTTTTTTATTATTATATAAATACTCTATTCCTCCAATGATATATATTCTGATTGAGATTCTCAGTTTAGAGCAGAATAGATTTAGTCTGAAGTAGAGAAAGGATATTAAGTGTGTGAAGGACATTGTACTCTTCTCCGGACTTGTTGATGTTGATGCAAATTGGATGGGCTAATGTTTCTTCTGCATTAAATATTCAGCTCAATAACTCTCGCCGGCTTGCATCACTATTATTAATTACAAAAACAGAGAGAAAAACAGTCAGCCAGTTAAAATTGGAGCCAAATAGCCAAACAGCCTAAGCGAGAGAGGAGGTGGTGAACGTGATTAAGCTAAGCGCTCGCTTCCCTTTTGATTCTTCCCCAGCATTTTTTCAAGGAGGTGGGGGGTTCCCTTCTCTTACAATGTGGATTGTTCCATTGACTCACAGGAAACGGCACAATTCAAGATCACAAACCAAGCAAAACATGTGCCTGGAAGACAAGCAAACAGTGATCCGTTCTCTCGCATTGAATAGACCTGAACCAAAACCAACACCTGCCCTTTTCAGCATGATGAATTGTTTGATTTTTTTCATTCATTTGTATTTCTTTCTTTCCCGTTTTGTGACTCATGCATTTGCTGCCTTCAGGTTAAGAAATGGAAGGAGGTGAAAAGAATCCCTCTCTTGGTGGCCACTGGGTGCCATTTTGCATCTGATTCCTTGCCACGGCAACGTTAATGGACCTTAAATCCTCTCCGTAATTAGATGGGGGAATTGTGTGTATCACCAACCAGATGATGCTGCCATAATGAAATAAGCGACAAACTTTCAGGCATGTATGTGTGCACGTGCTTGTGTGGGTTTCTCTGATTTAGCGAGTTAGCGTGCTCAGACCTGGCCCAGATCTGGCGTTTAGCATTTTGGGGGACGTGGGGGAGCGCAAACCTGTCACGTCAGGGCCGGTGACAGGTGTCTATGTTAGGGACAGAATTGAAAGTGATGGGGGGAGATGATGGGTGGGCTTCCCACCATCGATGAGGTCAGGCCGCTAATTCCGCCAGGCTTCTTCTGGCAGAGGAGGCCAGCACTCAAGAGATGGATCTGTAGAGAGACCGCAGCTGTAAGCGTGGAGGAGCTAATTGGTCCTTATCTTGCTGTCCCATTCATCTTCATTTTTTACCAATTACCGAGCATTATCTGTGTTCTCAGTTGGATATGGGAGTTAATCCTTTTTGGTTAAGCTGCTAGTGCAGCTTGCAAATTTCCATTGGTGGAGCGGGTCAAAGAGTCAGAGCGAAAAAACAAACTCGGGAAACTTCTCATCATTGTACACAGGAAGGAATCGATTGGAAATGACATCACGGGAGGGAAGGAAAAAAAACAGCGGGGAGGAGGGGAATCAATTATTGGTGTTATAATTCAAGCTCTTGTTTGCAAACGTAGCAGTGCCATTGATTAAGTTGTTTTCATTGCACTTGCCATTATTGACTTGTTAAAACCATATTTTCTTCTCATCGGTGGTTTCACATGTGCAACCAATCAACCGGTGGTGTTTCAAATCTTGTACTAATTACTCAAAATGTATAAATCTGTCCGCAGAATTACCCTTTTCGATGCATGATTGCATGAGATGAAGAATCACTTCAAAGGGGAACGAACCATCTCTGAAGCAGTCTTATTATGCACTTAACCATATGGATAAGCTTCCAAACACATTAATAACTGTAAGACTCGTGCCTCTTATTGTACTTGTTACACTGTCAAGAGCGATCTCGTCATAAATTCAATGCATCACTGCGTCAAGCACTCTGCGATTTTAACTGACACAGAGGAAGTCGGTGGCAGTGCGATATCTTTCTGATGAGCGCTGTCACATTTCCTCAACACCTATCAAAAAACATAGACCCTAAACCCATTGTCTTTACAGCATGCACATCCATCATGCATCGGGGCCGTGTCGCGTCTTTATAATCAGCCAGCTTGTACATTGAGCCCTCATTTAGCATAAAGCGTTCGTGCTCAATGCCGGGCCTCTTAAAAATAGCTCCCCATAGAGGACGGATTGAGTGAGCAATGCCTCCTGCTCTTTGATAGGGATCTGTTTGGTCACACACAGCACCAGCTGTCATCTCAGCCTCGACTGCTGTGATTTAATTAGTCTGTTTATGTCCTTTCTAATAATAAATCCCACACTGTGGAAGGACAAATCCAACAAGGGTTGCGCTTTGTTTTTCAATCTGCCGGCCTCGCACTGCTAAACGTGGCAAGGCAACGGCAAACAGCAGAAAGTTTTGGTTAAATCGAGTCTGTCTGTTTGACTTTCACTTTTTCTTCCTCTCTTTTCTCATGCCTCCATCTAAGTCAGGGTGAAATGGTTATAACTAATCCTTTTTTTTTTTTATAAAAAAATTATGTCATGGATAAAAATGAAATGATATTCTTTTTATATTTTCTGTTATTTTTCTCTATTTACATTAAAAAGTGGATTTTCTTATCATAATGTTTTCTGGGACTTTTTTTTACTGAACAGCTATTGTTGCTGAGTTGATTCAAATTGTTTAATGCAACACTATATTTCACTGAATGAACACAAGATAGGAAATAGACTTCATTTGATTATGCAAATGAAACTCAACAATTTGTTTGAATCATAATTCAAATGTCCACATGGCATTTTTCATATATTCAAATTCTTTACTAAAACGATATGTAAATAAAATGTGTTCTATGTATTTGACTAATATGAATGATGATTCATTTAAACTTTATCAGAGTTTTGAATCAATTGATTGAACTGATTCAAGGAATTTAACTTAATGGCGTTTTGCGTTTTGTTTTTGCTAAAGTTTCAATCAGAAACATTCTTGCAATTTGTGAGACACGTGAAGCTAGTTTAAAGGAGAACTCCGGTCAATTTTAACATTGAGCTCATTTTTTGGTACATTTGGAGTGCTGTCAGTACAGAGAACAACGACAAAAATCGGTGTTGCCTACACCGTGTTATCCTCTTTTTAAAATTTGCACCCTGTTGACTTCAATGGGGCAAGTTTTAAACCTGCTTTTAGCCTCTTAACATCCTTGATGTGTCATTACAAGTGCACAGGTCATGTGAGTGATTCCTTCTGAGTGAACGCGGGTGAATCTGACTGCAGTAGATGTGAAAGAAATATATAAAAAATTATGTTTATTCAGCCAGCGCACATACCTGTATTTACATCCTGTTTTCGGTCGAAGTCCACAGTAATCGATTGTCGAGTTCACGCGCATAGGTTTAGTACCTATGATCACGCGCGTGAACTCGACAATCGACTACTGTGGACTTCGACCGAAAACAGGATGTAAATACAGGTATGTGCGCTGGCTGAATAAACATCATTTTTATTAATATCTTTCACATCTACTGCAGTCAGATTCACCCGCGTTCACTCCGAAGGAATCACTCACATGACCTGTGCACTTGTAATGACACATCAAGGATGTTAAGAGGCTAAAAGCAGGTTTAAAACTTGCCCCATTGAAGTCAACAGGGTGCAAATTTTAAAAAGAGGATAACACGGTGTAGGCAACCCCGATTTTTGTCGTTGTTCTCTGTACTGACAGCACTCCAAATGTACAAAAAAATGAGCTCAATGTTAAAATTGACCGGAGTTCTCCTTTAATGACATTCTCTTCAGGAAACTTACTGGATAAATAAAAGTGCAATAAAATCATCATCGTAGTCATGATGTTGCTTAAATTAAATCACCACGAATACAGTATGAAAATGTGATGTATTGCCCAGAAGTCTGCTGAGTGAAAAACCAGCCCGCAGCTAAACAGTGAAAACATGTTCACTTCCTAGCCACATCTGAGTCGCATCGGCAGAATTCAGGGCAATGATTCATTCCTTATTACTCTCTGACTGAGTTCCACCATAGGCATTTAGCATTGTAGATAGCAAGTTTCTTCAAAACCGCCTCACCTCTGTCAGTTTACATTGTTGAATGCTGTTTTGTCTCGCCTCAAACATCAGCAGGGCTGTTCACGGGAAGGCAGGAAGCATTGGTAATAGCTCTGAGACCGGGATGAGAACCAGGGCTGAGTTTACAGAGACACGCAGCCTCTCCTGGGCATTCGTTTCTGAGTGCCTCTATTAGTGTGTTGTGCTCCTGGGAAGCAGGTGACAGATAAGTGGAGAGCGTCACACATTTTAATAGAATTTCAAAAAGATAACTCGATAATCACTTACTTTTTTAATGAAGTCGAATTGCTTGTTTTAATTCCGGTTGCATCGACAGTTAAGCATCAGCATAAAATTGAATATGCATGATTTTGGAAGAGGGGGAGGGGAGGGGGGTGTAAAAATGTGCAAAGCGCTGGTGTACACAAATGCCTACAACTGCAGAAACAGATTACAAAATGGGAATTGATTAAACATTATTTCTGTAATGATCCGTATCATGCTCTATCATCTCTGAAAAGCAGTACAGCTCTACATTACTGCAGTGAGCGTAGCCGGCATAAACGTGGCACATGTTCATGCAGATATTTGTGTCTGAGTAAATGAAATAAATAAGTAGCCGGTTTACTTGTCGGGCCTCATCAACATTAAAGCTCGTTCTTCATTAATTGGATGAATTAATTTGGAGCCGTTTGATTCAGTTGTGAGACGTGGTGCATTGCCCGTCCCTCTTTACTAATCTCTGTCAGGTTGCATTTATAAGTGGAATTGAGTGACCTTTGGAGGCAAAGATAGGGATGAAGAGATCTGCGCAATTTGAAAAGACAATGTCACATGGTGTAAATGTGATACATGTAATAAATGACATTCAACCTTTCACACACGATAAGCTTCTGGGGTCCATAATGCGAAAGTTGCGTGCGCTTTGACTGCTTCGAATATTCCTCCGATAGGTCATCTCACTGCACTCAATTACGAGAGAGAAACAAACCAGCGTGTGATGCGTAACCGCCGTGCCTTATGATGACAGAGAGGATGTGCTGCAATCGGAATATTGCCATGATTATTGCGGTTATAATAACATTGCAGCAATTAGAACATGAGAAATGAAGGCGCGGCCATTATCACTCACGGGTATCAATCATGCCTGGAGCCCCATTAACCCCAACCAGACTAGCGATCCTACTCTGGGTCAGGCTTCTTGCCAGAACAAATCATCCCACTGCCTCAAGTTACAGAAAGTAGCCCGCATTTAGGCTTCGTAGTACAAGAATCTGTGCAATTGAACTTTTCTTAGTGACCCAGAGGAAATTTGAGTGCGTAAAGGTTGCTTTATTAAAGCTTAAAAAGAGTTCTCGGTTATGTTTGGCTTTGTTTCCACTAAATGTCTTTATATAAAAGGAAATATAGAGCTAAATCAGATACATATTTTATTTAATTTTACTTTCTCTCCATGTAATCTCAAATTGCTGGACAAATGTATATCAGATATATGTATATACAAATCTCAATATATCACATTTTTAGTTTTATATTTTATGAATAAAATATATCATTAAATATTTTTTATTATTATTATATCATGTTATTTTAATTTATTTTATTTTACTTTCCATGCAATCTCTCATTGCTGGACAAATGGACAAACTTTCTGTCTCTTGTGAAACACAAACAATGATATTTTGAAGAATGTTACAACTGTAATGAGGTCAATGTGCTCCAAAACAACATTGATTTATATTGTATGCATACAAATATTTTTTTTTTCATAAAAAATCATACAGGTTTGAAACGCATAAGGAAACACATTATTTCCATTTGGGATGAACTATCCTTTTAAGCACATTCAATAAGACCAAAGCGGCATGACAAACATAACAAATCTCCTTTCACAATGAATTTCAGAATCACGCAAAGATGCAGCCTCTGCAACGTGATGCTAATTTTGTAATTAGAACAGATGATGCAAGAGGCTGTCTTATCCCCTGGAAAGCCGTCTCATGGACCCCTGCACTGTGTGATTGATAACACCGTTCGATACATTTCATTTCAGAGTCCAAGTCAAATGACAACTGCTTGCCATTGACCAAAAGCAATCTTTTTAAACGGGACCCTTTGCTCAGTATCTGATGAAAATGATTCCCCCCACCCCTCCTCTCGCTGGGTGTCACAGTCCCTCTGGGAGGGGGGTTATTGATTGGACTTGAATATATTGTACCCTCAGTGGAAACATCTGCTGGTAATGTTCGCTCCCTTATGCTTTCCCTAAACCAGCAGTAGTTTATGGAAACTGATACAAGACATATTTAAGCTGAACCTAATTCAAATCGAAATTGGGTGTGCTTTCAGTGATGTGTCCTGAAGCCTGTGTCTGGGCATCTCGTAACATGCAGGTAATTGTGTTAACCAGACCACAAGATCACAACGAATATGTGGTGCCAACTGTGGTGCCAACCACGCTTTTTTAATTTTTTTAATTCCAGCATGAACAAAATCTAAATCTACATCTTAAAAATGGCCAATAAAAACTATATATATATAATCTGGTTTTCTTTTTTCTGTAATAAACATAAAATGAACATTAAAAAAAAAATGAATTTGTTGAATAAATATCATGTTGTTTTTATTTATTGGTCATTTTTAAGCCATTTAGATTTACATAAAAACACTTCAATAATATAATTCTATATCAAAATCAGAACCTATATCATACGTTTGCTAGCGGCCAGCTTGCATAAACAGGTAGTGACCAAAAGCACTCCATCATATGCCAAGAACTGCTGCTGGGTCTTTATCCTCCTGAAGGAAGAATAAATAAATAAATAAATAATAAAATAGTACTGTCTGTCTCCTCCGTAATCCCTACCACATGTTTGCTTTGATGGTTGTGGGGGGTTGCGGGTCTGCGTAATTATGCTACCTCATCAAACCAGAGATGTTTTGTTGCCATTATTTTTTTACACTCACAAGTGTGTAATAGATGTTTTTCTTTAACCTCTGTTTCTTATTAAGCATTCTCACTTCAGAGTGAGTATAGTAAATCCCTATTTTACACAGGGATGCAGTTTCTCTGTTCTTGTGGCTTAAGATCGCATCACATTCTCAAGCATCTGGGGGTGTTTTTAGCGCTCTGTGATTGTTGGTGATAGTGTACAGGTCTGTTTCTTTTTTTATTATCATTTTGGGGGAGGATATTAACAAATTCAAGATGTTATTTTTATGATTAGCATTAAGATTATAAACAGGAAGAAAAGACTTTAAAGTTTTTCTCAATGACACAGAAAGACCGTGGGTGGCTACTTCAAAGTGAAATACCTTCCTCTAACGGGCCTTAATGAGTTACAGCGTTTAACAGCCTTGACTAGCTATGCCTTCTGGGAAAAAGAAAACAATCTATACACCTTACCATAGAAGCATGTCTGTTTATGAAGGACCTATGCGTTTATTTCCAGTAACATCTTCTCTACACACTCTGTTTTTTTTTATGGTTGAAGGTCCTTTGTAATAGCCAGAATGAGTTTATGAGTAGCCGGTTATATTTGTACAATTAAAATGAAATATGAGAATGAGAAACCTGTGGCAAAAGCCTTGACAGTTTTAGGGAATTGCAAAAATAACAATCTGCCATTCTGAAACGCCAACCATTTAAATTGTTATGCTGATTCAACAGCTACTTCAAAAGGCGTATGATTTTTGGCCCTCAAATCAAAGGGACGAGCAAAAGAACGTCTGTTTAGATAAGAGCATTTACAACACACTGCTCCGTCGCGTTGTGCTCGCAAACAAAGATGGATAGGCCAGAAACAAGTCATTTAATTAGCGCTGGAACCCCCGTCTCCGACTCTGCAGCCAATTACACATTCCAACGGCATCTGCAGGTCCTATTTCACGGGAGGAAAGCAAATCTTCCCTGGCTGGGCTTCATACAGTACATCTTTTCTCTTCCATTTAAGAGAAGGTAAATAGCAGAGATGGACAGCTTCATTAGACAGCATCTGAGGAGCAGGCAGGGCGGATTGTCGCTTAAATAGTGGGCTTTTACTGGAGGGCTAACCGGCGACCTCAGATCAATTACAGCTGACATTATTGTTTGTCGTGAGCTCTTCCAGGATAGAGGAGTAGAGGCAGAACAAGCCCTGGCTCTGCTGAAAATGTAATTTTCCTCCTCTTTTGCTTTCATTCCACAAACAATAAATCACTCAGTTGAAGAGATAATAAAGTGCCAAGTAGGAGCTGGTTTAATTTTTGTCAAGGGAAAGCTTCCTCCCTCACAGGATAATGCAGGTTGCTAGTGCTTTGAAAGCCAGCTTTCACCAGACAATAGCTGCTTCAGTCTGTCTCTTTAGGGCTCTTTTTTCTTTTTTATGGGCCACTGGAATCAAAGTTCATCTGTTTGACAATAATATCTCAGGTCCTAATTCATGCAAATTTCAGCAGTTTATTGCTGTTTTGATATTTGATCTTTTTTGATAAGTTTTCTGTGATGGGTAGGGTTAGAGTTAGGAGATAGAATACAGTGAAAAATCATTATGTCTATTGAATATCCTCATAATGATAGCAATACCAGTACCAAATCTAAATGTCTGAGAGGCCTTCCAGGAGTGCTGATGTTTTATGAATAAATATAATGAAAATGATTATATATAATAATATGTCTTATTGACCCATATACAAGTAGAATACAGGCATATTCTAATAAGAGATAAGTATATTTATCTAATTTCTAAATCTAGCCTCAGGAATAAAGTTTGAATTGACGGAACACAAATGATTTGCGTTTATATGTAAAAAAGTGTTTATATCTTGAAGCAAGTATGAATAAGTTGCTGAGATGTTTTACATTTTCATTGGTTTTGTCCTCGGAATTTAATCCATAAGCTGGAACACAATAGAAAAAAGTGTCTTTATTAAATAAAAAATCTTTATTGACAAGGTAAATTAACAGTGTCCAAAGGGGTTTTGTTTTGAGACAAATTTGTTGAAAACTACAAAAGAAGAAAAAAAAAAAAACCAGTTGATGAACAATGCGTCTGCTTCATCAGACATCCATAGTTCATTGCCTTTCAGTCGGTCTGAAAAGCCTTGGTGGACATCTTTTAGCTTGTATCATGTTTTCTTATGGTTTTCAATAGGCCATTATGGCTGAAACATCACTTAAGGATGGCGGAACATGAAAGGAGGTGGGGTGGAGGGAGAGAGGGAGAGAGATTAGGCCCCCGAGAGCAGTCTGCTACTGTAAGCCTGTAGTCGCTCTCACACGCAGAGTTCTGCTTTGTGGAAGTCGGTCAACACAACAGACATCATTCACCGCCAGGCTGATAAAGGACGCCCATTTAAATGACAAAAGCAAAGTCATATCAGACTTTAATACGTTTCTCCCCTCTCTTGTAAATGTTGATTTCCTGAAATCCAGTCAGATCTTCTTGAGCGAATCACAAAGGCGCGCCGGCACTCAATCCGGCTCTCGAAAGCTTTGAAAGGTAGATACGTGCATGAATGCCTCTCTCAATTTGTTTCGGCGTGGCGCTGTAAGTATCCTGCAATCACACGCTGGCGCCGTGGCAGGTTTTAATTGAGTCCGGTCCTGCGAGTGGTAATTGATTCAGACTCGGCACTCGAGGAGAGACGCCTTTACAAGGTGCTGCTTGGCCTCTCGTTCTTTTAATCTCAGCCTCCTTTTTAATGTCAGGGAATGTGTTTTCCCTGTGCATCTGCTGGTCATCTTTCTTATGGAAATGCACAATGCTTCACCGAAGAGCGTTCACACTGAAGGGACCCCCTCCATCCTCCCCTTTTTTTATTTTCTTTTTTTTTCTGATGTAGACTGTCTCAGAGCCCTTGGCCACTGATATTTCACACAAAAACAACTCACTGGATTATCCCTCTGTGTCTCCTGTTACCTTGAGCCAGGCGATATCGGGGAAGTGTGGGATGGAGCACGGGGCCGCCCGCTCGATCGGATCCACTGCGAACGCTCAAGTTTTCTTTCAAGCGCTCGAGTGGTGCCTTTGACCGCCCGAGACTGAAATTTCTCTCAGTTACTTTTGATCCTTTAGTTCAAAGTCAGGAGTGGGAGTGAGTGGGTCTTTAGTTCAGGGACACACACTAGGCTGTGACCTTATTTGTGTGCATATGTCCTTTGAAAAAGCGGGACAGCTTCCTTTCTACCCATTTAATCACTGTCTAAGAATGTAGCACAGTTCGCATTAGTTTTATATATGAGTTTAACAGTACAATCACATGTCCTCCTGCAGGATCTGGTTTTCCTCATCAAAATACTTTGAATGTCTTAATTATTTCAATCCTGTGTAACTATCAAGGATTTGAAAAAATGACGTTATAAATGCACTCTGTTATACAAGTAATGGAGTTTCTGGCACAAATACTCGTAATTAGCTTGTAGGCATCTCATGATACACACTTAGTTTTAATTGGCTCATTTTTGCTCATTTTAACTAATGCCTTTCATGTTTGCCTTCTTTTTCCACAGATATTTTGAATGCATTTACTATTAATGGTGAAATATTTCCATAATTTTTCCCTTTCCCAACATAATAAAGATTAGTTTAAATCTCACAATTATTAGGTTATTATGACTGTAATCACCAGAACGCTATATATTATTAACAGCGATATGTATTATTAAAAACAAAAGTGAATATTTATGTTTCTAATAACCATAATGGATTTAAAATAGGCCGCAATTATTATTTTTTGTAGTCGTCAATAGCTTTAATATAATACACTATCTAATGTGACGATTATTATTTAATGAATATTTACTCTGTAAGCCACGCTGCTCGCACGATAGGTCACATGTGAATAATTCATAGTGTTTCTCCTTTAAATCTTCCTCTCTTCTTCAGTAGTACGCTTTCTTTTCTGTCGCACACGCGTCTTCCATTTGCACACAACTTAATGCCAGAAATGATTAATTAATCAGCTACTTTCCCCTCTCATCTTCAGGCTTGGAACTGCCGTTTATGATGATGCCCCACCCCCTGATCCCTGTCAGCCTGCCTCCCGCATCCGTCACCATGGCGATGAGTCAGATGAACCACCTCAGCACCATCGCCAATATGGCCGCCGCAGCACAGGGACAGAGTGCCCCATCCCGAATGGTGACATCAGTGATTAAGGTAACCCACAGCGCCGTTCTCTCATTGTGTCGTGCACATCTCTCATCAGCCATTGGGGGAAGGTGGAGGGGGCTGGGTGGTGCGCGATCCGTGCTTTCATACGGCATTGCAGGGAACAGTCTGTCAGACAATAGCCTGGGAAGAAAGCAAGGAAAGGATGCAGAGAAGGGGAAGGGGGGGGCGGTGCCTCAAAAAAAGCAAGAAAAAAAAAGCATGGACCATTGGACCGCTTGTGTGTCCATAGAGGTGTGTTGCTGAAAAGAATGTGTCATGTAATGGCCGCCCTGACTGTGTTTGTTTTTCCTGTTGGCTGTGCAGGAACGGGTCCCCGACAGTCCCTCCCCTGCCCCCTCTCTGGAAGACGGCAGGAGGCCGGGGAGCCGTCCCTCATCCCAGCGCAGCAGCAGCGTCTCCAGCTCTCCCGCGCACACGGAGAGCTCCTCCGACAGAATGCGTATGTTCACCTCATAAATCTCTCTCCCACTCTCTTTGTCTCTCAATTTCTCTCCCTCGTCTTTTCCAGCGTCTCCGCACACAGGCGCACATACATTCAAGAGCTGCTAAATACCGCACTAAAAGTGCCTCTTGTTAAGAGCATAGCACACGTGCGCCCCTTCCCGCTTTCTGTTGTTTTCAACAGATGGCAAAGAGATATTAACTATCTTTAAGTTTGGTTCTGGCTCATGTTGTGCAAAGACAGACCTCAAATGTTTTCATCATTAGCTGTGTCATAAAATAAAAACCATGTCCTTAATCACTGAGTGAGCCTGTATGTATGTTTCTCGTCATCTCTGAAATATGCTACCATGTTTTATGATGTTATTCTGGAAGCGGTGTCTTAACGAGTAAGTGTTTATTTTGATTAAAAACTTATTTGAGCTCCAAAAGTTACATTGAAAAGCTGGGGTTTGAACCTGGAAATACGTTGTTAAAATGGTTAAAGAATTTATGAACAGAGACCTTATAAGGCATTTAGACACAAAATAAGACTGCTCAATTCAAAATCAAATCATTAAATGTGTGACATTGATCATGTGAACAACTTTGTACCGATGGTCAGATGTTCTTGCTTCCATTAAAGCTCAAGATGCTCTTTGGATCATCACAAATCATGTGAACTCAAATCAACATAATCAGATTTTACACAAACTCGTGGAGTTCATGCAGCTCCAGCTCTCTTGTTGTTAAAGCAAAACCCATTATTGAATGAATTGGTAAAAAATTTTTATTAATTTTTGTAATGAAAATGTTTTATTAAATTATAAAAATGCTAAATCATTTTCACTAGTGGTCTCAGACTTTAGGAACCCATTGAATGTTTGATTTTATGTATTTCAACCAGTGAATCTAGTGAATCGCAGGTTTTTGTAAAAAGGCCTTTTTTTTGACTCAAGTTTTGTCGCCTCATCTCAGATGTTATAGAGAATTGCACTGAGAATTGCACACGCCAGGCAGAGTGGCAAATGTGATTTTGATTGACTGGCGCATTGATTTGGAGATGAGGTATACCACAAGTCACAAACAGTTGAAAGCCAAGGACGTATTAACCTTCTCTGGCCACTGGACGACGAGGGCTCTTTTCAACTAGAATAATTATTTATCACTCGAGGTGTTTTGCGTTGTCAATTGAGAGCGTGTGGAGATGGGAATAATGTGTCTCTGTGTTCTCTCAAAGCTGTGCATCAGAATGGACTGTCGATGAACCAGGCATTTTTGGGTCTGTCTCCCAGCATCTTACCCGGGCCTAAAGAGGGCGACCTGGCAACTCACGACATCGGCCATGAGGCCAAAAGAATGCACCTCGAGAAAGGTCAGATTTCAGTACCTAAATCCAACAAAATAGCTCTATTGTTTTATTTTATGGAAATATCTGTGAAACACTTTGGGGTTTGGCACTACTGTGCAAAAATCATGTTATTGGTTTCCATGATATTTTTTCTTATTACACGGTACAAGGATTAGTTCACTTCAGAATTAAAATTTCCTGATAATTTACTCACCCCCTCATCATCCAAGATGTTCACGTCTTTCTTTCTTCGGTCGAAAAGAAATCAAGGTTTTTGAGGAAAGCATTCCAGGATTTTTCTCCATATAGTGGACTTCAATAGGGTACAATGGTTTGAAGGTCCAAACTGCAGTTTCGATGCAGCTTCAAAGGGCTCTACACGTTCCCAGCCGCGGAATAAGGGTCTTATCTTGCGAAACGATCGATCATTTAAAATAAAAATGAAATAAAAAAACGTTTTAACCACAAATGCTCATCTTGTAGTAGCTCTGCGATGCGCCACATATTACGTAATAACGTTGAAAGGCCACTCGTGTTCCGGTTCAAAAAGGTAGGGTAGGGTGAAAAACTCCATCTCATGTTCTGCTCCAACTTCAAAATCATCCGACATCGTTGTTTTACCTTTTATTTATTTATTTATTTATTTTGTAAATGGCGTTTGAATTAGTCTTTGCACTTTTGCTTTGTAAACAGTCGGTCGGCACTTGCGCCTACGTCACGCGTGACCTTTCAACGTGATTGCGTAATGTGTGGAGCATCGCAGCTAGTGCAAGGCGAGCATTTGTGGTTAAAAAGTATATAAATGTTTATTTTTTTTAGAAAATGGCCGATCGTTTCGCTAGATAAGACCCTTATTCCTCGGCTGGGATCATGTAGAGCCCTTTGAAGCTGCATTGAAACTGCAATTTAGATCTTCAATCCATTGTACCCTATTGAAGTCCACTATATGGAGAAAAATCCTGGAATGTTTTCCTCAAAAACCTTCATTTCTTTTTGACTGAAGAAAGACATGGACATCGTGGATGACGTGGGGGTGAGTAAATTATCAGGAAATTTTAATTCTGAAGTGAACTAATCCTATAATCTCTCTTTTATACAGAAAACTTGGTACAAAAATGTTTGTTTGGATTGTAATGGGGTTTTAAGTTAGTGCAAGTAATAGTAACTTGCACTATTAATTAAATAGCTTAGTATAGAAATATGTTGATAACTATAGCTATACATGTACCTAGTAGAATGCTATATATACTACTGTTTCAATAAGATTTTTTTTTTTTTTTTAAGAAATTAATACTTTAATTCAACAAGAATCTATAAAATTGATCAAATATCAGATTTGCCATCACAGGAATAAATTACATTTTTGAATATATTAAAACAGAAAATATATTAACAATTGTAATAATATTTCTAACGCATTCTCATCCTAGGGCGTCATATACTGACGCTTTTGACATTTCGTCTACATCCAGCGCACATGGCACCCTTTAGCGTCAATATGACACGCACAGAGCTTTGTTCGGTTATGGGTAGGTTTAGGTCTGGGGTAGGGTTAGGGTTAGACTGCTAGGAGGCGCCTTCTGGCCCATATCTATCTGAGTCTCATATTGACGCTAAAGGGTGCCATGTGCGTTGGATATAGACGAAATGTCAAAAGCGTCAGTATATGACGCCTTGGGATATATTTTTGATCAAATAAATGCTGCCTAGGTAAGCACAATACACTTCTTTCAAAAACATAAAAAATCTTACTATCCCCAAACTTTTGAAAGGTAGTCTATCTTAGTACCTTAACATTACCATTTATAATATCACTGCACCATGGTACTGCCATAGTACTTTTTTGCTAAGACTACAATAACTGTTTCATTATCATTCAATCGAATTTTTCGGATCTTATATTTTAGACACTTTGAAATCCATCCAAACTGATCAATTTACACTCTGAACAAAAATAACTGGTAACACTTTACAATAAGGTTCATTAGTTAATGTATTAACTAACATGAACTAACAATGAGCAATACATTTGTTAGAGTATTTGTTAATCTTTGTTAATGTTAGTTAATAAAAATACAGCTGTTCATTGTTTGTTCATGTTAGTTCACAGTGCATTAACTAATGTTAACAAATACAACCTTTGATTTTGATAATGTATTAGTAAATGTTGAAATTAATATTAACTAAGATTAATAAATGCTGAAGAAGAGTTGTTCATTCTTAGTTCATGTTAACTAAGGCAATTAACTAATGTTAACTAATGTTAACTAATGAACCTTATTGTAAAGTGTTACCAAATAATCTAATAAACACAGGTGGAGTGTCCATTTAAAAACTTTAAGAACACAAATTTAGACATTGATTATGATTCCCAGATGCCTTTTTTTTACTATATTCAATCCAAACAAATCTTCAGCTCTTGAGTATAAAATTGGAGGCTGCTAAACATTTGTCAAATTTCTATTCTTTTCAGTTTTCAATATTTACTTTTATCTGGCAAAGAAAAAATGAAGTGTCCTCTCATATGCTTTGCATAAACACAAAATGATGCATATAATAGATTTGAGAATTGTCTCCAGGCGGAATGCAGGGCTGGGGAAGTGTTGGAGAGGGTGATAATGACATTAAAACCACGGTGGAAATCACTGGGCTGCACGTCCCCTGCTGGATCTGCCCGGAGAGGAGGCGCTGTGTAGCTCTCTCCCATAGACCAACCAAGCCTGTGAATCAAAGTAATTAGCATGATTATATGAATTTACAGGTCAGACCTTAGGTGTGATGGGCGGGGGGGGGGGCTGAAGATGAGGTTTTTGTGTGGGTCTTAGGGGGATTGGTGTGTGCGGTCGATGTGTTTTGTTCATTCTCGATCTCACGTTTCTAGTGACTGATTGTGTACTATACGAGGCCACTGACATCTTGGCCTGTTTATGATAACATTATCACAGTACGCGTGATTCATTTTTTCCTATCGTTCCCCAATAGAGATGTGGAGATGGATCTGTCTAATCCCCCAGCACGCCACGGTTCCACCAGCCCCTTAAGATATCAATTGAGTTATATTGGTCCTGATTCTCTCCGACCGAGTGAAAATCCACATTGTCTATTTGCATCGCTGCTGCATTATCATTCAGATGCTTGGCATGCTTAATATGTCACTCCTCTTGATTAGAATCCAAAGCTCTCTAACGTGTGCGGCAAAGGTCTCGGGCTGTGGAAAACATTTTTATAAAATAATCCATTAATGCAGAGGAGTGCAACTAAATTAGTTACCAATTTGCTGAGCATGAATTAATGAACAGAGCTTCTCCTGGCTCCCAGAGTTGTAATTTTCATAATAACCTCAGACCTTTATTTGGCAGGTTGTTTAGTTTTTTCGTTTGAAGGTTTTCATTAGTCTAATGAGGACTGTGCAAGGGCGAGCAGTCAGCACAATTTACATGAGGAAGCTATCATAATAAATGAGGCAATTTGAATAACACGCACAGGTTTATGCCGCGAGATGAGAGAGATCGTAGCGCCGGATCTGGAGGTAACCAATACATTAGACCAACTAATAACCAAAGTAATCCCAATAAAAGCCTTAAGTGAAGGGAATAAAATTAATGATAGATATATTGAACTGTAATGATATGATACATGATGCATTAGATTAATAAAATAAATGTGTCCCATTGTTAAAGAGGAGGGGCTCGTCTGGCTTGGCCTGCTTTTGTTTATGGCAGGCTTTTTAATTAGGGTTGTTCATTGGATCAGTTTGTTTAGACAAATGAGATTACATTCCAATGGTTTAATGATATTTCTCCACTTGTTTGATCTTTATGGTCCTGGCAGAGCATTAAATTAATGCTACGTCGTGCACTTTCGATTCAGTGTGACATATTACGATTGAGGTGTTTACGTCACCTGTATCCAAGCAGGTTGAGGCAGCAGATGAGTTTGGGACAGTTTTTGTGTCTCGTGCAGTTAGAATATCACTTCACATTTAAGCAGTGTCACACAAGCAAGAGTGCTGTTGTGATAATGATACCGCACAATCACGTATGTGAAATTCTTCAATACAACAGGTCAATAAACAAGAAGTTCATTTTTAAATGAATGTTCCTCTTCCTAAGTGAATCAGGAATTAATGAATCTGTTCGAGTAAATGAATGAACAGTTCAATAAAAAATAGGTTAATTTTAAGTAGCTTAAATTTTAGACAATTTTTACAATTTTGCCAGTTATTTTGTGTATTTTTGTTCCAAAACTAGTTCCCAACAAAGTCAAAGCATTATCGTTGTGTGCTTCCGACCAACTCACAGTGTCAGTGTTTTGTTCCTAAATGAATTAGGAATGAATGAATCTGTTTGAGTGACTCACTCATAAAGACAGTCTCTTGTTTTGTTCCTGAACGAATCAATGTATTTTGAATAAATCAGTTTAGTTAATGATTCAGTAATACACTCACAGACAGTAACCTGTTTTGTTCCAGTTGTTTTGAACAAATCGGTTGACTGAATGATTCAATGACTCATTCATATAAACACTAAATCGTGTTTTTTTTAAATATCTTTTGTGTTGTAATGATTCACTCATAAAGACAAGGAACTTCTCGATTTAAGACCTCAATGCTATCACTCTCAGTTAATAAATTAAAAAGTTCTATAAAATAATACATTGTTAGCTACTCTTTGGTGTCCTTCATCTCTGTCATGTTTTGCCAGCATATCTGTGCAAGCAGAATTTTAGACCGCTTTAAGTAGCGCTTTACCTTGAAGTGAAGCAAAAAAGCGAACAGTTTGCTCACATTTATTATAAAGTCTGGACTAATTGAATTGCTTCACAAAGGGAATCTGTCAGAATTGTTTTTGACAAGCCTCGCTCTTGTGAAACAGCAGGTAGTTGACAAACAAGGAAATTTGAAAGGCTCTAAAGCCTTTGGCAGTAAACTCATTTTGGACATCAAACATTTAACATGGTTCCTCTCCTTGGGGGAGCCGCTCGTGAATATATCCACATATGGGCGGGCGCTGTAGCTTAGCGCCGCACAATAACAACACTAGAAGAGTAATTTATGGGATAATAACTGCAAACAGTTTCACTTACCCAAAGGAATGGTAGAGGTTTATTTTTACCAAATGAGAGCTACTCTCACATAAATTATTTCTGCATTATTGATCATAACAGATGAGTCATATGTGATGACATTGATGAGTGGCAATGTAATATTGATGCCGCATGGCATGTTTAGTAATGCGAAATTTGATTTGTGTAAAGGATGTTCGTAATGTAAAAGTGCACAAACACTTTTTCCAGTACTTTATTTTGTACCACATTTTTTATAATGCTTAAAATTGTCCTAAATGTCCTGAAAAAAACGGGGGGAAATGATCACACCTGATCATGAAATAATTCCTTCTAGGTCTACATAAAGAATCACTTCACATTGAGTATTGCTACAAATAATCCTGATGCCTTCATTTTACAAGTGTATATATGATTATTACCCTTTCCCCCTTTCGTAGTTACCACAGTATTCAAATACGTAAATGACCACATCCTCATCACAAGCATATTGTGTGACTTTGAAGAAACACTGTACCATCACTGAGTCTCTCTATTGACAGTACATCATGACTTTGGTTATGCGAGTGATTGATGCGTACACCCCCTCCTCTGAATTCAGCATTAAATGTGCGTGGAATAATCGGATCTGATTTGGCCAAACAGACAAGCGCAGAGATGCAGTCATATGAATAATGGAGCATGGCAGCCGCAGTATCACTCCGATAATTTGCCAGCTGGTCAGTGAATGGCAAAGCATGTGTTAGCCATTAAATGATTTCATCATAAAATACCTCATCCCTAAGAACATCAAAAGATGCGAAAATAAAAGTTCTTTGCTTTTAAAAACTCAAATGAAAGAGAAAAATATGAATCATTACAAAAGTGGTGTACAAAAACCATGCTTTTATACTTTTAAGGTTAGTCTGACTGCATGTAACATTACATTTGTGTATACTTGCAGATGGACTAACATTGTAAGATCTTGGATTTTCAAGTTTCATGACATTAAATTTAATAGACATGAAGGGAATGGGGAAATCTACTTTGATTTTTTATTTTTTTTGTATCTTGCAGAATTAGATATTGTTCTTGCAGTGCAAGAATGAAAACTCATTAGATTGCTTCGCTGATGTAATTGTCTTCACAAACCCTAAGGACAGAGGCTTTATTTCATTTAGAGCGTAACGCTTGAGAAATAATATGGCTAATTTCACTTAGCGTACTGCAGGAAATTGTACAAATTTGGTGGACCTTTTGAACAAAGTAAACATTATGATGTTTGATTCATGCTGTATCATATAGCATGATTCGGAAAGTGGGATGTTTTCCACTGTAGTAGTCTGTAAATACAAAAATGAACAGAAAGTTACTTGTAACTATGGAAGACTATTTCTGCCTCAGAGTAAAAAATGAAACAAAATAAATAAAACGGGTAATTGTGACACAAATTTTAAGATAAGAAATAGTCACATTGTTAGATATGAAGTCACAGTTGAAAGAAGTCACGGTTACAAGAAATGCATTTAAAATTACATTTTTATTGTTATATAAGTACCTGTTAATTATTGTGGTGGAATTCGAAAAGTTGTTACTCATTACTCCCTACAAAAATAAAAAAACATTTGATTGCATATCAAGCATTTCTTTTAATGTGTTACACTGATTTCGGTTTGATCAACCAGAAGCCAAAACTATTGAGCGAGGAATACAGTAGTTAGTTCAGAAATGTTTCCAGTCCAGCAGTTTTATGAACACCATCTTGCATTGTTATAGAGACATTGGTTTTTGCTTAGCAAACATGTTACTTACAACACACCTCCGGTTCTTTAACTTCATGTCTGATCATGGTATACTTGCACACTCTCCTTTCATCAGACACACTTGCTTTCCAAGCATGTTTTCTATTGCCTTTTTAAGTGTCCTTGAGATTCTGGCTTCAAAAGTGAAACGGACTGAGGCTTGTGCTGACTCGGCCGACTTTTCCTAAGACAAAAGGCTGGATCATTAGCCATTGGGGATCTGAAATGTGACTTGGCAGACAATCGTGGTGTATGATCAAACAACTTGTCAGTGTGTTCTGTCGAAATGAAGGGGTGCGAAAAGAAAGAAAAAAACATTCAATAGAGGATCAATCAAGTTTGTGAGCAGCGAAACAAATAGTGCTGATGATGCAAACGTGGGCCGTCCCTCCAGGACATGGCGCTTCATTTGGATATTTGTTCTCCCTCATGAATGTTCCATTACGTGATACCATGGACTGCTAATCACATTCCACAAGAAAGACAGTGCTTTTAGGAATGTTGAAAAGCAAGTGATTCTTTCTAATCTTTGAAATGCCTTAAAAGTGTCAGAATGCTTTCTCCTGCCAAGATGTAAGGCTTAGATAGAGAGATAAATATGCTGTGGTCAGCTAAGAGTATCTCACGAGCAGAGAGGCAAATTTAATAATGTATTATCATTCACTAGAGAAGGTGAAATCTCCTTGTCCATCACAACACGCCAGGGCCGTTTTATGTTATCCTTCATTTCAAAGGGAGCAATGTGCTGCAGAGACACCTGCTCTGATAAAAAGGAAAGATGCAGCTCTTGGCCTAGAGGGTTAGGGCTTCACTTTTTGATTGCACTGGTAGTTCCACCGTTTTCTTTTCGCTCAGTTTTTCTTTTTGTTTTGCACTACAAGGGCAATTAGAATGAACATGGTTCATTGTGCAGCATGGACAGTCTCTTTGTGAATTCTAAGTACATATCCCTTGTACTTAGCATCTGCCCTTAACGGTATGCGCACTGCTGTGAACATATTTATCATTTGCTTGCCCTTGGACAGACGAAATGTAACCATTAGCAATGCCGTTTATGCTAATTTGCAATTCAAGATGCAAAAAGCTTAAGAACAACTGTTGTGTTAAGGTAAGGTTGACCCTGACTTTCTACGACCCAGACGTCCCAGACATAACAATTAAATACCTCAAAGATCATTGTTTTCTGTGCACGTTTTTGTTTTTGTAAACATCATGTTCACAGGCAGATTTACCAGACGTAACTAAAAAAGATGTTTAACTGACATAAAACACAGATTTCACTTTGTACATCCATTATAACTTGTGTTAAAGGGACAGTTCACCCCAAAATGGAAATTCTGTTTTGTTGTTTGGACCTCATTGACTTCCAAAATATCTTCTCCTGTATTCTGCAAAAGAAAAGAAAAACATACTGGTTTAGAACGAGACAAGGGAGAGTAAATGTTATAAATTCTTTTTTGGGTGAACTATCCCTTTAATGTCATATTGGGGCACTTACGCAGTAATGCAGCTCTCTTATTAAGCTGCTGAGTTTAGGGTAAAGTGTGTCAAATTTTACAATTTCACTGTTCCATAATTATCAACGGATACTTAGGGCTGTTATATCCTTTCACTGTGAACAAAATCGTTCCTAATAAAAGAGAATAGGGGGTGGAGAAAAACTGCGGGAATACTAATTCTCTTCCAGCATTTGAAAGCTCGCCTAAGTGTTCCAGTCACCTTGACTTTGCAGCCACAGGCCCGGAGATGCTGTTGCTTATCCCGCCTAACCCCAGCCTGTCAATTAGGTGTTTAAAAATTAATCTCTTTAACTGGAAATACCATGCCAGCTTTCTTCCATCTGTAAATGGAGTGTTATTAATTCAAGCTGCGCAAAGCCAGTGTTATGAATAATGTTATCAAAACAGATTTCCACACGTTTAACACATCACCCGCTTTTAAAAATCCTAAGTATTTTTTTATAGCTGTGAACCAGACGCAAATGGATTTGCATCCATTTTTCTTTGCTCACGAGGGCATGAGATACACAGAGAGAGGGCGTCAGATGGGGGGCTCCTAAGCTCTGCTTTTTAAAAAGTTTACATTTACATTTCTTTTTGTCTTTCATCTTCTGTCTCCAAAGCGGCTCAGTACATAGAGCCTGGATTAGTGCCAGAGTCGATTGTCGCCCCAAACATCCTCATTCCCTGTAGGATTGCTGCGAATCACATTAATATGTCCGCCCGTCTTCGACGGAACGCACTCCACTGTGATCAGTCCACAGACTATCTCCCGTTTCTCAGTGTTCGAGTGCTTGTTCTATCAAAGCGTTTTGATTATGTCGGCTTTTTAACTCCTTGTTTGAATTTCTAATATCATTGCGTGTAAAATGTGGAAGGCATTTACATATTGGCGCCGAAACACATTTGTTTCTGTGTAAGGACAGCAATGTGCGCATTTATAAAAGATAGAAGAAGAGAAAATTCAAACAGATGTGAGCTGAGGACAATTCCAGTTAACAAAAATAAATAAAGATGTCCACACAGACCCATCTCTAGAGATGATTAGCACTAGATTGCGCAGAAGGCTTCCAAAGTGTGATTGTAGTAGGCTAATCTAGCTTTCAGGGTGTGCACCAGTAAGCATTCAATGATCATAAATGGACTCATTTTGGGCTGATTACTCCTGCAATGCATGCTAATAATGAATGGCCAAAACGCGTAAAAAGTTTTAAGTTTTTAGTTGAAAACGGTGTCGTGTAAACAGCCCCTAAACCGAGACATGTTTGATTTCCAGACCTTAGTGATCATCACTCCCCACATAGACCCTAAACAAGACCCTCCACTACATATGAGTCCTGCATACATTTGCTTCTCAAAAGGCAATTAATTCATAGGCCTTTGAGAACATTATTTACTCATCCTTCTTTACCTTTATTAATCGGGTTATGCAACCCTCTCTCGCTAAAGCTTCATCCACCTTTGAGGAGTGTCTGTTTTTGGCAACGATGGTTGTCATTGTATGCCGAGTGCGGTCTTTCTGTAGGACGCTCACTTGAAGAAACAAAAGTAGTGGAGGGGCTTTTTTATGCAGTCATCACAGGCAGTCAAGCCTTTAATCCTCAGCGGTCCGATAATGACATCCCCTCTGCATTTATTACATGGAGGAGCGTGGAAAAACGCTGACTTTGAACAAATGAACACTCTGACCTTTATGCAATAAATATGACACAGGCCATATAAAAAGACAAGATATCTTCTTCTGCTGGGGTTTGCATCAGAGACTCTTTGCTTTGCCGCTGCTGTATGACCCACTACCAGAAAGCAAGATGTCTGCGACAATACTGCACATGAAATCGCAAAGCATCAATCTTTGGAACACAAAGGAAATACTTTGGACCTCATTGATACTAATTGTTTAGACAAAGCACTCCTCAAAATTTGTTTTGTGTTTCACAGATATAGGTTTGGAAATATAGGTTTGGAATGACAGGGTTAGTAAATAATGATAGAATTTTCATTTTTGGATGAACTGTTGGCGAGGCTTGTCCCCCCACAATGATCTAAACCCCTGCTGCCCGCCAAAGTATATAATAATAGTTGATGTTGTTAAAAACTGTAAGTTGTTAGATCTTTAAAGTAGAAAATAACCAAAAGTTGAATTGCTGTTAATTTATTTGATCTAACAATCATTTTATGTTCTGTGCATGCGTCTTATAATCTTAACAGTTTGCTGTAGCTTGTTGCAACCACACAAGACCTGTATTTTTTTCTGGTGGTGAACTGTTCACCATAAAGGCTGCTTTTGTTTTTATCCCTGACCGTGTGCGACAGTTAAGGATTTATGAAGATTTCCTCCCCTTCGCCTGCCCATCTGTGCGGCTGTCTTCAGCGTGGCCTTGAGAATATGTTTCAATTTATTAAGCCAAACCAAAGGACTCATTATTTCAGAAGAGGGGCACGGAGTGACACACAGAATTGGTTATTAATGGAAAGTCTCTGCCACAGGGCAGTTGAAATTTAATGATATCCTACAAGAAAATATGATGGTGTCACTTTCCCAAAAGTCATGCGAAATGTCAGCGTTTTAAGGTCCCGACGCTAATTTTATGCCCGTGCACAGTAATGTTTGGGAGCGCGTTTAGGAAACACGGCCCAGTGCCTGTGCTGATTATCCCCCTCACCTTCCTTGTGCTCTCAAATGGGTTTGTGCAGCAAGCGATTTAATCTCTAAGTGTAGGGAACATTAGGAGAGAGAGAGAGAGAGGAGAGAGAAACACCACAGTGCATTTCTCAGAGATAAGGCTTTTCAAGTCAAATGTTACCTGTTAATCCAGGGCCGACCGACTCCAGCACTTGACTTTGACTCTCAGCAGGAATTTGGTAATGGCTAATTTTCATCTCGGAATTAAAGAGCAGAAAAGAGCAAAGCCAAGTGGGTGTGAGCGGGTTTAGCGGTTCTGCGGTAGATAGCTGTGTCTGGTAGAATCCTGACACAGGATTCTGTGATTCTGGTAGAATCCTGTAACACGTGTGTATTCACCGTGCCCATATGCACAACATATGCACCTTTAAGTCATTCTAATGGAATTTGCCCACTATGGATCACAGCACACATTTCTAACTGTGGTCTACATGTGTATACATGCTGTAAAGGTAGAATTGCTTTCCCTTTCATTGCTTTTGTCTTTTTCTTGTTTTTATGTTTTATGTACCCTACTTACAGTTTGCAACAGGGTCGGATGGAACTACAGACTCCAACCCAACTGTCTTTTTACCTAAAAATATCCTTGGTGCTCTTATATTTAATCATCATTCTGTTTTTTGAGTTAGTGTTACATTAACATTTTTAAAGAGGTTCTTCAAACTGGCCACTTTCGGTTAGGTCAATAAAACAGTTTGCTGTTGAAATATTTAATGGAATGCAGAAGAGAGAGCAGACAATGCAGTTTTAAAGATTCACCTCTGTGTAATGCACTGTTGTCTCCATTTATGAGACTGAAAGGTCATAACCACTCCCCTGGAAGGAGGCAACTTCTTCAGCCCGCATTGGCAGGTCAAATAAAATGTAATTGTCTGCTGTAGGTAGCGGAGAGGGGAACTGACATCTTCCACGTTTTAAACATTCAATTCTCCTGCTGCGAGGAACACAGGTTTGCAAGGACACAGGCTTCACCTGTCAATATATCACAGTGACTGGCTAGCCAAATGCTGCAATGCTTTTCCCCCTCTCTCTCCCTCCTCCGGCTCAGTGCCTTCATTGGAGAAATCAGCTGAAAGGTCCACTGGGACCTCAATTCAAACACTGCAACTTGCAACATATGGCACATTTTCAGCTCCCAAGGTCAATTAAAGCTATTTATTGAGAGAATGTTGCTAAATTTCCCAAGGTTTCCACTCAATTCATCGCAGAGTGCCTTGTCTATCATATTAAAAATCAGTCGAGTGGTTTACACTCTCCTTGTCATGACTTTCCATCAAAGATATCAAAAGTGGTTCGAGACATTTTATCTTCTCTTATCGCAAACATCTCTTTTCGCTCTTCCCTTTTCCTCAACGCAGCCGCTCACAATACAAATCTAATAACATGTAAATTGGAGATAAGCCCAGATCCCTCCAAGTGATATTTTTTTACATTTATAGTTTTGTCAAGTTGATTTCCGAGCCCCTGTTTTAGCAGCACAACACATAAGGACTGAGAGAATTAACAGGAAAGGTGATTTATCATTGCTACCACACTGTCAAGGACTCCCACTGCTGCCACGGGAGGGAGGGACAGCGTGCACGCGTTTGTTTGTGTGTGTGTGTGTGCACATGCACATGCACATGTTTACGTGTGATTGTATGTGCGTTATTGTTTTAAATTATGGCATTTCATTCCAAATGCGTCGTATTTACAGCGTCCCATTTTTATTTGCGGCTCCTATTATCCAGCAAAACAGTTGCGCATGAAATGTTATTTGTGACACGGCTGACCTAAAAGGATTTCATAAGGATTTCATTTTTGAGGCAGAAAGCTGCAAACGGACCTGTCACAGCTGCTGCTGGCAGCCCCGGTGGAGAAATATCACCTGGAAAACACAGCTCTCTCCTTCGCTCTCTTCATCATGCTGGCGTCTGGCACTGTAATTAAGTCCAAGTCAATGATTCTGGACCAATGGCAGGAAATAAACAGCTAAAACCTGGCCAAAATGGAGTGCTAGAAACAAGAGAATGCTCACAGACAGAATTGCACTCAAGTGTGGCAAATGTAAATGGAGACTGACCAAAAAAATGGCAAATTTCGGTTATTTGAGAGCTGAATTGGTCATTTGAGATGAAATGTGCTGTTTGCTTTCTAATGCATGACAGATTGTTTCCTAGTAACAAAGCAATTTGAGCCACCCTGTGATCCAGTATTGTGTTTGCGGCGAGGTCCTGCTGAGTCTAAAGCAGAAGTTGGTTTAAGCAATGATGTATTATTAATGCCAACACCAAATCCAGGACTACGGTGGCTGCAAACCAAATACAGGCTTCTGACATCCAATTCTCCTCTATTGTTTCTCATTTGCTGATTCGCTACATGTTTGGCATCCAAAGAATCAGAGCCATAAATGAGACAAAGAGAAGAAAACATACTGTGTATATTCTGTGATGTAATAATTACAGCAAATTCATATAATTCACTCTGTTTACATGATCTGTTAATGATTGCACAAAACTAAGCCATCAAACAGCATTAAAACAAATTTTCGTAATTATTTTTTTCTTTTACATTTTATTACAAGCACATGCACACTCATTATTCGGCCGCCCATTGTTGGTAATGATCTGGAGTAAAATGCTAGTTAAATCGGGGAGAGATCGGTGGAGACCCTCCATGGATTCCCAGCACTCCTCTTGGCCTTTCCTCCGTCCAAGAATTTCGAATCGTAAAGTCTTAATAGTGGCGGCTGATATTCAACTGTTGGTTGGCTGAATGTTTCCAGGGCATTTGCAGATGCTCGGAATAATCTCTTATGTTTTGCTGCAATCTGCTGCAGAGATGGTTGAAATAAATACTTTAAACTAATTAATGTAGGACCAGCTGTTACCAAGCCTTGGCTGGCGTTAGTGAATGCTGATGGCAGAAGAGGGGCTCCTCAAGTCATGCCGTGTTTGTGCATGATTTAGGGAGTCATATAAACACGTATTAATTCTGTATGAGGGCCTGATTCTGGGGTTTAATACTTAAACTGAAATGCATGAGAAATAGATTTCTAGGCTTTTTAATTACTAGTATATAATGATTTAAAACAAATGTTGTAATGACTTATAATACACCTTATAATTAGTTTGATCATCTTGTAAAATATAATATAATGTAATATAAGAAAACACTTTCTAAGATAAGTAGTTTAAACAAACACTTACAATAAATGTATAAACCACAATGTATAGCTTATCCCATACCATTTGTGCTTTGAATGAATGAACAAGAATTTTGTAGGCATTTAATTAAATAGGTATATAAAAACAATGATTTTTTACAGATTTTCTCATTTAGAATATTTAATCTAAATTGCAAATAAAACACTTAAGTCAGGAAGTGAATTTATGCATTGCAATATTATAGTATACTATATAAAACATAGATATTCATTATGAAATTTGCTAAAGATTAAATTTTACAGTGTTGAATTATTAGTGTTTTGAAGATTAACATTAAGTGGGTGTTAGATGACAGCAAAAATGTGATGTAATGTAAAAATGGGGGAAATTAGCATGCTCAAAATGGTACACACATTTGTGCATCCCTATTTGATAAAATGAACTACACTGTATATCAAAAGGCATTATCAATTCATTCATAATGCGTTACATTAATATAATGTATTATTGAGATATTCTTCTTTGTTCTTGCCATTTAGACAGTCTGTAATGTGTTCTGTTAGTTGGTGACATGGCCTGTGTGTTTTCTCGTTTTCTAGCAGGCAGAATGTTGTGAGACTTTTGCTGTGATTGGCAGCACGCTATGACAGCGTGAAGATAGTGTCAGCGCAGGGCTGTGTGGTTTAAAGTGAGTTATGATAGTCTGTGTGTACATGTTTGGCCATGTGTGTGTGGAGATGGATTCAGGGGGTTATGAGGCCTTTACGTGTGTGTAGTGATGGATGCAGGCCTATGATAGCCTGTATAAGGCTGTGGCTGTTAAGATAAATGTGGAGTTTTGATGGCCTGTGTGTGCGTGTTTGTGTGCGTGTATGTATGTGTGTGTGTGTGTGTGTGGAGAGAGAGATGTAGAGTTATGATTGGCCGTGCAGCAGATGGCAGAGGTCTGCCCTAACGGAACTGATGAATGGCAGATGATGTCATCAGGGCACTGACAGGCACTGGTGGCTGCTCACAGGAAGTGAGCAAGAATCTGCTTTACATTTCAGCCCCACTGGACATCTGCTCAGTGTCCTCACTCACGTTATTCTCTTTCAGATGGAACTCAGATACTTTTTTAATACTTTAACTTGAAAACATTTTTATTTTAGGTAGGTAGTACTGTAGCCTAGTGGTTAAAGATCTGGCTGGTAACTGAAAGAATGCAGGTCCAAACCTCAACTATATCAATAATTACAACAAAACATACTTAAATATGAATTTAGAATGATGCATCATCCAATATATTATTACAGCAAATGAATTGAAACATTTGTTAATTTAGTTGTAATGCCTCCCTACCTGATGTCTTCTGATTTTTACAGAATCTAAAATGTATATCTAATAATTCATTTTTTTAAATAGAGCTAATGTAAAATAATAAATGATATATTTATAAGATATAATAAAATATATGTACTATTTAGTTCACTCAAATTGAGTAGGCTAATGGCAGATTTGAAAAAAATATTTCTATATTTTATTTAATAATTTAAAAATATATATAATATAAAAAATTTATATAATAATGAAAAAAAATCTGAAAGGTAAACCTTATCGTGATATATATATATATATATATATAACGATAAGATTTACCTTTCAGATTTTTTTTCATTATTATATACATTTTTAATATTATAATTTTTTTAAAATTATTAAATAAGGTTACATAATACAATAATTACAACAAAACATACTTGAATATGAATTTAGAATAATGCATCATTCTAAATTAGCATATATAATATATCATATATATTATATATATGAAGAGTTCAGGTGCAAAAGCGCCAAGTGCCATCTGAAATTTTCTTCTAGAATGATCATTTTTATCAATCTTGTATATTAAATTCACTAAATTCACTTAAATGGCAATGAAAATTACCTATAAATTGTCATTTAAGTGAAATAACTGAACTTAAATATACAAGCTTGATAAAAATGATCATTCTAGAAGAAAATTTCAAATGGCACGTAGAGGCTTTTGCATCTGAACTCTTCATATATATATATATATATATATATATACACATATATAAACTAACACTAGAATTATTATTATTATTATTATTATTAAAAAAAAGTATTGCAATGCACGTATTCCTGTAGCTCATGGTCAAACATGGCAATAGCAACGCCAAGGTCATGGGTTTTAATTCCAAGAAACACATGCTATTAAAGTGTGTTGCATGTATTGTAAATGGATTTGGATTGAAGTGTCTGCCAAATGCATAAATGTAAATGTAATGCATATTGATTGTAACATAACTGTTTACTACACTATAAAGGGGATTACATTTTTTTTTTTTTTCTAATACGAGGTACTTCAGATTCCTTTCATTTACCAGCATAATGTTTAATAAGTTGACATGGTGATTAATCTTGGAAAGCTGTTTGTAAAGACATGCTGCACACTTTACAGTGCTCATCCC
The DNA here is from genome assembly GCF_951802725.1 of Rutilus rutilus. Lineage (NCBI taxonomy): Eukaryota > Metazoa > Chordata > Actinopteri > Cypriniformes > Leuciscidae > Rutilus > Rutilus rutilus. The sequence continues at coordinate 14,938,967 of NC_140215.1, read as the reverse complement.
AGCGTTTTCTCTCCTTATGACATTCAGCTGGAAGTCCCAGTGGACTCGGTGATAAAATATATACTCTTTAATGTGCCAGCCCCTGTTTTTATTTGTCTGGTAGACATAAAATCCTTTTTCTTTTATTTCCAGAGGGTTTTAACGGCAGCCCCACCTGTGACATTTTACACCTGCACATTTATGTGTCAACCATCGACTGAGAGAAAATAAATGATATTTATTTTCCTCCTCTGTTTTGCTCTACCAGGTTCCTCTTGAATCTCTTCCAATCATATTGATTTTTTATGCACCGATTCCTTTGAGGGAGTTAATTCATTTGCCCAGAATGGCATTGCCAGTCTGCTGAGGGGGCGGCAGTAGTGTTGAAACATGGTCAGTGAGGGTTCACCACCTTGTGCCATATGGCCTTTGTTGAGAAGCCAGGGCCCTTGCTAATCTCAGCTAGCCATATGCATCTGCTTGAGTGCGGTTTTTTCCTATCAGAGAGTTTTCGTGCCATATGGAACGGGTGGGCTTTGTCTCCCAACATATCCATGCCCTCAATGCTACCGAGAAACACATAATTTCCAAAAATGCAAATGCCTATTTCTTAGAAGGGCCTCTCATTTTATCTGTATGTAAAATCTCTCAAGCATTTATAGCGGCTATAAATACAGAAGCATCAATAATAGAGTGCCGCGTGACACTGACAGAATGGGCTATCAATCATACGTGCTTGATTGGGCATGCTTGTATAGATGTTAATTTTACATCTCACAAACAATCTGGGTGTATAAACACCAATTCAGGAAAATAATGATTTATTTTACAGCACAGTACTACATGAAGTGTGTCATCTGTTGTGCTGAATGTGTATGTTTCTCTGCTTGCCACCAGAAGAAACCCCCATGTGCACGCCGACGGCGAGAGACGGCTATGAGAGGCTGTCGTTTGCAGGTCAGACTTTACCTCCAGGATTCCCCTCACCCTTCCTCTTCCCTGATGGGCTGTCGTCTATAGAGACCCTTCTGACTAACATCCAGGTAAGAGCCCTCTCTGTCAGAAGATATTTAGCAGAAAGTGAAATACGCCATGAATGGTCTTTCTTGATCCAGTTCTCCCTGGTTGATTCAGATGGTCTTCTAACTACTTATTAGTGAATTGGTCAAATTCAGACTATTCACAAAGCATTAATAAAATGCTTGACGACAAAAATGTGTTATGTTGGGAAACCAGCTAAGACCATCCAAGGCTCTCAGGCTGGTTTAAGTTCAGTTTAAGACTGAATTTCCCTCAAATGGACATTTGAAAATGGTATTGAGTGTTGAGGTTTTTTTTTAACCTATTGGAGTATAAGACATCCAAAGAAACTGTCGCACAACATCTGAAATAAATGTTCAATATCCAGATTGATAAACAAACTAAATTGATGGATTGGACTGAATATAAAAGTAAAAAAATAATAAGTCATAATAATTGAGTAGTATGATGATTCCAATAAAATGTTTCCCTTGAATTTTAGCAGACTATCTGCTGTTTGCTATAGTAACGTTCTATTTTAGCCCACTGTGGACTGGCCAGCTGACACATGTCATGATCTTATCACGTCATGTGTCATAACACAGTGAACACCAGTGATTCTGAAGATTACACACATAATGGAAGGAGATGGCACATCAAGTCGTTTATCACAATTTATGGCAGTCTAAAGCCACTGTTTGGAAAATATTGTGAAGGGAGGCTGATGTGGAGTGATATTACTGTAGCATCATGCTTGAGGTTAAGTCAAACATTCATACAGTAAGAAATATTCATGCTGTTTACATTTAACAAACAATTTCCAACGTTGATAATAACAAGATTTTTTTCTCGAGCACCAAATCAGCATATTAGAATAATATGCATCAAAAAACGATTATTTTTAATAAGAAGTGCCTTTACTAAGTTAATACCCGGTGCAGTTGCCTGTGGCAGGTTTGTAAAAAAGTTAAAATACTAGTTTTCTGGGTTCTCCTCCAGCTGATGTTTTTCCCCATCAAAACAAATGCACAGCCGCATATATTCACCATGACTACCTTGATCACCACTGTGGTTGTCATGCAAGTGAGACCTAGTCAGAAAGATGAATGTAGTTGATTAACACTGCCTCTGAGACTAATGATGTGGGTACAGTATGGGGAGTGAGAGGTTTGCTCATTGCTCTTGTGATATGGCCATCAGATCTATCGCGCTGCTTTCGGCCCTATTGTTAATTAGCAGGACTCAGTTCAGTCAGTCATCTTTAATCATGATTTCAGGGTAATGTTTTGATTGAACATTCACACACAAATCAACAAAACGAACCCAAGCAGAAAATTGAGATAAAGCAACTTAGTCTAAATTGGGGTCATACGAAGGAACAATTAGTATGATATAGCCCATTGCATTTGGCTTAATTGCATGTGTACAGGGAATAATTGTTTTGAAATGGTCACCGCGCTGTTTGCACGGCAAATACCTTTTTAAGTGTTGTTTTGAGACAAGCTGCTGTTTAGTTCAAGATTTGATCGTTCTTGTACAATCTGCTGCTTCACAAACTGACGAACAGAAGTTATAGTTTAATTAAAGCTTATGTTGTGTCCATGACATGTTGCTGTTCATTTGAAGAATGACAGTTCATCCAAAGTTCAGTTAATGACAGTTCTGTTATCATTTGTTCACCCTCATGTCCAGTGTTTTGAATACCATCATCTTAGACATTGACTTTGGAAAACAAGTTTCTTCAAAGTAGTTTCCGAACTTCGAGTGCCACTACTTTATGATAAAATAAAGCATTCATATAGTTGATTGACTCCTGAGTAGGTGTGTGTGGACTTGTGTATAATGTGAGTTTTTTTCTCCTGCTGCTGCTGAAGGGTTTGCTGAAGGTGGCAATTGATAACGCCCGCGCTCAGGAGAAACAAGTGCAGCTAGAGAAAACGGAGCTAAAGATGGAGCTGTTTAGAGAGCGAGAGCTCAGAGAAACCCTGGAGAAACAACTGGCTGTCGAGCAGAAGAACAGAGGTGTGTATTACTCACACACGCACACACACACACACGCACACTTAAACCATAGAGTACACACAATTTGTATAGCACCTATAGTTTGATTCTTGGTTCTAGAGGAATTTATTTATTTATTTATACGGAGTCCCACATTTGACATGCAGGACAAAAAAAGTAAGTATATCGTGGCCACAAATGAAAAAAAAATTTCCCACAACTAATGTTAAAAATGTTTGTTCCCTCATTTTAAGTAAATCGCGTGCACCGTGCACGATATAATAATTTGTCCCGTTTTACTAAATTGTGGCCACGTTGGAATAATTTGTTCCCTTGTTTTAAGTAAATCAAACAGATTAGTTCAATGTGGCCACGATTTACTAAAACGATTGAATTAATTAAGTCATAGGAACAAATTCTTATCTCTTTCCCTGCCATTGACGGAAATTTCCTGCTTTCCATGTTTTCACTCTTATACGGTAGGGGGCGCTATTACCAGACTCATTTGAAAATTTCATTTCATTTCATTTCAAAATTGAGTGGAAGTACGTAGGAGGGCGGAGCCAGGCTAGCGCTTTTAGGCATCTTCTGAAAGAGTACAGAATCTCCTGATCAAAACACAGGCGAAGAAGAAGCCGAAACAAGCGATAGCATATGTAAGCAGATGCATATGCAACCATCAACATTAAACGGCATATAATTCTAAACTGTCTAATGTTACTGAATGATATGTCGACCCAGGATGAAGTATGGGACTGTGAAAGCTTTGGGGGTGTTTATAGACTCGATCTATGTTTTGAACATCGTTCTGAATCAAATCTGGATGTTGTCTTTTCTCAGCTTTTTGCTCAAAATGTTGCTTATTTTTAAAACTTTCCCACATTCAAGTGCTGATAAAAAAAGAATGCATTAAGCTAGAATAAAACGGGTTTTTTTGTTTAGAAGCAGAGGGTCTGTTCTTTCTTTTGACATTGTATATTCAGATATGCAAACAACAAAATATTCTGGGGACCATTCAAATTTTGTGAAAATGATGGCGGTGGCTGGCAACTTTTTTCAAAAACGCTGGCAGGGAAAGAGTTAATTCGTGGCAACGATTTAGTGAACAAATTCTTTATTTGTGGCCACAATATATATATATATATATTTTGTCTGCATGTCAATACCCCTGCATGTGAGGTACTGTATAAATAGGGCTACAACATTTAAATATACCGAATGTTACAAAAAAATCTGAAAAAATTAATTATTGTCCTCTTATTTAGAATTTTGCTTGTAGCTTGTTTGTGCTAAGAACATGAATGGCAAGTCAAATCACACCACCTGTTATGGAGATGTGTGTGTGTGTTTGTTTTTAGTGATCATACATTTGATTTCTGACTAGCAAACAATAAAACAAAAAATCCATAGACTTACATACCGTTAAAAATTTTGGGGTTGGTAATTAATTAATTTATTGATTTGAAAGATTTGAAAGATTAAATACTTGTATTCAGGACGGATGGTTTAAATGAATCAAAAGTGAGAGTAAAGGGCTTTCGCATTGTTACAGAAAAAAATTATACTTTAAATAAATGTTGTTATTTTGAACTTTCTATTCATCAAAGAATCCTGAAAAAACAAAATGTATCAGAATTCTAACTGATCATAATTTAGAAATGCTACTTGTGCACCAAATCTGCATCTTATAATGTTTTCTGAAGGATCATGTGACTGAAGCAATTCCAGGCATCAGTTTTTCATCAGAGACTTTTGGTGGCCTTTTTTTGTCTTGGGCTTATAAGCCAACCACCCACAAAAATGTTTGCATGGACAAGTACCAAAAAAACTTCATAAATCCCCATTTTCAAAGCATAGAACAATTTGTGCAAAAGTGCATTAAAATAACCTGAAAATCTATGTTACAAACACAGTTGTTAATTACAAGCACACAAAACAAAGTGATAGAGACAAGGTCATAAATCGAGCAGAATGAGGCATATTCACATTTCGATCAATACATGAGCACATATTGATTGTGTGTGCAGAAGTGCTTTTGGGAATACAGTATATTACAGTACATAGACAATGAAAATGAAAGTGAAAAAAGCTTTCATTCGAGTGAATGTGGTTGAACTCATGGAAATATGAATAATAATTTATATGGTAAATGTTTCTAAATGAGCCACAATATTTCTCGAGGGAAGGCCATGATTGGACTACAGATTGATAATAGTTTAGCTAATCATTTTCAACTCTCTTTGAGATTAAAAGTGATATGTGTATTACAGATGGCCTCTAGTTACATACTCTATTGTATTTTATTATTGCATGAACATATAATTATGAATCTACATTTTGGCATCAATAAATGATTTCGATTTTTTTTCTGCTCAAAAGTATTGTTAAGTGTGATTTAATATTCTCATGTTCTATGTATTTATCCTACATAATGAATCAAATTGAGCTTATTAAGCCAGTTTCACAGAAGGTTCCTTATAAATGTGCCTATAGCCCTCCAGCTTTCTTCTGTTTAATATTCAGCGTGCTTCTCTCCTCTCCTTCTTTACAGAAAGTTTCCCTTAACCTCGTCTCATTGGCATTTTAACCTAGGTTAATCCAGGTTATCGCTGGCTCAATTATTTCGCTAATGACACAGTCAATTTCTCATTGAACTTTTTTTCAGCTGCAACTTTTCTATGAATATTTCCTCACCGACAAGAGTTTGAAAACCAGCTCTCCATCCTTTAATCCAGCTATACCTCTGCAAATGACTGGGGTCCTTGACTGCTGCTTTTCTGTGTTCTTTGCACACAGCGATCATTCAGAAGCGATTGAAGAAGGAGAAGAAAGCGAAGAGGAAATTGCAGGAGGCACTGGAGTATGAGTCTAAACGACGAGAGCAGGTGGAGCAAACCCTGAAACAGACATCACCCACAGAAAGTCTCAGATCACTCAACGGTGAGACAACTTGCCTGTCTAACGTTAACATACTTCAATTTGTTAAAAGGTGCATTTTTGCCATTTCATGTGGATTCCTAGATATGGGATTTGCAATGTTGATAAAGGTCACTTCATGTAAAATATATTTGATTCATTTGCTGAGAATAATCTGATGAAATATGCTTCAGTATGTTAGAGATTACTACAAAACGAAACCTTCACATCGGGGTCTTCATTACAAGGGTTTACTTTGGGATAATGACCAGGTGACTATAGAATACACGATCCCAATTAATACACACCTACTGACCAAAAAAAAACAAAAACATAAATGGCCATGAAATAAAAAGAGGAATAAAAAAATCATCTTTTGGAAATGGAACTTAATGCCTTAATTAATTTTTTTTGGAAAAATCCAACCTTTAAGGACACCAATTTTCTTTGTGAATGTGAATTCTTTGTGAATACCTAGAGATTGGCATGGTTTTATTTCAGTTAGCCTAATAGCTGGTTTGATTTGCATTGAGAGATGATCTTATGGAAAGTACTCCATGCCAATCTCTAGGTATGGTGAAGGCTATGTGATGATCCAAAGGCCAAGGGAACTTTATCAGGATGCATAGTATCCTGGATCCATGAAGTAACTGGCCTTTAAAAATAAACATCTGCCTGCCTCTATGGGAATTTAACATAGGGGTGTCCAGACTTATGCACCCTGTATTTTAAGGAAGAACATTTATTTATTTACGATACATTATTCATTCACAAAGAAAATTGGTGTCCTTAAAGGTTGGATTTTTCCTAATTTTTTTAATTAAGGCATTAAGTTCAATTTCCAAAAGATGATTTTTTGTATTCCTCTTTTTAGTCAACTTTAGCATGGGTGTCTATAAACTTATGCATAGCATTGTATAATAAGCTGATATATAATGTGAGAACTTTGCAATATGATGAAGGGTGCGATAAAAAACATATCTTCCATAAAAACAAGCATTTTCTTTTCCAAATCTGGTTCATTCTGAGTGTTTGCTGTCAAAGTAATTTGAGTTGTTATTCAAAGTGTTGTTATTATTAACTAAAATTAAATCAAAACCACTAAATATTTTTTGTTAAATTAAATAATGCAATATAAATATATAAAATATAAATATAATATGTACGGTGAACCCCCAAAAAATAAAAAAATAATAGAAATGTTGCCTTTTCATCTAACTGAAATAAAATATATAAGTGCTAAAATTACTAAAACTAAGATAAAAAATTTATTGAAACTGAATAGAGATATAAAACTAATATTAAATTAGAAAAAAAGCTCATTCAAGTTATTATTAAATTCTAGAAAAGCATATAAATAATATTGAAATAACACTACATTTGACACATTTTTATTACATCATAAAAGGTTTAAAATGTTGAATGAAACGAGTATATTCTACATTAGCTACATCTGTACCAAGCAAGATCTATAAGATCAGGGTAACGTGGCGAAATTCTCTGTTCAGTATTCATAACACTGCTCATCCATTGGTCGAAACTTTGCCCTGACCCGAGCGATCTGCTGAGTACATCCGCCCATCACGAAAGACGAGGCTAGAAAACTTTCCTAATTAAGCGCAGATGTCATGGATGTTTAATCGTCATTATCTTTTCATTTTGCCAGACTCGTTGACCCAGGAGATAGAGACTGACCGCAGCAGTGGCAGAACAGATGCTGAGAGGACAATACAAGGTACGTGTTTTTCAAGAGACTATAAATCTGGGCTCAGCTCCGGTATATGAGCCTCGCTTTATCTCGGCCTGCTGTTCATGCATGCAGCCTGCCATCTGGGCCGCAGATCCTACAGTTCAAGACAAAGGTCAAGATCAGTGGGATCTGTCAAGAGAACATTTCTAGACAGGGAAAATATATGAATTTATGACAGTGGCATGGTCTGCTGTGTTGGAGAATTGAAGGAGTTTGATGAGATATTAAACAAGGAACAAGGAGAAGATTAAACATTAAACAAGCCCACTGAGTCAATTAAAATTGTACTTTTGTTTTGAAGTTTTTACCAGCAGGGATGTATTAAAATATTATTAAAGGAATAGTTCAACCAAAAAAAATGTTATATTATTTCATCATTTACTCAACTTCAGGTACTTCCAAACCTGTATTAATTTCTTTCTTCTGTAGAACACAAAATATATTTTGAAAGGTTTTTGATTTTTTTTTTTCTCAAGCAGTGAAAGTCAATGGGGTCCAATGTTGTTTTTATACATGTTTGACTTTCTTTATAAATGTGCCTACATCTATCCTATACAGATTATATTATATATATATATATATATATATATATATATATATATATCAATATGGTATTCAGCTCAATAGATGGAGGTAAAGAATAATATTATATGGATAGAATCTTTGGATAGAATCATTTTAAAGATAGACCCCCTTGACAGTAAGACCCTTTCTGTTGTGTACCTCAGAGACCAATCCAATTTAATGAGCATAATAAGAAGTTTCATTATCTGAAGATGACCCACAGTGGAGCACAACACACCCACTCAAATAAATACACACACACACTTTATTGGTTTTTGGGTATTTTATGGACCCGGTTTAGTCTGGTATCGTTTCACAGAAAACCACTTGCCCATTTGCAAATGTTTCAGTCACACTCTTTTAACTACACCTTAAGTGTTAAGTCGCTCATCGCTCTGATGTCTATTTTAATTGTACCCAGCAGCACATGTGATACAAAAAAAATGTCGTCTTGAGTGGTCTCAATTTCCCTTTGAAAATAGTGTGTGGAAATTGCTATGAAATGTGGGAAATGGCATTTTAATACCCCGTCGCAAGTAAAAGCCCCGTAACCCAGTTTGATTAGCCTAGTTAATTTTTTTGTGTGTGTGTGAAGGAAGTTTTTAGTAAAAATAAATGGAGATCCAGTGCAAGGAGTATGATTTTGACTTGATGAACAGGAAATTATTTTTTTTCAGAGCATATAATGTCATTAGCATTATGATGGTTCTTATGTCTAAAGATTAATCATTTTCCAGCATTAATTGCTAAAGTTAGTATAAGCATGGAGGGGAGAGAAGCTTGTTCATTACTACTTGCTTTTGTCAGTAGTTCCTTTGAGCAGACATATTGTGAAATTTGAGATATTTAGGTCATATGATCTGGAGAAAAACATATGTATGTTTTTAATGACAGTTATTGCAGTTATAGTTATTGCTCCACAAGATGCAATCATTTCATAGGTTTTATGGTCAGTGCCCTTGAAGAATTGACTTAACTGGCCACGGGAATTGTATTAAAATAGGTGTCTGTTCAATTATTTCTGTGTTCATGTCATGGTTACTGTGGACCACAACCAGTGTGGCATAATTACTCTTAAATGGCAAAAGCATAAAAAAGGGTGCTGATAAATTACACTTGCATGTGAGGGAAAAATTCTATTCCAATCTGTATACAAAAAAAAAAGAAAAAAAGAAAAAAAAAGAGACGTGCTATAATTTCAGCACTTGGCTGTTGGGAAAAATAATAATAATGAGAGCATAATTTCAGAGAACTAATTATTTCTATTTGTCTTTTGTCACACTCTGTAATTCTGCTATATTAACACAGTCTGTGTTTATTAATTGCTTTTCCAGTGTTTTGAATCCATTCCAAGAATAAGCTTGACTGTTTTTCCTGGCTCCTTGCTTCTGGGAGCACATCTCGCACCTAATTCCTTGTGATACCGAACATAATATCTCCCCGGTATCTTTTCCCGATGCTCAGCGCGTGCGCCTCGATGTTTTCTGCAAGTTTACACGACCCTGTGAGGGGAGATAAAGTTTTTTGTTGCAAGATTAAACATCAAAACAGTTAAAGTGAAATTAAAATTAAATGAATGAATGTCACTGAAGCAAAAAAGGCAGTAATTAATGGTTCCCTTAATTGTCTTCATAAAATATTTGCATGGGCATAATTTGCATAATTTACATGTATTAATTAATCTTTCAAAGGAATTTTATGCTGAGAGAAGCCAAAAATTCCTTTGTTTTATTTAGTATCTAATGAAATATTTATCCTCTTTAATGAACTTTTCATCTTGATTTGAATATAAAAATGCCAAAGTTTTAACATATTTTAATGAGGGGGTTCTTTCATAAAACAACATGGCAGTCATTCGATTTTTCCCACTCAAGAAACATTCCTGGCACTGTTTGCATAAGCTAGTTTAGCTACACTCCATTTGACCCAGAATTAATATGCTAATTTGTACATGTAAGATTAGCTTCCTGCTTGTTTTTGTTGTCGTTTTTCTCATGTTGTTTAAATTTGACTGTGGTATTTTAGTATTTTAATTGTATATTTTCTAAATAATTTAGGATAATAGTTTTGTTTTTATTTTTTGATTTGCTTTATTGAATATTTGCTGTTGTTGTCTGATATCAAAATACTGTACTAACTATCTCCAGCACCAAATATGGTGCAATCTGATCAATTGAGGCAATCAAAATCACATGCATTTATCATGATCTGAATAAATATGTACTGTATATAGCATTTATATAATGGGGTAGATAATGTGGATGAAGCTCTTGAAATGCCCTGTGAGCCTAGAGCCATATATCTGATTATATTCAATATTTATCAAGATCACAATATTAACCCTTTTTAACCCTGTAAGAGCCGAGTCAATGGCAAAACGCATGCAAAATAAGGCATGTTGCAGCTCTATGCACAGGCTGCAATTAATCAATGTTCATCAGATTACTGGATTCACATGAATCAATATTTATTTATTTCAGAGTTAAATTAAATCACAAAGCACAGATTTAGGAATGTACATCTAATAGTAGAAGAAAAAAAATACTTTTTTTTTTCTTTCTTTTTTACACAAAATCAAAATGATTTTATATCTGTGGTATCGCTGAGCAATCCCAAAAAAGGCCGAATATAAACGGTATGGTAACAAATCACTTAAGCAGCAGATACAGTATCTGTTACACCAAATCTCGTTTCAACACAGAGCAACCTCGATCAGTCCCCACTTTTCAGAATATCATTTTATTTGCACTGTCAAAGAGAGAAAACACTGCTTAAATGCAGTGATGCAGCATTCCCGGACACAGAGGAAATGTTCTGGTAATAAATGTCAAACACGCTCCTGAGCCATGCTTAACAGATGCTTTTACCAGAAGAGGCAAAGAGAGCTGCCGCCCATTTAGGCATGCACTTGCCAATGACGGTTCGCTGGAAATGGACAAAGCTCATTAGATCGTACACGTCAGAAAAGACATTCCAAAATAAAGGCTGCTATTTTCACTCAATTCCATTTATGCATAGAAAGTGTGAAGTGCCTTACATCATGAGGGCAATATTATGTTCTTTAAATGTGACATACATTAATCCAGGGTTTACAATGGTGTAATTTGTGCAGTTGCATTGCATCACTGTTACTTATCCTTGCTTTATGGCTCTGTTCTGTATACTTACGTTGTCTCTCCCTTTATCAATAGCAGATGGAAGACTCTTTCTGAAAACCACAGTGATGTACTAACAGCATGATGTTGAAGACTGGCAGCGTGTATCGTATGAAGATTCTCCAGAGTCCCCTCGCAGGGTAATTTAGTTACAGAAACAGGTCAATCGCTCGTAGAGGTGCACCAAGGGTTTATGCTTGGCCCGATGTGGAAGACGGATTGTGTTCGAATGTAGTATTAGGACTCTTATTCTCAATGATATAAACGTTATATTATGCCAGATGTGGGATTGGATATGATGAGTTGGCGAAGGTGACAATTTGAGCACAGTAAAATGTACCGTTTGGTACACTCGGTGATAATATTTACAACAAATTCACAGCACTGAAGATTTTTTATACTGTATTTAAACCAGCGAAAAAGCTTCGAAAATTAAATCTGATTCAGAGGTTTTGTTTTGTATTAAAAAAAAGAAAAAAAGAACATAAATCAATGTCATAACTATTTGCCAAGATGTTAATGATCCAAACTTGGAGAAGAACCTCTGAAAATGTGAATTTGAATATATGTTGATCAACAGAAAAGACTAATCTTTGCTTTTAATGTTTTCTAAACTAGAAGAAAAAAACAATCAAGTTTCATTTCTATCATTATTGTATATACAAGAACAGAAGATAGGTTAACTCACTCACTTTGGTATTTGTATATAATGTTAAAAGTTGGTATTGTGTATGCAGTAGATCTATTAGAAGAACAATGCCAACGTTTATATTGAATTTATAGATTTGTTTTGTTTCTGAGCCATCATTCTTTCAATTCGCTGCCACTATGGTGAGGAAGCATGCAGGCATGTAAATGTGTTGTCCTGAATTCATGTTATTCAATAAATACTTAACTGTGCTGAACAAATGTACTGTACTTAGGGTTTCTTCACTCACATCCAGTAAAAGTTGATAAACACTACTATCTTATTCACAGCTACATTTTCAGTTTGCAGTGATATGAATCTGAAGCTTGTATGGATTGATTTCAACTTCAGTTTATGGAAAAGTTGTATAGCCAAATGTTACCCATCATTATTACACTCAATTTGGTGTATTACTTTCAGTGATAGACCCCTTTTTGATAGTATTTAATGCATCATAATAAAAACATATTTATTATTCTTGTCAAAAGCTTGTCATTATCAATAACAGGCAACAGGTTCCCATCAGAAAATTACAGACACAATAATATTAGCCTTTTTTATTCTGAGATAAAAGAGGACGATAACTGGAAGATAATTATTCATAATTGCCCCATGTGAATCATATTTGATAAAACTGCATATTGAATTTGGAAAATTTTTTTTTTTTTTTTTTTTTAAATGTTTGAGAAGATTCTTTAAGTATTTGACAGATTTTTGTAACAATTGCCAGCAAAGATTGCAAACATCCACATGAGTCCTTCACACATTTAAAGCTACACTGTGTATGATTTACTCCCATCTAGCGGTGAAATTGTATATGACTACCAACTGAATATTACTTTCTAGCTCCTCCCATTCCGAAGGCGTTTTAACTCCTACGGTGGCCGTATTATTTCAAATCTGCCAGCAAACGCGAGCAAATCTCCCTCTCGCATTCGTCACGGTGCCACTGCGTGTAAAAAGGCGAAGCTTGTATGTCCCTCTTTGTCTATTGTATTTCCAAGATGGATGCGCAACATGGCTTCCGCCATTCGAGCGACTCGCTCGTATGTATTCTAAATGGCAGATTATACACTTACGAGAATACTTAATTAGTTGGTTGAAGTGATTACACATTAACGAGAACGGATAATTTTGAAATAACAACGTGTTTTTTGCTAAAAATCAACTTAAAATATTACACAGTGTAGCTTTAACAGAAAACAAAAATCAAGTAATCATAGCAATCCCAAACTATCACATTTGAATAAAGAATGAAACAATTCAGCCAGATGACTTTAAAATTACACTGTGCTAATTAATGGTAATGTTGAATATATTAAATTATAGATTACAGGCTTTTATTGTACCAAGTAGATGATGATGATGGTGATGAGGCACTTATTGGATAATCAAGAAAGAATATGCGTTGAAAGGATCCTTTATTAGATGGACGTATCTAATGTAATGGGGCAGCTATTTATACTATAATCATAGACATTATTTTGTCACACATTTGTCCTCAGTCTGTAACAATTCCAATGTTTATTGTGTTAAACTACATGTTAAAGTATCTTTTACCTCATCAACGAGGACTTGCCTTTTAGTTTCTTTTTATGTGATGTAAACACTGTAGCAAGATTTATGGACATATTGTTCCTTATTTCTTTCTATGGCAGTAAAGGAAACAAATATTGAAAGGATGTCTTGTTTTAAAGTGCTTTCCCCTCTTTTCTGATCTTGTCTCCTGTAATGACATGGTATGTAAGAGTGTGTGCGTGCGTTTGTGTGTGTGCGCGTGTATGTCCGAGTGTGTTTCTGCACACATGCACTGAAGTGTATCTGTGCAAAGTTGCATGAGTGTGTGTCTGTTTTCTATTCTATGGTGTTATATATGGTAATAAAATATTTGTGAGTCAATGATTATTAGACTAAGCTCTTTTGCGAATGAATCACTCTGTCATTATAAACAACTTCAGATAGTAATACACACTGTTTGTGGTGTGACTTTACCATCAAATGTCACTGTGTTTAATGCAGCTGAACTCTTGAATCTATGTGATTTTACTATGGTTCAATCCAAAAAGAATTTGCAATTGTATCCTAATAAAGAGACTGTAAATTTTCAGCTGCAAACAAAACGTCACGTATGATGTTACGTAAGCTGTGTGCTTATATTTTAATCTGAAGGGCAATCAAAAATGTTCATGGTTGAGTTGTAAAACATGTGTTACTGAGCAATGACAATATCTAGCAGTATAAAACCACTCATGCTTAGTACAGTGAGCACACTGCTCTACACAACACATGACTGAGAAATAATACCTTTCATTCATTCCAGCTGAATGGGCACAATATTCCTGGGAAAAGCCACATATTCAAAATGTGCATGAAGAAAGAAGGAAACAAGAAGAAACTTACATCTCTTTGTTTAATTTAATTACTTATTGATAAACTGTTAGGATTGAGCCAACCAGGGTCACTCATGTTATGCAGTACATTTTCATTTTTCCATCATATACAGTTGTGAATAAATAAAATCACAGTTTTTTTTTATATCACAATAAGTGGATTTTAAATAATTTCACTACTTTATTTTGAGTGGATGTCCCTGGCTCTTTCTAAGATGAAACTCTTGATTTAAAAAACATGTCTTCTTGGTAATATCATGACATCATACTTATAACATCTCTATGTATTAGCAATGGATTTGATGAATCGTGTCGTTTTGTGGCATTGTCTCATTTTAAAACATCACATCAAATCATAGAAGTAAATATATTATCAAACAAAATCAAGATTACCTTCAAGTTGACACCCTCATGTAAGGTCACTCTCATTCTCTTACTGAGCAATGGCGGTTTGTTTTTTCAAATTAATTTTTATAATTCTGTTTATTTCATTGTTTTGCCATTGTGTAAATTATCAAGTTACAATTAGCCTAATACAGCGCCTGAGCTTGACCAGAACATATTTCTAAAAGCTTGATACATCTTTTTATAGAAATACTTATTTGCAGCACAAACATTAATGTCTACAAGTTGCAGAGCTCAGAAGGTAGTGCGCAACTGAAATGACCCATGAGAACACCTAACTGTTTGGCTCAGGAAACTGTTTTCCAATGCAGTGCAGCTAATTGATATTAGTGTTATTTCAAATTTATAAAAGCTTAGGCAGAATTGACACTGAATGACAATTTCCTGTCGTAAGCAATTCTGATGGAAATGTGTTGACACAGCACGGCCGTGCACAGGTCCATTTTGCATGCTTTTGAAAGCGTGGCTGTAACAGAGAGGCTCCGAGATGAATAATTGACTGGTCACTGCATAATTCAACACAGCATTGTAAAAATTCAAGGTCTGGAACGTTTCATGTTTTTCTTCTTTATTGAAAATGAGGTTAAAGTTTCTATCAACCTTGGAAAAACTACATATAAAGTGGCAATCAATGGTGACTGTAATTCAAGTTTGGCCCTTTCACGAGCATAAAAGGTTTCTGTCGCTCACCGGTGAAATTTGAACTGTTAGGGTTGGATGCAGTAAAGAAACCACAAATGTGCTGTCTATCAAATTGTGTGTTTTTTTGTTTTTTTTTGTCTTCCTGCTTTGTATTTTAGTAGACAGAGATCAGCATTGTAGCTCCAGCAGTGGATCAAGACTCTCTGGCTGAGAATATGCTGTGTTTCCTCTCTCTCAGACAGAAATATACAGTAGTTATGAGCTGTTTGATGTCTTGTTCTTCCCCAGCTATTTAAGCGAGATTCACCCCTCCAGCTAGATGTTTCATATCACTGCACATATTGTAATAAATTCATTTCAGTTAGAACATGACTTTGAGGCACAAAGACCAAAATATCCACGGTGCTGTAATCACGTCCCGTGTCGAGCACATTTATAACGAGCGTTGCTCATTCCAAACATGGACCGTGTCAATGTCATCACTTTGGAGTGTGTGTGCTTTTCTTGTGTCGAGTGCGCATATAAAGACATCCTCCAGGTGATTATTTCCCAGTCTTTTCATTGCTAATACCACCATACCCAAGATGATAATATCGGTCGATTTGTTTAGTGCAGACACAGTAACTGTAAATGAATCCACATGTTCAGTGCTATTTACTTTTCAAAGACTAGTACCATGACCTGTCAGCTGATATAGCTTACATTTTAGATACAATATTGAGTAGATAATATGATAATTTGATAATTTGTACGTTTTGCTGCATGAACGACAAGTTCCAATGAAGCCACAGCAGAATTGTATCGGTTGCGTGTCCGTGCGAAACAAACACAGTAATGGCATTCCTGACTAAATCAGAGTTTCTGAAAGAATAATTTTTTTGAGAATGATTGAATAACTCATTCATATTGTTTCATTCTTAAATTAATCAAGAGGCTGCTCACTGCAGAGCCAATGGGTGGAGCTTGACTCCCCCTCGCTGGACGTAATGGGTGGAGCTATAGACGGTTCAACCACGCCCTAACCTTACCCATAATCCTATCGCCAAACATAACTCCACCCATTAGGTCCACAGAGGTGGAGCTGGACTAGGTTAAGCTCCACCCATTACTTCCAGAGAGGGGGAGCTGGGTGTCATTTGACTCTGCAATTGAGTACCACTGAGTGCTATATAGTAGGTGAAAAAGAGTAGGCCTATGTGAGAAAAGAAGTATGTTCGAATTCACAGTACTCATAAAAGAGTAGACAAAAAGAACCCTGAAGTGTGCATACGATTGACACTTGGGAGAGGATTTGTGAATGACAGTGAAGCATAATGACAACATATAAAATGTAGTACATCTGTATTACATTCAAACTACACACATTCATACTATATAGAACATGTTTTTTTAGTGCTCGCAAAGTAACTTATTCAAAATAAGTACCTACTCAAGAGAGTATGCGAAATCGGACGCAGCCAATGCTTCGGAGAAACATTCACTGAGTTGTTGACAGTCATTTATCGTCACCTACGGTGTATCAATATAACGAGTCACTGAAAAACGGCGCGCAAATAGACGAGAGGAGTAATACAAATATTGAAAAGTCCCAGCTTTTCAGCGCTCTTGGAACGCCACTTTGCCAATCAAATTCAAAAAGCAGAACTATAATATTAATGACCTCCAGGGCCTTGAGTCTTCAAACACAAAGGAAGCCTGATGTGCAAGTTGCGTTAATGAACAAATTAATACACTAACTAGCATGAATAATTCTTATTTCATTCAGGTAATAAAAAAAAGATAGTGCTAATTGCATTTGAACATGCTGCCCACTTTTATCTGAAATCCAGTTATAAGTTCTAGGTTTGTTGATTCTTTAGACAGGAATTTCCCTCGCACGTCTGCAGCATAATGCCTATTTCAGACGCATACTAAAATGTATAATTCTGGGGGGTTTTGTCAGAGATTTTGGTGGTCAGACATAATTACTCACCCTCATTTGACATTCAGCACAGTTCATAAAGTAAAAGGTATCAAAGACTCACCAGCCATGTGACTGTTCTTCATCTGCTCATCTTTGAGTCAGCGAGGAAGGAAATCGCACAGGCTTGATTGAACACAAGATAGACTTAATGTCATCTAATCAGAAAGACCATTATGTATTAGTGGAACCACCAAACAGAATTATCTGACAAGGGGCAGGCCACATTATCTAAATTAACATTTTGCAAGCATGAACATGCAAGGCCACAGTGGAAAATGAAAGGCTACAGGAGAGCGGCCTGCATTTAGACATTCGGGCAGTAATTATTAATTTATGCTTGTCTGTGGTCTTAATGAAAATGAAAGCCAGGAGAAGAGAACAGGGAAGGATAATGTGCCGTGAAATTGAGTTTCATTTGTTCGGGGGCCACCTTTTAACTTTTCCTTTCTTCCCAGGAAATGAAACCAACCAGAGTTCTTGTGTGTTTTTCCTCTGTGAACCCCCTCCCCCCCACACAACCAACCAACACACATCTCTCCAGCACAGACATAGACAATCTCTTGACCTCTGCAGTATCTGTAAATATCCTGTCTACCTCTGTAATCTACTTTATAGAGCCCTGCTTCAATGACCATTATTTCTTCTTCAATAACAACTGCTCATGTTAGCACTTTGTGCTCTACCAACTGATACTGAGCGCAACCTGTAACAGATTGCACAATGATACAACCGATGAACAGTTGAAGCACGATGTCAGATATGGATAATAAACTGGGTGTTTTATTTTCTTAATGGTTATGAATATGCACATACAACTTCCAATTGGCCCTTTTCTAAACTCCACCCTTGGTTACTTTTGCAAGCTTTACAGAGCATTGTTTGGGGGGAAAAAACATGAACAGCAGGTTATGAATGACACAAATCCTCCACAAACCTTTTATATAATAAAAATATATTTTCTATTTTATAGCCTATCTTTTATAGGCTAATCTATAAAAGAGCATAAGCTTGTTTGAGAAACCAACGGCAACCGAGGTAGTAGGGGTGGGCGATATGGCAAAAATATCATATCACGATTTTTTTTCAGGAAAATCACAATTCACGATTTTATCACGATTCTTTTTTATGTTGGTTTTACTATTTTGTGACTGAGCATTACAGCCAAACTAATGTCCATATTTTAAAAACAAAGCCTTAGGTAACAAAATATAAAATAAAAAAGAATGGCAGACAGGGGCGAATATACATTTTTTTGTAATTTTCTTTGTTTTTAAATATTAAGATAAAATATACACATTACACATACACAACTTAATATACAAATTAAATAAACAGTGCTTTATGTTTTCAGCTACAGTAGGTGTATTTAACAGTAGCATTGAAGAAAGTAATTAAATGAACAAATATGAAAATAAAACAAAACATAGACTTCACTGTATAAATTATACATTGATACTTATTAAAGCTACTATTAAAAGTTATCAGTCAAGAGTGATTTTGTCTTTTAATTTAGGCCTTTGTTTATGGGAAATTGTAATAGCCATTGTTGTGTAATTCATGTTTTATGTTTTGCAACACAAATTAGAACTTTAGCACTTTTTATGGTAGCCTAGCCTAGGTATCCTTTACCGCTTTCAAACTTCATGCTAATATTGTAGGCTTATGTTAAGTATTTAAAAATTCATAAATGTAAATTAATGTAATTTGTTCAGATTTTAAAGATAGAAATATGGGGTGGAAAAGTATTTTTAGGTGAGTTGTGAAAATTGGCATAGTTATAAATGCCATTGAAGAACCTTTATCTATAGATTTGACAGATTAGATTAGCAAATGTCATATTATTAATGTTAAAATCATTTCAAGAGGCATGTTTATTCTGATCTACCGAAAGCAAATGAAAATTTAGTTCCAATGTATTATTTGCACGTTGGCGCTCTGTGTGACGAGAGCAAATCCACTATCACGTGTCTTGATCCAGGGATTTTTCTTCATTTTGTCCACTTGTCAAAAGGAAGCCTTGGGTGCACGAGGACAACATGTAAACCCTCGGAACATACAGCCATTCAGACACACAGAAACACATGCAGAAGCTATTAACCCTCCTCCAGCTCATCAACTTTGCTTTGCAATCTTCTCTCAGAACCATTAGAATACCCTGAAGAAATGACTTTCCAATTAAAGGGGATCTAGGAGAAGACAGCCTTTTTATCTCTGACTCCAGGAGTTCTTTATTCCAATCATTTAAATTGGAATTGATTTTTCAATTTAGCCACTGACTGTTCTGGACATACAGCAGAGGGGGCCAAATAGAGCTGCGTTCTGAAATATTTGTCCCTCATAAAGTCACGGTGGCCTAGAACGCATTAATGTGTTTTGCACGTCACTGCCGCAGACAACAGATTTTTAGCTCAGCATGCTGATGGAGAGAAAGCCCATCAAGAGTGGCCACCTCCCTCACACTGCAAAGCACTGGACTGGTGCCTGTGGTTTCTTTTTTTCTGACCGAGTTTGATTGGGTTTATTTTTCTTGTAAGGCAGCTATAATGTTGAGCACATTTAAATAGTCTTACTCATTTGATCAGAAGCGACGCACTGAGCAGCAATGTATCGTAGATTAGGAGTGCTGAAACCTTGAGTGCGGTGGTGTAGGTGTAGCCCCCCGACTTGTAGCCCACATACCGCACATACCCTTTGTCTAAAATAAAATATGATATGTAGTTACTGTTGGTTTGCATTAAATGTGTTATTTTCTTGCTGTAATTCTCTATAGTTTTAGAATAGCAACGTTTTCTCCACTAAATGTTTAAGTTCAAGTCCCAATTTCAGTGCAGTGACAGCCACCTAAAATAACTTTAGGACTAAGATCTCAAGCAAAACGGCTAGCTCCTGCTTTTTGACAAATTATTTAGAACTACTGGGTAAACATTGTCAAGCAATTTATATTCATGAGGCAGATTGATAAAGTTTTTAATGTGGACTTGATGATATTAACAGGTAAAAGTGCACTTTCACTTGCACTAAGAAAAGAGCAGCAATGTCTCAAGTCTGTGGCCTCTGAATACAATTGGTGCACTTTGACTTTTTTTTTTTGTATAATCATTTGATGCATTTTATTTATAATCATATTCATGTTAAATGGTTCACATTTAGGCTACATTTTACAGGCTAGCCAATAGAGCCTACTACAGACTAAATCTCCGGCTTGATAGTAAAGGAGAAAAGAAAATAACTGTGGGAACATAAAACTTATAAGATTATGACTGTAGAAGAAAATGCAGACAATGCCTGAACAATGTCACAACCCTCAAAATCATGTGGAGCGTTCATTTACTTGTGTAGAGTTTGTTTCTGGCACGTGTCCTTTTAGATAAGATCATCTGCCAAATGCACAAATGTCAAATATGATAGAGAATACATGTATGTTGCATTGAACTATTTGTACATGGACTTGAAATCTTTAAACCTCCTGTCTGTAAAAACGAATCAATCTTAACTTAATGGTGCAGTAAAAAAAAAAAAACAAGAAAAAAAAAAACTGAGCCACAATGGCCAAACTTGTGTGTTTAACAGGCCTCAGCTACTGTGTAGTCCAGCCTCTAACAAGCCCTGCCATCAGCACTGTAAATTTCCCCCAGCTTCAGCCCGGGCGGAAACAGTTGTCTTCTTCAATAACAATTGGAATCAGATGTGCTTGTGTTTTCCAGCCAGGCCTGTGAAGTCTTCAACAGCACTGGCAGCTGCCTTTTAATGAGCATTTATTGTTTCGCTGGCCATGGATACCACTTTTATAGGGTCAGGTTCAAGGCGGAATGATTTTCTTCGCACTGTTTTACAGAAGCGTTTAGAGAGGTTTTTGTGGACTGATGGTTCACTCTAGGCTTCCTGACAGCTGCGTTGGCTTGTTTGGCTCTCTCCCCCATTTCTTTTTCTTTTTCTCTCTCTTGAGTTGTTTAATATAGTTGTGTCGCAGGAATACGGACTAGAAGATTAATGGACGCAAAGGATCGGTGGCAGTTGCGGGGAGATGCAGGACAGAGCAGGCTAGCAGCCATCTGTTCTCACTACCTTTATGGCTCTCTTAATGGAGGACAGGAGACAAAAGCATCTCCGCCACCAGGCAGGCGGTGAGCATTTCTGTAGAGACACTGTAAACTATTGTCAGATCTTTTGACGGCATGCAAGCCAGCCGCAGACACGTACACATACACGCACTGAGTTTCTCCCAAATGTCTTTTTACCACTCAATCAAATGTGGTTGGGAATGGTCCAAGACAGTTGCGGCATGTTTAGAAGAACAACACTATGAGAGAAAAGTGATTAAAAGATCCTCTTGAGGCAAAACAGATCATTCACAGAGACAGGATAGCGTGTAATCAAATTAAGATGAAAATATAGAGATGGCCCTTTGGTCTTTTGAAACGAAACAGAGATGTTTTCAGAACTTCATCAAGTGTTGGCTGATGCACAAATGCAAATGCAGTCTGGCACTGCTTTCTTTTGAACATCATAATCAGAACGAGACTTCAGTAGAGTAGAGTTGGAAATATCATAATTAGGAGCTATGTGCACATAAATGAACAAGTGATGCCGTTACCAGTGGCAAACTTATAATTGTCTATGATACCCGAGCTGTGAACGCAGCTCTGAAAGAAAATGACAACAATTTTGTCATTATTTTCAGTGCTGTAGTTCAATAATATTAAAGTTGTATATGACAGATTATGGTCAATGTAAAGCTAAAGCATGTTAGATGCCATGCATAAAAATCATGTGGGTTTTGTAAAAGTGATGCAAATGTTTTCAGATTTGCTTTTTCACAGATATTGTTTTTTATTTTATTTTATTTTTTATATCATTTATTTATTTATTGGCTACTTGTGAGTTTTGTTTCTTTTGACGTAATAGTCAAAACTTAATAATATGTGACTTAGTAATTTAATCAAAATACTTTATCATAAATGTCCATGATCTTGAAGTATTGCGCCACTATTTAAATTATATTGTTCCATTCCAGTCTATTATTGTTGTATCATCTAATTCAGGTAATGCCGCCCATAATCGCCACCTAAAAACAAAATGAGCTGTGGCTGGTCACTTTAAAGGTGAAATATGTAGTTTCTGCGAAACTAGTGGCACCTAGCGGAATTACAAAAATAAAGCATGCTCAAACAACCTTGCAAACACCTATTTTGCTTTTAGCTGTTTTAGCTGTCATGAGTAAACAATTGTGTAGGCTAACGCTTTGTAAGAGCAAACGCGAGCTTCTCACTTATTATAAAACTATCCCACATATCTGCACCGCATTTTTGTACAACTGTTTGATGCTGTCTACACTGGACACATCAAAGTAAACAATATAAACGGGTACATTTCTCTTGCTGAATAGGTGCATGCTGATCCTGTTGTTGAAGTTAATCTTGAGTATCTATAGAGTAGTATTGTATCCTTCGTATCTCCGAAGAGCCTTTAGTTTTATCAGATTTATAAAAGGCCGAGTCTTTCCGAAAACAGCCGTGCTCCTGGAGGCGTGCCGTGCAGCGCTGCCGACGGCTTCCGTCACCCGAACTTGCACGTTGCACTCTTGCTCTCGCTCTGGTTCATGTGTGCACACACTCTTCCGGGAGAAGTGGCCATACAAGGAATTCCGCCCTTTATAACGTCATACAGGGCCATACTCGGAAAAAAACGTTCCTGTATTTGGCACAGAAATACTCTGTCATACGTCTAACTCGGTTTTTGAAACTTTGGCCATGTTTAGCATGAGAATCCAACTCTTTAGCTGTGTAGATAAGTCAGAATGCATGAAATATCATTATACATCCCCTTTAAAGGACTACATGCAGGTCTAAATGCAGCGAATTATGCCTTGCACTTCTGTAACTGAAGCTGAATGCCAAACTCTGATTTGATGGTGTCTGGGGGCTCAATGTTTACAATTTTGGGGGCATACTAATAGTAGTCAATGAACTATATGGTTTAGAGAATGTATTTTAATATAAAAAATTTAAAAACTTTTAACATAAAAGCATAAATACTTCACCTTTAAGTGTCAGTCAGACAGTCTGGCCAGAATAAGCTGAAGTGAAGTCTAGACTTTATGTTATTATTCGAAAGTCTGGCTTTGTGAGACTAAAACCTAAAAAAAAACTTAAAGCTGATATGAATGAGAAATAAAAGGTCTCTTAGTTTCACATGGTTTTCTTCTCATTGCACAAACCCGTCTTATGTTAAACAACAACCTCGCTTTTCTCTGGTGGTGTCGACATCTGTAAAGCAAAATGAAGTTTCCTCTCTGAGTATCAATCTTGTAATTGAGCTCTCGGAGGCCGCTACGTGACACGCACACACAAGAACCCTCCCCGCTATCAGATCCCTACACGAGGCTGCCCTGCGCTGTCACACTGAAGTGGTCTCCTTTTCTCTCCTCTCTCTCCCTCACAATCATTCTTCTGTCTGCGGCTCCCTAGGCCCTGCAGTGGGAGTCTTCCCGCGCACTTAACGCGTCAGGTTTCAATTATTTTGAATACCAAAAACCTTCCCATAATGAGGCATGACACAGACATGTAGTTGAATTTTAAATTGGATTTAATTGTTTTCTCAGTTGTAATTTCAGTCGGATAACAAAGACAGAGGGGGATGGATTGAGAGAGGAAGAAAGAGGGAATGGATAGCGAGAAGTGGGTGGGAAAAAGACGAATTCAGCGAGTGAGAGAGACGGACAGAAAAAGACAGGGTGAAGTCTCTGATCTGTTTCTTAACACAAATCTCTCTTTGTAAGCTCTAGCAAGGGCTATGTTTGGAATTACAACTTTCATGTCTCTTATCCCTGTTGTAATTCCGCCTTGCGAGTTCTGCTAGTGTGATACGATGGATCATGGGGAAGTTTAAGTGAGACCGAATTAAATATTTAACCAATCCGACATGAGACCTGTCTGCTCCACAGTGCTACAATTAAACCAGGGTGCTGTGCTTTTGCGTGCAACACTCGATCCCCGCTGAACGCTGTCAGGAACATGCTACTTTACAGACTTAAAATAAATCTTGTCCTAATCTATTGAAAAACCTGACAAGTGGAGACCAAGGTTTCAAGGCACTTAGCTGAGTAGTGTAGAAAAAGGACTGTACATTATTTATGCCCTCTAATGGTGCTGCTATTCTCTGTGTGTGAATCAGCAACAGACTTGTCCGCTAAAATAGCCGCCGCTGTAATCAAAGCCATATGTTTTCCTCACCTCTCCTCCACTAACTGATGGGTCAATGAGACTTTTCTTTGCATTGAGCGCATTCTTTCAGGGATATCACACCTTATATAGATTAAAGAGCGCAAGGTCTTTCTCCCCACTTCTGACCAGTCAAGATCTTAATGCATAAGCCAGTGAGGGTAAATACAGGCACCGCTGGGAACCGCATTTCTGTGGCTACAGAGATAATGAAGGGCACCATCCAAACGTTTTCAAACACCATTATCCACCTCAATTCATTAGGCCAACATGGCACTTTTGGCATGGTTTTGGATAAGATGTGGGGGGGGGTGGTTCTGCTCTGGGATGCCTGGAATTTTCAGACCAGATTCTCAAAAGCTTGAATACATGGTGAAAAATGAATAATAAGTTCTTATGAGAGTAATCTGCAATGTCAAATCTTTATTTGTCGATGCTGGTATGATTGTTTTGAATATTAGGAGGACAATGGTAGCCTGGGTGCCAGCCCGAACCCCGCCCACAACATTTTTTGGTCGGGAAGTTCGGTCTGGACTCGCTCCGTTGAGGAGCTATTATGCCCGAACAAAAATTGTTCGGACCAATCAAATTGTCAGGGCGGGCTTTATACGATGATGGACAGATGAGCAACGGTAACGTAATCATCCACGTCACCAAAGAGCGCTTGATTTGAATTAGTTTACAACAAAGACGACTGCTGCTGGAGAATTGAGATTTCACGAGTTCACATTTACAAATAAGTCAGATAGAATAAATGCGTATATAAGATTTCACACAAATAAGTCGATAGAATAAATGCGTATATGACGTGCTGTCCGAGGAGAGGGCTGTGGGCTCGGTAGCCATACTCCCCCGTATTCCTGGTTGTGAGAGAACAAGACAAGAGTGAGGATTCGGGGTGGTGGAGGGATGCTGAAAAACTGTCAAGGAGTGTTAGGTAAGTTGACAGAGTGAATATGCTTCCTCATGCTGATAGGGTAACGTTAGACATGGTATTGTTTGATGACAAGTTGATATTGGATTGATTATTTGTACGTGCTCCTCCCGAACTTTGTTTATGAAACATCATGTGTAGATTCCGCCATCGCGTCTGTTATAGAAGATATCCACAGCGCATTCATTTTAAAAGAGGAACAGAGAGCCGCGACATTTTGTTGGTTGAAAATATGAATGAAGAACATGCGTCATTTACTCCGTTGCTCTGATTGGTTGTAGGTCTATCCAATTGAGTGCAGAGGGGTTTTTTTTCCTGGTTCGGTTGAGACACACCCCATAATCAAATCTCTATGGAGCAGTATCAGACTCACATTCTGACTAGAATCTGAGTATGACGACGTCAGGCTAGGACAATGGGGCTAAAGTAAAAAAAAAAAAAAAAAAGTTTATGTCGATCACATTTTTACATTTTTTATTATTCAATATTGACTGACAGACTTTAGGAAAATGGTAAAAGATTTTTTAATTAAACAATTTATAAATACAGGCACTTAAGGAACTTAGCCCAAACTAGGGTATAAGGCCCCTGGAGAGCTGAGCTATTGTGTGCATTTATTTATTTATTTGTTTGTTTGTTTGTTTATGATATAGCGTAGCAAGACACTTTTGAGTAACATTTAAGTGCTACATACTTATGAAGATACACTTCCCCCCCCCCCCCCCCCCCCTAAAATTAAAACTTTTCTGTACATTCAGTTGTACAGAAAATGGTGAAACCTGCTATACAGCTGTATAGGGTTTGAATGCAGGTGAGAATAAACCATGATGGATAATGCATAACTACTCACTAGCCAGTTTGGTGGGTAGACACTTTGCATGTCTCTTAGGGGAGAAGCCTTGATTTTTTTAAAGGAACATTTGCCCATAGAGTAAATAGATTAACTGTTTGGAATGCCTTTGTTTTATTTTAATGGTGTCCACAAACAATGACTGACTGTTGTAAATCTGAAAGCAATTTAGTGATTCAGACTCAGTAATTTATATTCTATATTTAAGTCAAAGCTGTGACTTTGATTATCTAGTTCTTATATTTTTATTTTGGCAAGTAGAAGTTGCTGGCCAGTAAAAAGGTTAAAAAAGTTACACTATCAAACGAGTGTGAACTGTATAGTCTTTAAAGTCAGCATGAAACTTTCATTGACTTTCAACTTTAATTGAAAAATACAGCATGTATTTTCTAAATGCATTTTATTGATCCTATTTTTAACGATTCATACGTTTCTTTTTATTAAACAACATTTCAAAATGTAAAACTGGATCTTCTGGTGAAATGATTTCTCTGCTGACTCCAATCATTTCAATCAACTGCAAGCTTGCATTCAGAATAATCCAGCAGTGTTATTTTAATCATCATCTTTTTTTTCACCAGTAGGCCACTAGGTCTATGTTTATTATAAAATAATTTCTCGTCATGGCTTCGAAAACACACAAGGATGTCTGCAATCACTTGATAAAAGTAGATGATAATACAGTGAAGCGCATGATGTGTATTATAATGACAACACAATAAAATGTTGTGAATTTTTTTGTGCCTTAGTTTTCTTTTTCGAAAACATTGATGCATTATTGATTATCTGTTATTTTTCTAGTCATGTTTTCATATTTTTCTAGACATATTTTAGTCAACATTAATTTTCATAACAGAGTGTTTTAATTTAAAATATTTTAATTATCACCATGACAGACCCACCCCCTGCAAACTCCCAGAGTACTCGAGTACTTGTTTTTTAGACTCAGTACTTAAAATGAAGAATTGACAAAAATGCCCATCCATAATTCAGATCTGCCTTCAGTTGTGTTGTAGTTGCACAGTAGTACTTCCATCATTATGAGCTGGTGGGCAACAAATCCAATATGTCTTGTGAAAAATGATGTCTATTTTTAATTCTTTAAGAGCACTGTGATATTTTTTAATGTGGAGTTCTCTAGTACATGTCTAGAATTCAAACACATGTCCTAAGACATGTTCACTGTACAGCCGTTCAGCTTTATAAACACTGTACAGCCTGTACAGCTTTATAAACACGTTTCAAAAACATATCTACTGCTGCTCCATTGCAATTGTTCATCCAAACAGGTCCCACCCCAAAGTTTAAGAGTGCTACTAAGGCCCAAGTTTATACTCTTCAGAAAGACTAACTACTTTTTTCTGCACATTAAAGGGTTAGTTCACCCAAAAATGAAATTTGTCATCAATTACTCCACCCTCATGTTAAGATATTTTTGATGAAATATGAGAGGTTTCATTATGACCCCACATGGGCAGCAACGTCATTGCAACTTTCAAGGCCCAGAAAGGTAGTAAAGACATTGTTAAAATAGTCCATGTGACTACATTGGTTCAACCTTAATGTTATGAAGCAACGAGATGTTGTGATGTTCTGATGTTGCGTCAGAACTCCCAGAGTACTCGAGTACTTGTTTTTTAGACTCAGTACTCAAAATGAAGAATTGACAAAAATGCCCATCCATAATTCAGATCTGCCTTCAGTTGTGTTGTAGTTACACAGTAGTACTTCCATCATTATGAGCTGGTGGGCAACAAATCCAACATGTCTTGTGAAAAATGATGTCTATTTTTAATTCTTTAAGAGCACTGTGATATTTTTTAATGTGGAGTTCTCTAGTACATGTCTAGAATTCAAACACATGTCCTAAGACATGTTCACTGTACAGCCGTTCACATGAATCCCATTCCCCTTGAGTGGTCTGAGGAAGCCAGTCAGACACAACCAGTTCTAGTCATGTTTTTTATATGATTTGTGAATTTGGCTCTGGTATAAGTGCTCACGAACAGTAGAATCCCATTATAATTCCCATATCACAATATAAAACTGCAACAGCTGAGGCATAAAACAACACCCTACCAACTCCATTGAAGTCACCGGAGACGCTGCAGAGCAATATCCCACCAAACACATACTGCGGGCCCACTCCGATCATCACTTGATAGTGTGCTGACAAGCAAACTCTATTAAGCTGTCTTCAAATATGCAAAATGATATGATTTTACAATGATTACATATTCACTTCCCAGCTGGCTGGCTCCATGCAACTCCATTTGTCATTGACTATTGTGTCCAATTATATGATTAGCTCCAAACACTCCGCCACTTGGAGAGCTCTCGTGTGTTCCAGTGCACTGACTGATTCACAAACAAAGTCATTACAACATGTATTCACACATATCAAATAACAAACAGATGGCCATTGTGCGCTGGCTGATTTGTTTGTAACACGAGCGGCAGAAAAAAGGTAGTTTTTTGCTGGGCTTTGTTTAAGCCCCGACTGTTTTATTCCCAGAGAGAGACATCTGGCTGCCGAGGCGGCTAAATCAACTCAAATGAAAGACAATCTTGTTTCCATTAATTTTTCCTATGGAAAAAGTACTTGTTATGAAGATTCTAAATTACTGAGAAAGCTTCCAGATAATTCATCATATGGGCCAGACAGAAGACTGCAGTTGCTCAGAGAGTGTCTGTCTCCATTAACTTGATGTGTTTGTGTGTGTGGGTGTGTTAATGTTTGCAATGCACAACTTACAGTAGTGTGATGCGGTTATTTTGGGCAGATCAGTCTGTCAATGACAGGTGCTGAAACAATCATTTTGCTGATTGTGTCCCCAAAAAGTATTTGGACATTGAACAAACTGGTTTCAAAGGCATTTTTTAGTTTATGTATGAAGTTAGTTCCCCTCAAGTTCACACAGGTGTCCTAGACAGCAGAATAACCACGCAGTTCATCATATCAAAGTCTGTTTGAAATGGAAGTTGTACTAGTTGTACTTTTTAATTGTTGCTTACAGTGTCCAAATACTTTTTTGGGCTAACTATAGATGTAGTTTTTGGATGTAAGAGATTTATATAGATTTAAGAGCTTTATAAACAAGTTTCAAAAACATATCTACTGCTGCTCCATTGCAATTGTTCATCCAAACAGGTCCCACCCCAAAGTTTAAGAGTGCTACTAAGGCCCAAGTTTATACTCTTCAGAAAGACTAACTACTTTTTTCTGCACATTAAAAAATGAAATTTGTCATCAATTATTCACCCTCGTGTTAAGATATTTTGATGAAATATGAGAGGTTTCATTATGACCCCACATGGGCAGCAACGTCATTGCAACTTTCAAGGCCCAGAAAGATAGTAAAGACATTGTTAAAATAGTCCATGTGACTACAGTGGTTCAACCTTAATGTTATGAAGCAACGAGATGTTGTGATGTTCTGATGTTGCGTCAGAACACCGGCTCATTATTGGCTGACGATGTTCATGTGAGCAGAAATTTCATTTCTGGGTGAACTAACCCTTTAACAGTAGACAGTACACTTTTTTGTACATGTATCAAATTTAATAAATATGCTTAATCAAGCATCATCTATATGAATGTATAAGCTCCATGATTAGTCACAAGTGGTCACTAGGGGTGGGGGTGGATTTCACTGTTTTATTATAAATGGTCCTTCAGTGAGACATGCACTTTAAAATTGCAAATATTCAATACAGTCTCTCAATTAATATGCCACAAAAGCTTCAAACATTAATAATAATTACAACAGAATGAGAAAAGAAACAGTTTTAGAAGGAATATAGCATGTCACCACAGGATTTGTCAGCTTCTTAAAGAATAAACCAGTCACATATTTGAAGGAAAGTTAAAGAACACAAAGAGAAAATCTTATTTGAAAACATCACAATCCAAAACTATGAGTAAATATAATGCCACTCTCAAGTAATTTATTTACATTACATGACACCACCTGATGGTGATATTGAGACAAAGCACTGTGATGGTATAGCATAAATGTGCCCTGGTCAGTAGCGCCACCTGCTGGTGCCTTATACAGCAGTGGTCAACCACGTTTAATGGAGTACACCCAACACTGAACATTTTGCATGTCTCCTTTATATGACTCCCATTTCAGGTCTTAAAATCTCTTCCAATGAGCTGATGAGTTGAATAAGGTGTGTTTGATTAAGGAGACATGCAAAATGTGTAGTACTGAACGCGGATGGGAACCAACAGGTCAAGTTTAATGTTGTGCTGTACCAAAGGCCTATTTCAGTTTGGTTTCATTGTGATCAGCTTTTGTAAAAAAAATGGTGCAGAATGGTTTAAATTAGTATTTTAATCACATATATTTGATTAATTGGTATTTTATTTTTATTTTTATTTTTTATTATAATTAACTACATTCTTAAAAATAAAGTGCTGCTATGTAATTTAATTAGTTTTCCCTTTTTGGGAAATTTAACGTGCATTACATCCCACACTGAAAGGTAGTATCTCGTTTTACACTTCTGAAAAAGACCAACTATTCTAGTATGCACTCCTTTTGAACTAACCTCATCAAAGACATTTGCTGTTTCTGAAGATCATACTAGGTATGATAAAAAAGCATGCTTTGCAAGAGACTAACATGTTTTGCACAGATTGTGCTGAGACTGCAAAGAAAGTTTTACAAAGGAAACTGTTTCAAACACCTTGCCGTGATAATGCAACAACATTCCCAATTTTTATATATAAAACTCTTTTTAAAATAACACACACACTTGCAGCACGAAACAGTTTGTCTCCTTGCTCACACATACAGTAATACTTGCTGCAGCACAAGTGAATTAGCGATGGGTGGTGATGCATATCCGGCAGCACAACTAAAAAAAGTTTAACTTCATGCAAATGAGCGGTGATTCATTGCAGCGACTACCAATGAAGTTACTTGTGCACATGTGATTCGTCTCATGTGACACAAGACAAGAAGTTACTGTTACTGTGAGCAATTTCACTTTTTAGATTTGTTTCTGTTTGGAAACCATAATTGAGTTTGACTCATGCATTGATAATCGTTCATCTTGTTCTGCAATTTAAATCTTGTTCTGTAATTTATTTACAAACATCGACATGTTTACATTGTTTTTGTCAGCTGTGTTATTGTTCAGATCATGGCACTGGTCAGGTTGCTGATTGAGCGAATACTGTTGGTGTGACGGCTCTTCCTGCGAACGCTCCTCAGATAGTTCCTGTACAAGATCACGCTGATCACACGGTCCTGAAACTGCTTCGACACAATGTAGAAGAGTATGATGTCCAGCACTGTACTCGCATTCATCAGGAAGGTGGTGAAGGCCCCCCAGGTGTTGTAACCCTGCCCACCGCTGGCCAGCAGCATGGAAACAAAGCAGATGTGGAAAGGCACAAAGCACACGAGCACCTGAACGATCAGTGTGATGATGATCCTGATGGACTTCTGCTTGACTTTGGGCTTCAGTTTGGACGTGCGGCCGTGGATGAGGTTTTCTACGATGATCATGTAACAGCCCACCATGATGCACACCGGCACCAGGAAGAAGAAGACGATACGTGCGAAGTGGACGGGATTGTCACGGCGCAAGTAGATGATGTCGTGCATCTTGATGCAAGTGGTATAGTTTGAGATACTGTCTGGGTCCTCTTCCAGGAAGACAAGCGGAGCCGTGCTGCCTAGGGTCATGATCCAGACTCCTGCGCAGGACAGCAAGGCTTTGCGAACACTTTTTAGTTCTTTGGTGTGTCGCGGCTGCACTATGGCCACATAGCGATCTGTGCTAATGAGAGCGAAGAGCCACAAGGCTAGGCAGGGATAGAGCACCGTTAGTGCTGCGTTAATTCTGCAGAACACGTCCCCGAAGGGCCAGTAGTCTTGACTGTAGTAGACAATTCGAAAGGGCAGCAGTAAGATAAATACCAAGTCCACTAAAGCAACATTGATCATGTATACGGTGATGGAGTTCCGTCTTTTAGTGGTCAAGGCAAAGACCCAGAGAGCGGTCAGATTGACCACTATGCCTATGGTGAAGATAATGCTGTAAAACACTAGGCTAGCAGTCCGGTACACTTGTGGGACGTGGCCCTCCATGATGACGGGCAAAGATGTGTTATGATCCATGATGATTTGCCTGATTTGACCATAAAAAAAGAAACCAATGAAAAACATAGACCTTAGACCTTACCTTACTATAGTGCCAATATTTTATTTTTGGCAAAAATGAAAACAAGGCTGTGATGGATAGATGTATAGTGGGTTCAATGGATTGCAGTGATGTTTAAAGTGCCCCTATTATGGTTTTTCGAATATTCCCTTTCATGCAGTGTGTAATATAGCTGTTTGTGAATGTAAATGTTATGCAAAGTTGTAAAGTTGAAAGTGCACAATCAATAAAGTTATTGTCTCCCGAAAGAAAGAATCGACCCTGAACCGCCAATATGAGGCGTTTTTTATCCGAATCCTACTGCTTTACGGTTCTACATCACTAAACGATATATGCAAATTGCAAAATAGTTTTGTGTTTTATATTGTGTATGTTTCTGGCTAACCAGCTTACTAGTTACTGTCTTACTGAAATACTTCTGCTAAGCATCTGTGGGCCACTATTAGACTGTGTCTATTAATAAAGGTGTCTACACTGTTAGAAAAATCGGTAGAAATTACAGTATTACTGGCAGCTACTTGCCAGTAACTTACTGTAGATTTAAATTGATGTTATTTACTGGCAACAATTTGTTCAAAATTAAATGAACATTAAACATTAACAAGTCTTTATCTTTACAGAATAAAACTAAAATAACAGCCTCATGCAAAGCATTCTGGGAACCAAAATCTGAAGGAAAAAAAAAACAGAAAAAGGTTGATGAAGATTTCTGGTTCCCAGAATGCTTTGCATTAGATTGTTATTTTATAGTTTTATTCTGTAAAGACAAAGACTTGTTAATGTTTAATGTTCATTTAACTTTGAACAAACTGTTGCCAGTAAATAGCATAAATTTAAATCTACAGTAAGTTACTGGCAAACAGCTGCATAACTACAGCAATTTTTTTACAGTGTAGTCTATTAATGCAGATTGTCTGTCATTCTTACTACTTTGAGTAAATATAAAGGATGGAGCAAGATTTGTTTTACAAACATTTGTTACATCAGTCATTCACGTTAGTGCTGGGCGAACATATGCACCGTTATTGATACAGTTAATAGGTCCCGCATGTGCACCGCAATTAATTAGAAATATACACTTGGGTTTGTTGATGGGCATACTCTTGTTAATGCTGATGGTGAGGAATTACAGTTGAAACATCTCATAATGTACCTCAAACTGAGTACCGTATCACACTGAGAAACGTCCTGCTCGAGTCGTCCTTTCGATGGAGGTTTGGGTTAAATAACTAGTCCTTCTAATGTTTCGTCATCGGACTCGCGCTCAGATTGATATGGTAAAAACGACGTCATCGGCCGAGCTGTAGGAAGCCTCTGGACAGAGCTGACGTTCAGTTATGGTAATGGGCGTGTAGCTTCCGACATAACAAAATTAGGAGCCTTTAAAATAGCATAATAAGGGCACTTTGATAACATACTGATTGGTCAGCTGACTAAAAAAAAAATCCATAAAACAGTTTTGAAAGTTACTTTGTACACTGTATGCCATTGTAAAGACTGTAACAGTCTTTACAATGGCATACAGTGTACAAAGTCTATCCCTCACAGTCTATCCCTTTACTGTACATCTCACAATTTAAGCTTTATATCTAGTAATTCTGTAGTATTCTGTTTCTTGTAGTTGTGACAGAATATCTTACAATTGTGACTTTATTTCTTACAATGTGTCTTTACATATTATTTTAAATTCTCTCTTTTTCTACTCTATTTAATTCTTTACTCTCTTTTTACTCCACTTTTTATTTATAGTAACAGTATAATAGAATAGTAACAGAAAACACAATAGAAATATACAAATATAACTAAACGATAAATGACAATATTATGACAGAATTGTCTTCTTGGGTGAACTATCCTATCACTCTTTCTTCATTTGAATTTAAGGGTTTGTAAAAAAAAATCAAGTCATTAAAAAGTCTTAAAAAGAGAAAGGAAACAGACTTCTGAAATAAGATACAAAAAAGTAAAAACAAAATGTTGAATATCAATCAATATACTAGTGCGCACTTGAAGTAAATAGGAAGAATGCTACTTTTACTACAATTCTCAAATATCTGTGCAGTATCATCAAGTCATCCTCTACCTTAAATGAGCAGATATAATGCCACTCTACAAAAGTTGAGAAAAGTTGTACAAAAACACATTTGACCTACAGCATTGTCTTCTGATGTGATTGGCTGTTTTTAAAACCTATCGTTTTTGGGTGTTTTTGTTCTACAAGATAACCAAGTAAAACATTCAAAGGTACCTACCTCAGAAATCCATGTTGTTGGCATCGTAACTGTTCTGAGGGCTGTACGGGTGATAACTGTAATGTACCATCGCTGCCGAGTTTCGATCTAAGATAGAGGAAGTAATGAAGCCAATGTCTTTATTTAGATTATAATTTTTCTTTTGGTTTCTGTGAAGCCCCTTCACTTCCTGTAATGCATGCACTGGTGCAGAATATATCTCAAAGGCAAACTGTATGTCATATGCCGTTTGAGAGCAGTGGAGATGTACTGTAAAGATGTGACAGGTTTGGGTGCTGGTTATTGATTGGGAAAATAGGGTTTGTCACACAGCATTAGCTCTCTTGGGAGCAGCACACAGCAGGTGGTAACAGAAGGCATCTGGTGTTGAAGAGTTTTAATTAAACACAGGATGCTGAGGTTGTTGGTGTATAAACAGGAAATGAGATCTTTATGTAGGGTGAGATGGCAGCTCATCTTAAAATTCTCAGAACGAACAGAACTAGCTCTAGACATGACTAAAGAGATCAATTTTAGACTCAGTTACTTTTGCCGAGGTCAACTGGTTATCTGAAAACAAATATGATTGTTGTCTGCCACATTTTTCAGGCATAATTATGAAAAAAAAAAAAAACAGCTTTGGTATTCTGTGTGAAGAGTTTTTCATAAAGAAAAAAATCATTTCTGCATTTTGAAGGCAGAAAATACATTCTTTCATCATTTGCTCACATTCATGTCGTTTCAAACCCGCAACTTTCTTTCTTTCTTCTAAGGAACACGTCAACTTCATGTCAACATTTTTTTCATTAAACTATTCCTTTAATAACTGCTGTTGTTGTTCTGTGACCAAAAAAACCACACAAATGAAGTGTTCCAGCAGCGACATTCAGCCGGAAGTTTAATATACGAGTGTGAAAGAAGGTACTTTAAAAACATCAACACTAAAACACTGTAATCTGTGTGGTACATTCATATTTTCCATTATTACAGTGGGGTTATGTTCTCCATTGTGAAGTGTTACCTCAAATATTCTTACCAATGTGACACCTACACTGTATTGGCTGATTCATTCACCCTTTAAAACGCTATCTGACATTTCCTCTGTTCGACAATCGCCCACATCAGGAAGTCAGTAGTTTTAACTTGCCCATATGGGGATTACTGACACACAAACAGTTTGTGTTAAAATAGTAGAAACCTTGGGATTTTTTGTGAAGATTGTTGTGAAAGATTAGAGAAATGAACATGAGGCCTGTGAAATGAGGAACGTCTGAGTGCACATAGTTGATTTTTTTCGGTTCCTCCATATTACAAAAAAAAGGGAAGGAAGACAAAGTCCTATTAAGTACTATGGCAATAATATATATATTTTTTTTTTTTGGACAGTTATAGCCTGTGCTCAGATCTGTATGATTATTAGCATCATGAAGGAATGTATTGGATATATTAGATGAGTAATAGCAAAAACAGGGAATTAGAAAGCTTTTGTATAGCTTGACCTTCGTTTCAGGATGCAATTTAAGTAATTGCAAATATTTTAATATTTGAAGCCAAAAATGGTAGGTTATGAAAGCACTCTTACCAATTTTTTCTATCACTTTAACCTTAGGCAGTACAATTGAATGTATCAAATCTGGTCAATGCAAATTAGACTCCCAACAGGCCTTATAAGCTAAAAACTTTTTCTCCAGAAGATATGAGTGAGACAACAGTTTTATATTTAGTCTTAATGATTTCATATGCCAATGTCATACAGGGTATTATACTGTAGATTCTAGAGAAGTGAATATTATAGCTCTAGAGAAGTGACACCTGTATAATGACTTAATCTCATTTTGTAGACTTGTGTGGACATTTGAGATAGAGACAGCAGTGTTGTAGTCAAGGCCTTGTAGTCAAGGTTCATCTGCTACCTAATTAAGAGATATGGGTAAACAGTATGGGTGTGACGATACACTTAGTACAGTACAATAGTTGTACTTAGTACAATATTAGGTTCAGGAGAACGAGACGACACCGTTTTTAAGAACCCTTCAATGACGAAATTTAAGTCTGGGTATGGACAGTCTTTTATTTGACTGAAAGTCACAAAATGCAAAACAATGCAGGTGCATTTTGAAATGTTTTAACTAATCTAGTGTTGTCACTTACACTTACGAGTAATCGGTCGATTATTTTGACGATTAATCACTAAAAATAGAGTGAACAATAGCCTTTAAATATAGCTATATAATAACAATGAGGTAATAATAATTGGTTCAAAAGCAAGTAATCATATGGTTACATATTGAACAACACAGTTAAAATACATAATGTAATGTAATAGAAACATAATCAACTTAAATACATTATGTATTATAACAAATGCCTGCAGAGGGTGACAAAGGCCTGGTGATTGTTGTTGTTGCACTTTACAGCATGATCAAATCCTTGTTTAACATTGGCCAAATAACATTTAATTCTAATGTCCACTTAATCTTTAAGATTTGGCCACTTCTCAGCCACTGTAGCATTTCTTGAACAAGAACATGTGGACATCAAAACATGCAAACTCAGAGCAAGGGTTTAAACTTTTATTTTGAAATCACGATGAACAACAATTTGCATATTTAGAAACAAATTGATGTATACTCTGTGTTGGTGTAGGGTTTTAAATGATTTAAGTTACAAATCTGGTAAAATATATTGAGACAGGTTTTCACCTCTACGAGAAGT
Organism: Rutilus rutilus; assembly: GCF_951802725.1. Classification (NCBI taxonomy): domain Eukaryota; kingdom Metazoa; phylum Chordata; class Actinopteri; order Cypriniformes; family Leuciscidae; genus Rutilus; species Rutilus rutilus. Next base: position 14,901,364 of record NC_140215.1, on the reverse strand, counting down.
ATCACGTTTTAAAATAGTTTTTTGGTAATTGGTAATCTTGTCACACCCCTGAAACAGGTAGTATAAATACAGCCATTATTAAACAGGTCAGGACCTCAATGTAGATGACATAATATAAAACATAGTTAAAGGTATAGCGGAGGATTTTCCCGAATTTTAGAAAAGAACCGCCCTCTCCACTTTTTGAAAAAATGCACATGCGCAACACTCTACCTGCTCCCGAGAGGGAACGCCTATTAAACGTGTGCACGAGAGAGCATGCACGAGCTAATCATAGCTTACATTAACTTTTACTAGCAGTGATTTTAAATGGATTTCTCCAAATAGCATGCCAAACTTTACCTGTCAAGTAGAAACTTCGCGACTGAGGCATCAGTGGGAAGCCCAACCTGTGTTCTGAGCGCACGTCATCGTGTGAATCGTGTGCACGAGCACGTACGACGGCCTTACGTAAACATATCACCAGAATGATTGACACTTAGGAGGACCAATAGTCTTGATGATCCACCCGGAAAAAGAAAATCCTCCGCTATACCTTTAATCTGGATACTGCATTGAATATAACTTGAATGTAATGTGTCTTTTGTGATCCCTAAAATAATAATAATAAATCTATTTGACAGTTTCACATCATACTGTAAGGTTAAAAAAGAATTATAAAACAGTTAGTTCCAATCCTTGATTCTGATTGGTCAAAAGCTGTGCTTTATTCACGATAAAACATAGCCATGACCGCTTCACCCAACGGTTCTATTTATCACTGCGCCCTTAGCAACCACACATATCAACATAAACACAGAAAAAACGTAAGAATTAAAAAGGCTAAAATGTTTAAAGTAAATTTCGATTTTATAGGTGGCATGACGATGGATGAGTGGTTTGAGGAACAATTTGGAGAGACTTCTACAAATATGAACCGTCATGCTGAAGTGCTGAAATGTAACACTGATACATTCGAGAAGACTCGTAATGAAAAAAATATTTAATGCGTGCACAATAAACGGAGATGTTCAAATAAATTTAAATAAACAACAATAAAAAAAAGTATCTCTTGTTAGGCAGCATTTTAGCAACTAAATTAATAACATTAATAAAATAGATTAAAGACCTAACTGTTATCTATCAAAATATGTGCCTCGTTTTTATTTAGGCTATGTAAATATTTATATAAATTTATATAAATAACGGAATAAACAAAAAATAAATAAACGTTTTCTCATGCTGAGAGATAAGCTATGCCTATTTGTGTGAGGAAATTTCACAAATATTGTGTTGTAAAAAATAAAAAATAATGAGACAAAGTTTGAGAACGGTTTGTTGTTTTTATTTGAGCTTTCATGCATAGGGGAGAGTGGGGTGAGTTGTGCCAGTTTTTACTCAAAGTGACTTTAAAGTGAGGCCATGGCAGTAATGCCTTCAACTTAAGGATGTACATATATTTCAGGATGTGGTGCATCCCTGAGAACAATAACTTTGGATCTGAAATAAATTGTTTCAGAAATATAGCTCTTGGGAAAAAAGTGGTCTCATGGCACAACTTGCCCCTGGTGCGGGGGAAGTTGTGCCTTTGGGGGAATACATTGGGGGTAAATTGTGCCAGTGATTTCTGAAGTAAAACAGAACATTTTAATGTTATGAACCGTAATGCTATATGAAAGCAAGATAAATTCAATACAAAATTACTCATTTAAGGTTTATTTAGATATTGTCACCCTGGAATACCATAGCATGCGTTTTTCCTACTATGGTCAATTGCATAGGGATGTTGTATTGAACATAACTCTGGATCACAGTGTCATAGAGACAAGGGGGCGGGCTCATTTTACTCAGACGACCAATCAGTCTTTCAGGATCATTGTGAAGCTATCAAGCTACGCCCTAGCAACCATTTAGAGCACCATAGCAACACAATATATGATATTTGTGAATCATTTCAGTCAAAAAGGCTTTGGCAATAGATGCCTGTTGACATAGCGCTGTCTGTCAACTATGTGACATAAGAATAAAGTGACTAGGCTAATTTCTAAACATCCTATTGTGACATAGGTCACTTAAAAACGGAATAAAACTTCTCTTTAATAACATAGTGCAAACTCAAAACTGAAATCAGTGTTAGCTAAATTAAAGAAATAACAGGCAGGCCTAAGTCAAACAATGATGAGGCATGCCCATCTCCTCATTTCTCAAGATTATCCCCTGTGAGTATGTAGGTCTAGGTGGTCTGGATCTGGCACAACTTAACCCAGGCCCTTTGGCACAAATCACCCCAGACCCACAAGTTTGAAAAACTAGCATGATCCAGCAGTTAAGAGCTAACATCATGCTAACTGTATAGACTCATTGTGTAGCCTACTAAAGCACTAAAACATGTGTGAAATGTTTTCAAACTTGTCTATAATTGTTCAGACACTACAATCAAAAAACCTTAATCATAGAAATTTAACTTTGAAAGGGAAAAAACAGTTTTTTGCACTAAAATATGCTTAACTCTCATGCCATGTGTCTCTCTTCTTTGGAGGATGAGTAGTGATTGCTTTTCAAAATGATGTGGTCACATGACCAATTTCTTCTATGGTTTTCCAGAAACAAGGGTGGAACTACTTCCCCCCTGGCACAAATCACCCCACTCTCCCCTATTACACATTGGAACGTTGTTGTTCACAGTCAGGGACAATTTTTTTCTAGCGGAAGGAATGCTTTTATTGATTTAACTTCATGAAAGTTGCACTAATACATTTTTTATTGTGTGGTAACCGTTTTATAAAAGCAATAAGGTACTCGAGGCAAGTGCTGTATCGTGAATGAGTAACGGCTGAAGGGGTTGCAGGCACTCCACGAAGCCGTTACTTATTCACAATACAGCACAGCCTCTCGTAGCCTACCTTATTGCTTACATATGACATTACCATGACATTCTATGAGGGTTTAATATGATGTGGAATTGTGGATTAATTTATCTTAGCTAACCATAAGCTTATAATCATGCACCAAATAATACCCCCGAACAAGTACTTTGATCAGCCAATTGTTATTTGAGACTCAGTCTCTAGTTACTGAGATGTAATTATTGACAAAACTTTTACACTGACAGTGAATCTCTAGGCCTTCAGTGTGAATTTTTTTTTTAATGTTTTTTTTTAACCCTTAATCGCTGTTTGGGGTCAAAATGTCCCCAATGGACTTTTCCTTCATTTTTTAAAAGTGCTACCTTCATCTCAGGGGCATGAAACTCTGACTTTTCCTAAATAATCTATCTAACCATGCACAAAAAACCTGGCCTTGATTTGGTTGTTCTAAAGGTGTGTACAAAAAAAATGACCCCACATTGAAAATGAATGGGAAAATGAAAAAAATGACTTTTTAAAATTTTGTTTGTCAAAAAAATAAAAGTAAATCCATTATAAATCTGAAAATTTTTACAAATAAACCAAGGTCTGGTCCTAGAGCATAAACCCAAAGTAGAACGAACTTTCTATCTCATACACACACACTCACACACACACACAAACACACACATGTATGTGACTGCAACAGAGAGCATTTTTATAGAAATTGGCAAATAAAATAAACTAAACTGGCATAAATCTGAAAAATGTCACATATGCAACATGGAATAAGCTTGCCAACCCCCCCCCCCCACACACACACACACACACACACACTACAGTCATGTCATAGTGGTGACTTGTAATGTTACTGCAAATGTATGTATAATAATTTGCAAAAGCAAGATAATTCAAAATATATCAGAAAACAACAACAAATTATAACTCTGACAAAACTACATATTTTTTATGTATTTCAAAATGTTTAAATAAATATTCACAAAATATATATCATAAAGTTGTGAGGAGAAGTTTAAGTATCAAGAAAAATGAAGTGAAAATGAATGAGTCTCTATGGCCCTCTATTGGATATATGTGGTCATTGCAATTTCTTTCTTTAATTATAATTTCTAAAGTTTTTCCACAAACCAGCAGATGTCAGTATTCTATCCCTAACACATAGAGCAATGTCCAAAAACTATTTAGATTTAATTAAGATCATCATTTAAGTGATTTTTTCTTTAAAAAATCTTTTTTCATGAGCCAATTTATGGCCTAGTTATGTAATTGTGCAGTAAATAGGTAAAAAACTTCAAAATTTCCACAAAAACACAGCATAAATGTATAGTTGAGAAGTAAATAAAAAAAATGATATATAGTTTTCCATTTAAAAAATGTATATTTCCTTATGCAATCGCTCTTTAAAAGTTTGGGGTCAAAATGACCCCAAACATCTTAAGTGTTATCCTTTTTTAACAGCGATTAAGGGCTAAATCAAGCTTACAAACTGTGTACCTTTTCTTGTAAAAAGGATCCGTTCAAAGAGGTTTGAAGCAGCACAGCAGCTTCCGTCAATTTTTGCAACGTTTAGCTAACCACAATTCCCCCGATTCTGCATGTTCTGCTTCTCTGGGGTCTTTGTCAAGACACCACATATTGGTCTTCAAACTTTTTCCTGTTTTTGTCTGTGGTGTCTCTAATTCAGTCTTTCACATCCCTTCTGAAGATGAACTATTTGGCCAGTTTTCAGACCAAGTATTTTGATGCAATCCAGAATCTAACCACTTTCAATCAACTAACCAATCACAATAAGTCTGCAGTAAACATTTACTGCAATTATACATTTTAGTGCCTTTCTGAAGGGTGAAAAAGTCATTTTAATTCAGTTTAGTACAGCAAGCAATTTAATCTCCCCGTGTCTCTAAGCAATATTACCACTTGTTTTTCATTACAAACTAACTTAACACTAAAATGTCAATATAGTTCCCTGTGTAAAGAGGAAGAAGTGACATGTTTTGCTATTCATGAACTTCACTTTTTGCTTTATGTCTCCCTCTTATGGCTCTTTGTTGTAATTGCACTGAATTCAAGTTTGACATGGCTGTAAGATCATGGTCAAGAAAATATTTAACCAGTCTGCGTGAATTTTATGTTCTCTTTATCTCCAGGATTATTATTTTTGTTTTTTTTTGTTTTTTTTAGCTGTTGGCTACATGAGTAAAAAATATTCTGCCCTGCTAAAAAGGCTGGTTTGCTGGTCCTTTGTGGTTAAAGATAGTTTAGCTGTGAAGCGTCTGGTTTCCAAGCTGCCTAAAACCCATCTAAAACTAGTCAAAAGTACTTTTTAATATGTTACCAGAACTAGGACAGTGGTTTTTACCTTGCGGTTTGTGGACCACAGAGATACTGCATGGTGCTTGTCTGCAAATTATTATAGTTTTGGTCAAAATTAAATAACATAAAATATATATATATATATATATATATATATAAATTCAAACAGGGGTGAGCGATATGCCCAAAATCTTATATTATACAATATGAGTAATTTTTTTTTTTTTTTTTTTTTTTTACGATAACAATATATATCACAATAGTTATTTTAGCTTTAAATAAGGTTATGATATAAAAAATATTGATACCATTGAAATTTCATAATTCTTATCACTATTTTCAATATCAACTAACACTAGCCACAAAAAAAGAAAAACTAACACTAGCCTAAAAATAAACAGTGATAAATGAAATAGACCTACATGAAAAACTAAGCACTATTAAAAGGAAATACATAAAATGTGTAAAGTAATCCAATTTATTTAAAAACAAAAACAAAAAAACAATGCATAGTTTTTACTGTGTAAATTAAATATACATTTATTCTTATTACAGGTACAAAAGTGATTCAGTCAAGAGCAGTGAGATATTTTCTCTTTTTTGTTGTTTGAGTAGCATTAATAATGACAGCAGGTAAATTTGAGTGCTGTCACTTTAAGACCGACTGCGCGGATCCATTATACTCGTGCGTTTTCTTTCTGAACTGTTTACGTTCACTTAAGACATAAATTACTGTGTTTACTTGCAAATGCATGGTCACTTTGATATGTATTTAACCGTTCAAACCCATTTAGGCGGCAAAAAGTACTTGGTTCAGTTCTCACATGCAGCAGCTTCATCAGTTCAGCTCTCTTTCGCTGCTAATTGCGCTTCAGTGGTTTAAAATCACTTGTTTTTAAACTGCAATGCTTAAAAACGTATGTAAATGATAAGCTTTCGTGACCATGCAGCACAGCAAGGTCATGAGAGACAATAGTTCAAAATCTCTACCTGTTGACAAATTTCTACCTGTTAATCGTGTATATCGCTCACCCCTAAATCAGTATAGGCAAGTTCATGTGTTTAGTTGGTAGAGGTTGACGACCTATGTGTTTAATGATGTAATATCACTGAATGAATCAGTGATTGATTCTGAATCTATTTCTTACTGGAATCTCATTCTGTGGAATCACAGGTTTGAGTCACCTGGCTTACTGTTTCTTGGTATTTTACGAGTGCTATAGCTCATCATTTTACTGCAGGTGTTTTTGTCATTTCAACTGTTTTCTTTATTACTGAAAAGATCAAATAAAAAACTCCAGAACAAATTCTATCATGAACTAAGACAGCATCACAAAATGTTATCTACCGACTGAGAACAAATCGCTTGAAACGTAAAATAATCCAGAGGTAAGAAATGTGTTGTTTTAAGTCTCATACAGTCACTCATCTGCATTTCTTCTTCTTGTTTATAGTTCAAAAACAGTGCTGCCATTAGTCACTCAATAGCACACTGCTCCTCTCTTTCTGAGTGCTTCTTGAGCTCATGTGGATTTTGTCATTCCCAAACACGTCTTTGGAGGAGCCTTCAGGGGAGGTCCTGACCACGCTCGAGAAGGACATGCTGACTTGTTTTCTGAGCAGTCTGAGTACCTTCTTCTTGTATCCTTTGCAGGCAAAGAAGTAGATGAAGGGGTCGAGGCATGAATTGAGATTCATCAGACAGACGGTGATGTGAAGGGAGATCTGAAAGTCGTGCAGTTCTGAGCAGTCTGGCTCGTACCGCAGCTTTCTGATCATGTACTGCAGGAGGTCGATGTGGTATGGACTGTAGCACACCACAAACACCAGAATGACGGTGCAAATCACGCCGATGGCTTTACGACTGCGACCCGACCTCTCTGTCAGTTTATTGGACTTGGCCAGGATGCGGAGCTTGGAGCACAGTGCCGAATAGCATACCAGGATGGTGACGACAGGAAGGCCGAAGCCGAGCAACACGGCACCGATGAGCATGACAGGCAGGTTGTCGATTTTCTCAAAGTTGGGATACTCCATACATGTTATGTGACCACTTTGCTCGGTGTTCGTCATGGGCATTGACAGCAAAGGCAGTGTCTGCATCAACACCAAGATCCATACGCCCACACAAATGTACTGCACCTTCTGAACCTTCCGGAAGCGGGAGAAGCGCAGCGGCAGCACCACTGCAATGAAACGGTCCACGCTTAAACAAGTCATGAAGTTGACGCCAGCGTACATGTTGATGTAGAACAGCAGAGCCACGGCTTTGCATAAACCCTCCCCCATTGGCCAGTGAAATCCCAAAGCATAGTAAACAACACGCAAGGGCAGAGCGATTGAAAACAAGATGTCTGACACCACCAGGTTGGCTGAATACAAAGTTGTGGAGTTGATTTTTTTTAAATTAGGCCAAATGACATGCAAAGCCAACACATTGCCCAGCAGTCCCACAATGCAAATCAGAGAATACATTGCAGGCAGGAAATACTGTGCCCAACCACGATGGTCGTACAGGTTGGTACAGATGGCAGAGTCATTGCGAGTTGAGTTTGTAGCTGCTACCATCTCCATGGGGTCAGTTATGAAATCTGAAGAAGGGAAAACAGATACATTACTACAGAACCATGAGATCACAATCAATGCTTGTATCGGATTTCATGGTGTTGTTTCACTAAGGAAGTGCAAAACTTTTGTGTCCTTTTTTGTAACGGGCACACATAGCAAAGGAAATGCCACAAGCCACCTGTGGTTTCAAAGCACTTGCTCGCCCCCAAACTCCTTACGATGATGTTTTTATGAACGAGTCAAATTATTTTAACGTGCACGTACGGAAGTTTGTGATACCGCTGTGAACGGAAAGGAAGTTTTATGTCAATCATCAGCGCAAATGCTTAGAATAGAGGTCCAGACGGGCACCGTGCTCCATTGGAGCAGCAAAAGGTGTTTCCTGTCAGTCCTACAACCGCTCGAATTACCCTCACAAAGACCTTGAATGCAAGAAAAACATGTCTGGGTAGAAAACAATTCTCTGTGATGGGGTAATGGTGATTGCGTAATGGCTAGTGTACTTCTGCAAAGCCAATAACTGCTTTTAGAAAGTTTTCAGTAAATTTGAATGGTAAATCTTTAAAAAAAGAATATACTGCTTTAGCATGCTGCAATAATTCATATTTTTTTCACTGTTTAGTGGTAACCTTGCTATTCATAGATTTAATCACGATTTGCTGCATGTTAATGAGTCATAAGTAGGATCTTTTCATCCATGTTCCAGTACACTGAGTACTCGCATGCTCTGAAGCAACACAGCAAACTAGAATGGATATGTCCATTTGTATTCGCATTAATCTTTTTACTTATATTATGCAAGCTGAATATATATATATTTACAAATATACATATATATACAAAGTCTGAATACTTCAAAAAAGATTATTATAAAAACATATCTACTTACCAACACTTTCTTTTGGTTCAGTTTTTGTGCTTCTGTTTTGTCAACTGATCATGGCAGTGTCAAAAGTGGCACCTCCTGGTCCAGCATTAACCACGTTTTCTAGCGCACCCCAACTGAGCGATGAAATACTGTTTCCAGCCTGCTTTTGTAACCATGACGACTGACATAATTTCCTGTATTGCTGATCGAGATCTGCCCCTTTTTTTTCTTTTTTTTTTTCTTAGAAGTTCTCATTTGAGTGAGGACCTCTTACTATCACATGTCAATTGCCATCCTACACGTGTTCCACTGTGGTTTCAGAAAAAAAGAAACTCATCAGGACTTAACCCTTATTAAAGGTTACTTTAATAATTTCATTTGGCTACTAAAATTGTGTAAATTGTGACACAACTGGCAAGAACATCAGTAGAAAAGAAAGAGAGAATGATTAATTATCATATATATATATATATATATATATATATATATATTATTGTTATTGTTATTTTTTAAAAACATATTTGTATACATGTATTTAAGAATCTGGCTACATTTTTCATCTGTTTAAATAAAATGTGTTATTTTGATTCTTTATCATGCGGTTTGCAACATTATTGGGTGTGACAGCAGTTGTGAAAGTGCACAGTTCTTCGTTCTATTGTTAGAATTTGAAATGTACATCTGCAAGCTTTTGAAAGACTTCCCTGTTTAGTTTGAAACATCCTATATGCACCTGTTGGCATTTGTTACAACCACTTAAAACAAAATTTTGATGAATCAAAGAACACTAATGCCTGCTTTGTGGTTGTACTTAACTACAGTAGCTGGATGAGACAAGTATAACGTATGATGTAAAGGTTGAGAATACAGGTTGCATTCCATGATTTTGTTCTAATATCAAATGAAACACTGTTTATGACTGGATTTTTTAAAATGTCGAGGATGTATATTCTCAGTCATATGAGATCTGACAAAGGACAAGACAATTTTTTTTTTTTTTTTTGGGGATGTCTTTGTCCTTTATATATATATATATATATATATATATATATATATATATAATTAACAGTGTTTAAAATACTTTCAGAGCTTACTTTCAACAAACAGAAATTGAAAATGTTATTTCCGGCTACTGGTCGCTGCTGTCACCAAAGCTACCATCCTAACTTTTGAGAGGATGTGGCTTTTGAGAAATCATTATTTTTTTCTGCTAAACACTCTTTAAATGTATGCAATCAAAAACTGTAATCTTCACTCCATGCTACGCACATGGACTAAAGTAAATAAAGTAATGACTAATTTATTCCTGTGAGGTTACCTTTTACTTGCGTAGGTCTGTGGTTGGTTAGACAGAACGTTCACAAAACAACTGCGTTCCTCAATGAGCAGAGTCCTATTTTATATACAAAAATGTTTTATATACATTTTATGCACAAAAAGTCTAACTTTAAAGTTTGGGTTCTAACTTTGGACAATTATCCAGTTACAAAGCATAAAAAAAATCAGTCAGATTCTTCTCTTCCACGAATATCTTAAACGTGCGATGTTTGTTTTATTAAACCTGTGACAGTTTGTGATAAACAGGAAACCTGAAATAAATGACTTCAGTTTCTGCTGTCTACATGTTGACCCCTGTTCCAAAAGCACGGTGGCACCTGCCGCTTCTGCACACCCGAGGTGACACCTCAAAAACACATTTTTCAAATGTGTAAGCAATAACTTCTCGCGTTAAGGGCACTGCATATAGCTGTTAACTATTTCCCGATGATGTTTTTCAAATGTCTCAGGGTGGTTTTCACACCCACTGAGGGCTCCTCTACTCTCTTCAACTGTTGAAGTCATATTGTAAGTGAAGCCATTTACAGTCATATTATTTCATTGGCACATTTTATTATTTTAGCTTTGTTTAGTTGGGGTGGTTGTAGTTTTGAACCCATCAAGGGTTGGTCCATGATCCGCTTGAGCATGACTCTTCATTTTATATTACTGCTTAAAGACTGAATATATCAAAAGTGTGCTGTTAGTCACTTTGGATGTACATACATCTCTTAGTGTTTCATGAGCCAGCGTCTAAGTCTGTGTCTGAAAGGAAGAACAGGACAGTGTGTGACTTGATGAGTCAAACACTTATGAAAAAACAGACAGATTTGTTCCTCTTTTGTAAAAAACAAAATGCCAATACAAATATTTTACAATAAATTCCTTGCTGCATTTTTGTCATGACAATATCTGGGCCACAAACACCACAGAGACTGGCAAAAGACAGCTGAATTTGTTTGATATCTTAAGCACACTAAAAAGTTTCAGTTTTGACTCATAGCAAAAGAGAGCTCTGTGTTTTGAGTGTCGGCAATGTAGGCTACTTTTGGTTTTGCCCAGACTTATTGACACAGAATCGGTTTAATTTTCACAGTCACCTTATAGTGAGATTCTTCTAAAAGATAATACAGATGATGATGATTCTTTTCTTGAAATTCAATGTGGGTTGTATTGAAATGTGATGCAAATTCTCTGCTTTCAGGATATCTGAGATAAAGGTTAACTGGTTGGCAGTTGAGGTTTACTTTTTTCTTGTTGGCCAGTGAACATATGAAGTAGAGCGTCAAAGACTCGATCGTGAATTGTTAGAAAGAGGAAATCCATTTCAAACCCTGCTGAACAGCTAAAGGAAATAAAAGATTTGTATGTTGGAAACATTTTATGTGTTTAAACAGTATGTGTTTTTGATTTAAATTTAAATTTAAATTTAAATCCTTGCCTCATAGCTTTGCATCAAGAGGCGCAGTTTGTGTTGGATGATTCTTTAGACGGATATGTCTTTCGCTGACGTAATGTTTTTTTGTGTTTACTCACTTTTTTGTATTTTTTTTTCTGTAAAAAAATAAAAACTGTAACAGTTTTACAACACAAAATGTTTTAGTAGTTTCACAACATTTTTGAGCTAACTCAATTACCAAACCAAGACACATTTTGGTGTCAATCATAAGTTCAATCAAAAGAGTGTTATAGTGCATTTGAGTAATGTTAGAAATATCGTATTGACACATTAATTCCACCACAAAGTTGTAATTACAAGTGGCAATCTCTGAATTTTCTTTGAACCCAGAGTTGAGGGGGGAGGGGCGTATCAGTGGGAAAACATTAATGAAATGATTATTATTGCTTAATTTTACAATAAAACTATCTAAGGTGCTAGTACAAAATACAATTGAATAATACAATTACGATTTAGTTTACGGCACCTTCATGAATTAAATAAAAATATAAAAACACACCTGATGCGCATATTCTTTTTTCATCAAAAAGTAGTTATTTTTTGCTGTATTTTTTGTAGAAAAAGTACATCATTTTGCTCTGACCAAAGTGATTTGAATTCAGCTGACGTAGTAATTATGACTTCCCAACGTATAAATACAAACTTCCTAGGAGGAATTAAAAATATCACGTCTAATGTGTCTCTTGTGTGTAGACAACGGTCATTATATTATAGTCGTTATATTATAAACATTTCAGGGTGCTAATGGTAAGGTACAGTTTAAAAATATTGTGGAATGTGGATCAATACCTGAGCACAAAACCTGTGTCACGGTTTGGGTTTTGTTTATTGTTCCTGGTTCTTGTCTGTCATGTGATCCCCTGTTCTAGTCATGTGATCTTGCCTTGTGTTCCCCTGTCTGTTGTCATGTTGTCATTGGTTGATTGTTTAAATGTTCACAGGTGTCCCTTGTCTCGTCATTAGTCCAGTATGTATTTAAGCCCTGTGTCTAGTTCAGTCTTTGTGAGTTCTTGATGTTGTTAAGTGGATGTTGGTTGTTCTGTTCCTGAGTCCTGTTCCCTGTTCCCTGTTCCCTGTTCCCTGTTCCTGTATTTGAGTTTGTAAGTCTGGAGTTTGTTTATTAAAGTGTGCTGCATTTGGATCCTGCTTCCTCCATGTTTCAACCGAATCGTAACAGACACTGAACAGGACAAAACACAGGGCTTAAATACACAGAGCAGATGAGGGAAACGAGACACAGCTGGGACAAATGAACTCAGTGACAGAAACCATAGTAACAAACAGGCTTGGGATGAACTAATGAAGGAGGAGTGGCTAGAAACTGAACACAGTGAATAGAGGAAGTCCAAACACAAACGTGACATTACCTCCCTCTCCCGGAAGGTTCTGGCAGTTCAGGGGGCCACCAGGGCGTCGCTGGTTCAGGAGTCCAGGGTGGCCACACGAGACGTGAAGCTGTGAAGACTCTGGACTGGACGGGACCAGCGGTGAGGGCTCTGGGGGTACTGTGAGCTCAAGGGGTGTTTCATTAGCCAAGCCCACAGTAAAGGCCAAACCGCTCAAGGAGAGGGCCAGGTCGACATATCCCTCCAGGGTCCAGCCGGTATAGTCCTCCGGCATAAATTGAGCAATGTCATCATCCAACCCGCTCCAAAACAGCTCCATGAGCTGGATGTCATCTAATGATCCCAGATGACAGCAAGTCAAAAAGTCCCTCGCATATCTCTCAATGGGCTGGCCATCCTGAAACAATAGCCGCGTTTCCACTGTCGGGCTAGGGCCGGGAGCGTGCTAGTGCGTGCCAGGGCCAGTCGCGTTTCCACTGTCACTTCTGGGGCTTGATCGGGGCTAACTCGGGGCCAACGGCCAGGATTTCTGGCCCGTCGAATACCTTGGGCCAAAGCGGGCCAGCTCGGGCTAGAGGAGTGGTTACCAACAGAGGAGGAGTTTACCGTTGGGAGACGGCAGCGCCGGATGATTCTGTCAGCATTTAAGACTTAAAAATAAAATAATTTAAATCGCGTTCATGTTTGAATGCCTTCTGGTTGTGATGCAAAAGACTATGCGCGCTAGCCGTTACCATAGTAAACATAGTAAACGCTTGAAGATACGCATAGTAAAAAAACAACAACATAGCGAACGCTTGAAGAAATCAGACCAATCTTAAAGGCTATCACAGTCATGTTTTTATTTTATCTGTCATAGCCTACGTCTCGTCTTAAACCGGACTATCAAAAAATAAAGTAACTTTTTTTTCGGGAGCTTCCTCTGTTTCTCTGACTGAAAATATCTGTATGGGAGTCGAGAGAGTGCTAAAGCTCCTCAGGTCGTATGGCATATATTTGTAGAAATTATCATTTTTTCTAAATGTGATGTAAATATGTCCTGTAACTAAGTTACCAGATAAAGAAACAGACGCGACTGAAAAAGTAAGTGTGTCCTCTTTCTTTTGTGAAATAGACCTAACGGTAATTTATTTCTGAGTGACTAATGTGCAATTTTTACATAAATTAATTCATTATGATCAATGTATCACTTTTTATTGTAAACCTGTGGTAAAACATCGATGCTTGGGTTTTAAATATTCAAGTAGCTGCTAAACAAACAAACAAAAAAAGCTAGCAAACGGCCGCTTTTATCGTGTTTGTTTTTAACGCTGTTTCCAGTGATTTCTGATTAGTTTTCTGATAAAACTTCCATTTGTTGGTGAAATGATGGGTTAGTGTGACGTTGTTCCAGAGAGGCGTGTTACGGGCGTGTTTTAGTGAAGCGCTGTGGAGCTTCTGGCCCGACAGTGGAAACGCATGCCCGGTGCTATTGGCCCGAGGCTATTAGCCCGGCACGGCCCGTTTAAAGCCCTGGCCCGGCCCTGGCCCGACAGTGGAAACGCGGCTAATGAAGAAAGGAATTTCCTCAGGGCCTGGTTGCTAACCACTGCTGGATTCATTTTGTGGTGAGTTCTTCTGTTACGATTCGGTTGAAACATGGAGGAAGCAGGATCCAAATGCAGCACACTTTAATAAACAAACTCCAGACTTACAAACTCAAATACAGGAACAGAACAACCAACATCCACTTAACAACATCAAGAACTCACAAAGACTGAACTAGACACAGGGCTTAAAGGAGAACTTGGTAACTTTTTTAACTTAATGTGGCCGTGTAAATGTGTACACTATATAAAACTCAAACACAACCAAACATCTAAAAAAGGGGTTCTTTATTTTCGACTGCGTATGAGAAAGACTGGTTAATGAATTCTAGTTAATGTCTGGAGTTTCCGCTTGTGGTCAGGAATATAAACAAAAATGTATACAACGAGTTACAATAGGAAAATAACAAACATAAAAACTTTCAAACAGAGCTCGCCCCGTACAGTGTGAATTACAATGTTCCACAAATGTACAAAAAAACAACCCGAAATAAAGGATAATAGTTACACTACCATATTTTTCCCTCAGTAAGTTCTCTTTCACAATACTCAATTTGTGTTAATTTTCCCTTTTAGCTTTTTGCAGATAATTGTATATTCCCAAAAATAAAACAATACACAAAACGGTTTATGTGAGCACTTATACCCCAAATAAACAACGGTAGTGGCTTTTTATGTTTTCTGAATAAAGAACAAAACATAAACATGATTAAAGACACATTCTCATACAGTAAGCCACTGACACACTTGTAAGACAGGAATAAACATACTTAACACTCTACAATTAACATTACTATACTCATTCTCATCTCTTACAGATTATTAATAAACTTTAACATTACAAATAGTGCAGAGCTAGCCAAATACTTTTTTTTAATTGAATATAAGCATTTACAATAAAAGAATGAAATAAAATGACTCACTCTGTGAAGCGATGCACCGCACTAGAAAGCCCGCGCAATGGTCATCTCACGTACACTAACGTCTCTTCGTTCTCCCCTCTGACATTATTTTATCACAGAAACAGAAGTATTGTTTATATTTCTCCTCAATAATAACATGAGCTGTAAAAATGAGTTCAAATAACATGTTACATTTCCATTAACCAAACACTCCCAAAACTTGAGACAAAACGTCTGGACTGAATGACACAGAGTTACAAACGGACTGGGGTAAATGGTACGGGTTACTGTGTTTACCCACATTCTGCCTTTGAGACCGACGTGGCATTGGTGTAGGTGCTCTTGGCTTCTCTGGAACGCCCAAACTATGTCTCTGAGCCGGGATTGGATGCTTCACCACAGTATCAGGAACTGAGTATGTTGGTACCACTTCCCCACTATCAATTCCTTCCTCTGACGCAGTTAGTGTTTCTTCAACACCTTCGCATCAAGGCTCTATCGAACCCTCCGCTTGCGGATTGGATTGCTCGTGACCTTCTTTCACTAAAGGCGATGACCGCCCTCTTGCCCTTTGCCATGTCTCATCCACAACTACACACTCAAGGTCCAAAGGCAATAACGGTCCTTTATCCAGGGAACTAACACCTTCCTTCACCTGCCGTACCTTGCTACGCGGTGCTGGCACCGGGGTTGGTAATGGACAAGGTTGAATATGCGACCGATGTACTCTTCTTTGTACACCTCCTCCGACAGGTTCCACCGCATACGTAGTTCCTTGAATGTCTTTCACGACATAGACCTCTGGCGCCCACGCGTCCTGAATTTTATTTCTCCCTGCAGGACGGTGCCTTAAGTACACTTGCTCTCCAACAGCAACTTCAGGGCAATACACCTCACTCTCATGTCTGATAGTCCGTTCCACTGCTTTTTTCTCTGCGTACTCTCTCGCTCTAGCATGGGCATCCTGGAGTCTCTCCCTGTGAACGGACAACCAGTTGGTTTCCGTGCCTTCCTCAGGCTCCCTTCCCAACAAGGCATCAACTGAAAGGTGCGGTTGTGTCCCAAACAACATGTAATTTGGGGAATATCCCGTGGAGGAGTGAGGCGTCACGTTGTAGGCATACACCAATTCTGGCAGGTGTTCAGGCCACCTCCTCTTCTTGTCGGGCGGTAATGAGCGCAGCAGCTCATGCAGCGTGCGATTGAATCGTTCACCCTGGGGGTGATACGGAGTAGTTCTTGACTTCCGTACCCCGTACAGTCTGCACAGTTCTGCTATAACCGCGCTCTCAAAATTCCTCCCTTGATCGGAGTGCAGTCTCTGCGGTACTCCATACCTGAGGAACCACTCTTTCAAGAGGACCTTTGCGGTGGTATCAGCTTTCTGATCCCGGGTGGGGAAAGCCTGGCTGAACTTGGTGAAAACATTTGTCACCACAAGGACATTTTCTCGACCATCAGAGGCGGCCTCAAGGGTAGTAAAATCAACAGCTACCACTTCTAATGGACGGGAAGCCAGAAAAGGGGTCCAAGATGCCCGGATCTTAGGCTGAGGCATCTTTGCCAGTACACAGCGTTGACAGTTTTTCACCCATTTGTCTACAGCTTCATGCATACCTGCCCAATAACACCTTTGCTTAAGCAAGCCCAACGTCCTCTCAATTCCTTGGTGTCCCATCTGGTCATGAACACTCCGTAGCACTGGCTCAACCAGACAAACGGGAAGTAACAGCTGCTGACACTCACCTAGAAACACATCATCGAATACCCGATACAATAATCCTCCATCTTCCTTGAACTTGTCCCATTGTTTGAGCAATGATCGCACTTGCCGAGGCAAAGTCCGTCTCTCGCGAGAAGAAGGCTTCCTACTCGACTGCCAAAACCATTTTAGGATACTCAGAAAAGGGTCAGCATCCTGAAAGCGACAGTGCTCCTCCTTAGTATACCCAGGTAACGTTGGAGTGTTTCCAAGGGCAGGATCCAAGCTAGCTTCCTCTTCAATCAGCTCCACTGGACCCAATTCAGCTGTTGCAAGGTCTGGTTCTACAGCAGTTCCCACCTGCAGCTCATTGCAAATGGCCACACAGCCATCATACTCTGCATCTTCTGTCACTATCTCCCCCTCTTCCATGTCTGGCCTCCGGGAGAGAGCATCAGCAGCTGTATTACAACGCCCCGGCCGATAGCGTACCTCGAAATTGAACACTGCCAGCTGTGCCACCCACCGCTGCTCCACCGCTCCCAGCTTAGCCGTGTTTAGATGGCAGAGTGGGTTGTTGTCCGTGAGGATAGTGAAACGAGATCCCAGCAGATAACCTCTGAACTTTTCAGCTACAGCCCACTTTAACGCCAGGAGCTCTAACTTCATGCTACTGTAGTTCCGGTCGTTGCGTTCGGCACCTCTCAATCTTCGACTAGCGTAGGCTATGACCTTCTTTCTCCCATTCTGGTACTGATACAAGACAACGCCTAAACCCAAGCTACTGGCATCCGTCTCCAGCATGAACGGAAGAGAGAAATCGGCATATCCCAGCACTGGAGCGCAGGTCAGCTCCCTTTTCAGACGTTCAAATGCCTGTTGGCACTCCGATGTCCAGGAGTCCTGGAACAACTTATTGCACTGGGCCCCACTGCCCTTTTTGGTGCACTTATTCACAACATCGTGCAAAGGTCCCGCCACCTTGGAAAAATCTGCTATAAACCGGCGGTAATAACTGCAAAACCCCAAAAAGGATCGCAATTCCTTTCCGGTGCTAGGTGTTGGCCACTGCTCTACTGAACTGATCTTGTCGGGGTCCGGGCCTACCCCTTGGGCCGATACTCTGTGCCCCAGAAACCTCACCTCCGCTTGGAGAACGTGGCATTTCTCCACTTTAATCTTCAACCCAGACTCCCTCAGTCGGCGGAGCACTGCTTCAAGTCTGGACAGGTGAGTCTCGAAAGTACTCGAATAGACGAGAAGGTCATCCAAGTAGACAAGAACCATTTGGAACACCAGATCACCCATTACGGCCTGCATGAGTCTCTGAAATGTCGCCGGTGCATTGCAGAGACCAAACGGCATCCGTTGATATTCATACAGTCCGAATGGCGTGACGAAGGCGGTCTTATGCTGATTCTTCTCGTGAACAGCTACTTGGTGATAACCACTTGCCAAGTCTATGGATGAAAACACCTGGGCTTTACCCAGCGCATCCAAGCTCTCATCTATCCGCGGCAGGGGAAATGCGTCTCGCAAAGTCTTCGAGTTCAGTTTTCGATAGTCCGCGCATAGCAGCAAACTCCCATCTGCCTTCCTGACTAAGACCACCGGGGAGGCATATGGACTTGAACTTTCCTTAATAACTCCTTTCTTGAGAAGTCCGGAAATATGCTCCCTCACCTCCTCGAACTGATTTGGAGGTATCCGTCTGTATGCTTGGGTAACGGGGGTATTGTCAGACACAGGAATCTCGTGTTTAACCCGATCAGTGTACCCAAGATCCTCATCACACATTGCGAACACATCCGCGTACTGCCTCAACAATGCTCTCAACTCTGCTTGTTGACCTGGAGTTCCCCCCACCTGTACCCTGTCTGAGGGACACGATAAGTCACTGTGGGTCTCTGTCATCGACCTTACGCTGACAGTAACTTCCTCATGATCTTGGGAAATCCGTCGGAATGCTACATTACAAGAACCACTCTCCACTGGGCAACCTTGGGACAGTACTCCAAGCCTTGCTTTCGGCCGTAGCCAAACATCTTCTGTCGCCCAATTTAAAACTTGAACTGGAAATACTTGTTTACCAGCTGACACCACCATGGGCACGAGGATCAAACCCCCTGGCAGCGGAACTGCCCCTGGTTCAAGTATGACCACACCCTTAGTCTTGGGTAGCTCTTTATGTACTCTGACCTGAACCGTGGCAACAGAGGCTGCAGGTACGCACGTTTTGAATTTTCCTGCTAGTCGAACTGTAGAGCTTGCCGCAATTAGTGCCTCTTCCTGTACTTTACTGAAAGCATCTCGCCAGTCCGAGTCTAGTGTCCCCGCTAGGCCATTATCAAACTCGGCCAAGATCAGCTGTTTGCAGCGCTGAGCAATATTCATGCCGAGAATTCCTGGAGGTGAATGATCAGCTTCTCCATCCTTCTGGTATCGGATTATCAAGAATCCGCAGCCGGGTATTGTTACCCCCAACACCTGAATATCCAACTCCACATATCCCAAATACGGGAGGGGCAGTTTGTAGGCGGCCGTAATCCGCAACCACTTCATCGTGCTGTGCATATCCTTATCTTCCCCACGTAAGCGCTCTCTGAAAAAGCTTTCCGTCAACGTGCTCACGTTGCTGCCCGTATCTAAAAGACACTTAACAACTATTCCCCCTATGCTGATTTCAACCTCGGGGCATTTGCCCACGGCACGTTCCAAGAACCGTTCTTTAGTCAGAAAGCTGCTGTTTGAGCCCTGGGACGCCCCTCTCATTGCTCGGCTCTGCGCAATGGAGGGAGCACGTTTCCCGGCACTAGGGCTTCTGCAGGGGCCGCTACCTGTCCTTCCTGCTTACGTGGCGTGGTGCAACTGCGGGCTATATGTCCCACACCATCACACCTCAAGCAGATTGGCTGACCATCTGGAGTATATCGAGGCTTGAATTTAGGTCTTTGGGGCCTTTCAGAGCCAAAACTGGCTCTTTGAGTCGTAAGGCTACGAACGGCATCAGTTAGCTCGCCGATAGGCCTATGTCACGAAAAAATTGAAGACCGGAAGTACGTCTTTTAGTAGGGATATGGCTCTTCCGGTTAGCTTTTTACAATGGCGGAGTCCGATAGATACCGCTGGACCAAATCTCTCCGCAACCTGCCTGAAGTCACATATGACGATGTGGTTCGGATGGTAAATGAAAACTCTCAAGTGGAAAAGCGTGAAAGCTGAGGAATGGCTGTCTACGTCCTGACGCAGAGCAACCCGGTACACTACAACAACAGCGGCGGGCTGTTCGTCAGTAAGGTAAACGTTTCTATGGTAACAGGGAGTTGGACCAATCAGCAGACATTGCTGCTACGCTTAGGATTGTGGGTAGTGTAGTTTTTTTTCATAAGATCGCGGATAAAACATGTTTTTCTTAAAACAGGGTTGATTTCATACTAACTTATAGCTTCTACAGGAGCAAAAACATTCGTTTCACAACCTCATAGCTCGTGGTCAGTCTACCTCGGATGGTTTAGACATTATGGCTGATAATCTAAATCCTTATGGAGAAATACTGTTGACCGGAAGTTCTGAATCCCTACTCCGCGTTCCGGAAGCAGGAAGTGTGACATAGGCCTATTGCTTTTCCTTGTTGTGCCACTACTTTCACGACGTCTTGCAAGACAGCATTCAGTTCCTTTGAAGAAGATGCAGACACATTTGTGGATCTAGCAGCCTCCTCAAACCCCACGCCCATCAGGTAACGGTTTCTAGCGACGCTCGCCCCCCGTGGACGCTCCTCAGCACACCACAACAGAGCCTCTTCTCTGACCTCAATTAGAGTCACACGGGGCCGGTCCCGCACCATTTTGCGCAATTCCCGTCGAAGTACAGTGTCCCTTACCCCCTCTATGAACTGATCCCTTAACGTTAACTGCCCATCGGGCACTGCATCAGGTGACTGTTGGAGTGCCGCGTTTAACATCGTCGACAAGGCATGCGAATACTCTCGTAGATCTTCCCCTTCTAACTGCTTTCGTGCATAGAAGGCATGTAACAGTTAAGGAGTCGTCCGCTTCTCTCGGAAAGCGGCCCTCAAGCAATCAAACAGGTCCTGAGGCGTTGCATCCTCCCTCCCCACACACAATTTAACCTCATCAAGTGCTGATCCCCTTAAGTGTGACAAAATAAAGTCTACTTGATCCTCTTCACTCAATCCCCTTATCCGAATTACTCGTTCGAGTTCCTCAATAAATTCGTCAATGGTCTGACCGTCTTTACTAGAGTCACCACAGTAGGGAACAATTTGTCTTTCTCTGGGAATATAGACATACGACCTAGTGTTAACAGTGTTCAGACTAGCAAGTGTCGACATCACCTGATCATGTCTCTTCCCAAGCTCCTGAATTTGTGATCGGAGCTGTAGGAACGGGTTATCTCTATCATCATCATCAGCCCTGAAGGCGGCGCCAGCCTCTTGGCTATCGACCATCTCCTCATGAGCGTCTTCCTCCATACCTCTATATCTGCGTTATCAAGAGTCTCAGTCTCTACAAAGTTCACCTGCAAACACAGTCCAATGCAGCCTCCTCGTTCCAGCCGGTCCTGGCACTCTGGCTCCTTGTCCTCCCACAATCCTTCCTGGCTCTGTGCACAGCTCTCTCTGCTGACTCTGGCACGCAATCCTCCTTGACCACTACCGTTGTTTATCTACCCACTTAGGCTAACGGTATGTTCGACTTAGCTTGTGTATTCGTTTTCAAAGAAAAACCCTCCCCACAAGAGGAAACCAGCAGAAAGAAAAAGCCCCACTCCTGGTACCAAAAAGATGTGGCCGTGTAAATGTGTACACTATATAAAATTCAAACACAACCAAACATCTAAAAAAGGGGTTCTTTATTTTCGACTGCGTATGAGAAAGACGCAGCGTTAATGTCTGGAGTTTCCGCTTGTGGCAGGAATATAAACAAAAATGTATACAACGAGTTACAATAGGAAAATAACAAACATAAAAACTTTCAAACAGAGCTCGCCCCGTACAGTGTGAATTACAATGTTCCACAAATGTACAAAGAAACAACCCGAAATAAAGGATAATAGTTACACTACCATATTTTTCCCTCAGTAAGTTCTCTTTCACAATACTCAATTTGTGTTAATTTTCCCTTTTAGCTTTTTGCAGATAATTGTATATTCCCAAAAATAAAACAATACACAAAACTGTTTATGTGAGCATTTATACCCCAAATAAACAACGGTAGTGGCTTTTTATGTTTTCTGAATAAAGAACAAAACATAAACATGATTAAAGACACATTCTCATACAGTAAGCCACTGACACACTTGTAAGACAGGAATAAACATACTTAACACTGTACAATTAACATTACTATACTCATTCTCATCTCTTACAGATTATTAATAAACTTTAACATTACAAATAGTGCAGAGCTAGCCAAATACTTTCTTTAATTGAATATAAGCATTTACAATAAAAGAATGAAATAAAATGACTCACTCTGTGAAGCGATGCACCGCACTAGAAAGCCAGCGCAACGGTCATCTCACGTACACTAACGTCTCTTCGTTCTCCCCTCTGACATTATTTTATCACAGAAACAGAAGTATTGTTTATATTTCTCCTCAATAATAACATGAGCTGTAAAAATGAGTTCAAATAACATGTTACATTTCCAGTGGTGGAAGAAGTATACATACCATGTACTTGAGTTAAAGTAAAGATACTCAAGGTAAAATATTACTCAAGTAAAAGTAGAAGTGCTGCCTTTCAACATTCACTTGAGTAAAAGTACAAAAGTATTTGCCTTCAAATGTACTTAAGTATCCAAGTACAATGAATTTTTGTCACAAGACTCTTGTTTAACTCAGTCTACGTGAAGACTCTAATGTCACTCTTGGTGCATCAATCTATTAATAAAATGACATTAATTAGTCATATATATATATATATATATATATATATATATATATATATATTTGAATTGAATAAATTTTTTGCGTGTTTAATTTTGGACGGAAGGGGACTGTTCCCATAAGGTATAATACATTTACAGTATTTACTGTATATATTTTTCACGAGCGTCTATGGTCATAATTATAAACATCCTAATGTTATGATACATTCACATAAACCTGCACAATGGCATTAAATATACACACAAACATATACATACATATATATATTCTACGTTATGGGAGCAGCCAATTTCCCTCCAAAATTAAACACCAAAACGTATTAATGCAGTGTTTCTGCTACTCCCCAGAAAAAAAAAATGCTATTAAATGCAAGTAATTTTAGTGTCAATGTAATAAGCAATGTTCATTATGCGTCAATATTTACCGATAATTGCTGCAATAATAGCTGCTGCTCTCTGCCCCGCTTAAAATCATTGGCAACGCAATTTGTTTGGAACTGTTGAGAGCTACACGAATCACGCGACCGCGCGGCGGAGAGAAGATTACAGTAGTTTTGTTCGACTTGAACCGGCGCTGCACACTGCACAGACCAATCGGTGAATGACATTATTAATACCATTAGAGAGTAGACGGCTCTGTATGCTTTTCAATCGCTCTCGCGATTTCGCTCTATACTTTGATGTCATAAACTGATCGGTCTGTGCAGCGCCGGTTCAAGTCGAACAAGCGTGTGTCGCAACCTCTTATATACTGTCTATGGTCGCAACTCTCATATTTAACGGCTTTGGTTCGCGCTTAGTAGATAAGGCAAGTTCAAAACAAAGCGCGCAAGTTGTAGACTACTGTGATTGGTGGCTCGTTTGACCAAATTGGGGTTTCCCCTTTTCGCTTTCATATAAGCAAATGGTATAAGTTGGTGTTAGTTTCTAACGCGCCTCAGCTCACGCGTTCTCTGAAGGTCTATAAAATAGGCAAAACCGAAACTTCTTGTTCTTTCCGTTACTGCACTACTCATGTGCACCAGAGTGCCCTCTAGAGGCGGGAAGCATAACTACAGGCTATTTTTGCCCTGGTTACATTAATAAAACTGTCTAGAAATCATTTGGATGGTTAAACAACCTGTTCTGGTGATATTGGTGACTTTCCCCGCTCCCCCCAGCGTTCCCAGGCGGAAAACCAACCTTGCAACTTGAGGACTACCGTCCCGGCAAGATAGAAATTGGAAGTCTCGTGAGAAGCGAGAACTAGAACGAGAACGAGTGCGAAACACAAATTGCTTTACGGCAATTCGACCTAAACACCCACGCATGTTTGATGTATTACCAGATTACCCACCTCGGTAGACATAGCTCCACACGATACAGTTGGCTTGCTCCGATCAAAACAAACGCACATGAGCAGCGGTAGAGAGGGGGAGGAGGCCGCTGCAAGTGAGTTTTTTACGACTGTGTTGTGAAATATACGCCCCCCCACAGCTGTAGGGGGAGCTCGTGGGGAAAACACGCGACAACAAAAGGGAAAATCAGCGAAGAAGTGACTAGAGTTCGCTAGAGTTGCAGAGTTCTCCTTTAAATACATACTGGACTAATGACGAGACAAGGGACACCTGTGAACATTTAAACAATTAACCAATGACAACATGACAACAGACAGGGGAACACAAGGCAAGATCACATGACTAGAACAGGGGATCACATGACAGACAAGAACCAGGAACAATAAACAAAACCCAAACCGTGACAACCTGCTTTTAAAATGACCGCTTTATAAAAGTTAAAAGTGTTTCAACAGAAAAAAAAGGATACATTTTGTTAACAGAAAACATAGCAAAATGTTCCAAATTACACATCATACATTCCATATTAAAATAAGAAAATATGAATAATTAAAAGGATAGTTCACCCAAAAAACAAACATTTTGTCATCAGTTACTCACTCTCATGTCTTTACAAACTCATAAGAATTTTGTTCATCTTCAAAGCACAAATTAAGATATTTTAATGAAATCTGATAGATTTCTGTCCCTCCACTGAAAGTTATCCAAAAATCTGACACTTTAAAATGTTCATAAAGTAAAATAAATCCATATGAATCAAGATGTTTAATCCAAGACTCCTGAAGAGACACAATCGCATTATATTATGAACAGATTTCACATATAAACATTTACCAGCAAACATACATAGAGCAGTCAAATATGGTAAACGGAAGCTTGACACGCAAGAACAAACCTCTCTGAAAGATTTTGCCTTTTGACGATATATTTCAAGATTGAATGAAGGCATCCAGGCACGTCCGACTAAATCCACGATAGCTTCACTATACCTTCATCTGATCTCATTTTTGAAGGCAGCATAGATGTATCCTTCACTGCCTATGATATCCCAGCCCAATCTCATGAAAGTACATATAGTATCTACACCACAAATTTTATTTCTCGTGCCATTTATACGCGAAAAATAGTTTTTGCGTGCATATGATACGCACTTTATGGTGTATAATACGCACGCACTCCACACCCCTAATCCTACCCAAGGAGTTGACAGTGTGTAGCATATGCACGCAAAAAAAAACATTTTTGTCATGTAAATGGCACAAGAAATAAAATTTGTGGTATAGATATGCACTTTCATGAGATTGTGTTGGATATAGGGTGGCCATTTCCATAACACCAAAAGGGAGGACACTTAGCGGCATTTAGTGAGGCAACAATAATTGCATAGATAGGACTCTGGTGTAGCCTACTTGCAACTACAATACAATTTTGTCCATCACATCGATGGTATCATGATACAGTGATTCTGAAATAGTCTTCATTGCCAGACAATTTGATCTACAATAAATCGTGATGTAACAGAAGAGGCAAAAAAGTGTTTGTTCACAGTATTTGTATTTATTCAAGACATTGTGATGTCTGTTTCAAAAACTGACCACTGAGATGAACCTGTCTTGAAAAGTGCACAGTGCCAGAAAACATAAAATTTCTGGACTTCTGGAAATAACAGAAATAGGCTACATAAATAAACAAATAATGAATGCGAAAAATAAATAAATACACATTTCAGTTCTTAAAGAAGTTCACCCTCTGCAGCAGCTCAGGCGACAACAGCACCTTGTCCATTCCGGATTAAATGAGGTCTGACGTTTCGGCATGTTAACGTTATGATATGACGTAGCCAGCACGTGGACTCCACGACGTAGAGGCTTGTTTATGTTTTTAACCAATGATATATCAGATATTTATTTGACAACGCTTTCAGCCAATCATTTGTTTGACCAGAGATCTTATGGCATTAGACACTATGCTGCTGCATCCCAATAAAGATTCTAGAGCGGGTTTTTTAGGCCGATTCAGCGCAACTCCAAAAAGGAGGACAAGTCCTTGAGGCTGCGCCGAACGCCGGACAGGGGGCTTAAAATCTGGACTGTCCGGCCAAAATCCGGACGTATGGCCACCCTAGTTGGATATCCCACAGTGTGTTCCCCTGTGTCTTCCATTCCGTGACAGTTGAGCTAAAAAATAATTATGACATCTGAAAGTTGCGATTGGTGGTCAGTTTGTGTGTAAATGTAAATTTTTTAACAACTTTTTCCACTTTTGATGTTATTTAGCGAGAAATTACTAAATATTCACTTAGTTATTACCAAAGCTCACCCTATTTTATTGTAGATCATTAAGCCGTTATGCTACCTCAGAAACCTGGGCTAAATCAATTTTGTGAGATACCTACATGCACAAACGCTGCCTGCAAAGTCATTGCCTGATATAGGGCAGAAAGGCAACACGTCATTTCAGATGCAGCCTGGTTTTTGTGGAAGCTCAAATGCCCTGGCGTGACACTGACACGCGAGAATGAACCTCAGTGGTTCTTGCACGTCAAGCAAGCATGCATGCTTGAGCTTCTATTTACCAAATTTCAATTCATTAATTATATCACAGAAGTGTGGAAAGATAGAATTACAACAAAGTTCAACTCCATTCCTGAAGTATTTGCAATGGGTAACCTTGACTATGGGCACACTGCAGCTGTCAAGCCCAGAATTTGGCTTTCAGATCCAACACCTTTTAAACAGAGAGTGAGGCCCATCCATCCCTCAGGTTATGAAGCTGTTAGGCTACATTTTTAAGCTGGAGATGTAGCCTAATTCGTGAGTCGGAAAGCCCCTTCGCTTCGCCAATAGTCATTGTGAAGAAAAAGAATGGTGCTATCCGCCTGTGCATAGACTACAGAAAACTAAATAATCAGACCATCAAAGATGTCTACGCATTTTGTGGATTCTGGGAATTTAATAGAATGCCGCAGGGAGTGACTAATGCACCTTGTACATTTCAGCGTGTTATGGAAAAGTGCACCTTGCATCTCAAAGAAGTCCTTGTCTTCCTCGACCATCTCATCGTTTTCTCGAAAAGCCTGGAGGAACACGAAGAACACCTCATGAAAGTCCTGAACCAGCTGAAAGAGTTTGGTCTAAAACTATCTCCAAGCAAATGCCACTTTTTCATGAAATCTGTTAAATATCTGGGACATATTGTTTCGGAGAAAGGCGTTAAAACAGACCCTGAGAAAATCTCTGCACTCACCATCTGGCCAAGGCCGACAAATATCAGTAAGCTTAAGTCCTTTTTGGGTTTCACTGGGTATTATCAGAGGTTTGTCAGAGACTACTCCAAAATTGCCATTAAATGCACTAACAGTTGGCTATTGTCCACCTCGTAGGAATGCAAAGGGTTTTAAGCCTGTCTCCAATTCTGATTTCTGAAACTGCCGTACATCTTACATACAGATGCTAGTCTCCATGGTGTTTTCGCACGCCGCGCTACAATTTTTATTTGTGCGTATGTTGCTGCATATGTGTGTCGTGTATGTCTGTGTACTCTATTTGTTTCAGGTGTGAAGCTCGGTTGGAGAGTCCGCCTGTCAATCTGCTGACGTAGGATGCTGACGTCTGGAATCGCGCCACCAATCGCCTGTCGCCGTGCAGTTTATGAATGGCTCTAACTTCAATGGCGGCAGTCGAGACAGACTCTGGGTTGGGAAAGAGTTTGCACACTCTGTGAGGACGGTTCTCTTGTTCGAGAGACCAGTCTGAGAGACTGATCATTGTTTGGGGTTCGCTGCTTTTGTGATCTTGCAGTTAGATCAGTTCTCTTTGTTTGTGCTCGAATGTATTTTGTGTTACTCTTGGTAACTTACGTGCTTATGTTTTGTGTTGCCCTTGGTAACTTACGTGCTTGCAGTGCCTGCTAAGTGTTTGTTGCTGTCATGAAATCTTCATCTCAGTTCATCGTTCAACATTGTGTACTAGGCTGACGGGAGAGGTTGTGAGTCAGGTAAGCAGGTCGCGACCTACATTTGCACACGTAGTTTACTGAGATGTGTTAGACGCACTAGTGTTAGGAGTGGTGCTAATTATGTATGTTTTTGTTTTAGTTAGTATAGTTTAGTTATAGCGTCTCGTACGCTGAAGATGTTTATTTCTACCTTTTTTGTTGATAGTTAGTTTAGTTCTTTAACTTTAGTTAAAGGGGCTTTTTGTTATATTCAGTTTTTTTATTTAAGCACCACTCTCTTGCTCTTTCCTCTCCCTCAGTTTGTCTGTACTTTTTCTGGTTACGTTGTACGAATAGTAAATATTTATTACTTCATTACTTTTCATTACTTTACTACTTCACTTTATTCCAGTTGAAGCATTAAAATCTTTCAACTAAGTCATGGATTGTTGTCTGTTCCTTTTCCATTGCAATTCCTGTTACTGTATTGACACACACATGCAAAACTTTTGTTACGTCTAATAATATTCCTAGACAAATAACATCTAATTAACGAGGGACGTAACAGTGGTCTTGGCGCTGCCTTGTACCAGGAACAAGATCGTCATATGAGGGTGATTTCATTTGCCAGCAGAGGGTTGTCCATCTTTGAAAAGCGTTATCCCACCCACAAGCTGGAATTTTTAGCCGTAAAGTGGGCAGTGACGTATAAGTTTTATGACTATCTGTATGGGCTCGAGTTCACCATCATGACCGATAATAACCCCCTCACATATATATATATTAACATCTACCAAGCTTGACGCTGCAGGACACAGGTGGTTTGCAGCCCCGTCTACTTTCAACTTCAGAATTAGATACAGAGCTGGAAAGAAAAATCAAGATGCTGACGGTCTCTCCAGGCGACCAAATGATCAGGTAGACCCCGATAACAGTTCCCAGATTAAAGATGACCGCATCAGTCAGTTCATCTCCCGGTTTCTGAATGAAGAAAATAGGATTTCCTTTCCTAAGGAAGCAGTAGGAGCCGTTTGTCAAAAGCATCAACTGTATGGACACACTGTGGCAGACATAAATACATTAAGAAGACAGCTCTTCGCAACAAGCAACGATATGATCTGAAGGTGAGAGAATCCACTTTACAAGCTGGAGACCGTGTTCTTGTCAAGTATGTTGGCATAAGAGGCGAGCACAAGATAGCTGACCAATGGAGCAAGACCATCTACCAAGTAGTTAAGCAAATAACTGATTCTCCAGTTTATGTTGTAACGCCTCTTACTACTGACGGACCTGAAATAACCCTCCATCGAGATTTACTTTTGCCCTGTGGTTTCTTAACCCCCACCAATTCCAGTGATGAAGACAACAGGATGGAGAGAAAGGAAAAAACAACTTGTTCTTGGGAATCACCAACAGTTCCAGATGATGACGATAAGCAAGTGTATGATAGTGATGGAGATTACTTCCCCCAAATAATTCAGGATAAGACATATCCTACCATAACGATTGTCAAGGATGTGCCCTACATACAAGGGGTGGAAGGAAGTTCCTGTGAGACAACACTGAATCCAAATGCACAACCATTTGAACCTTCTGGAGGTGTGGAAAGTCTTGTGTGGAAAGTTTCCCACATTCTCTTCCAGGGTGTCCTCAGGTAAGTTTGTTTCTCCCTTTTCAGATAAAGCTACTTTGATGATGAGTGTACGGAGGAGTTGATCAGGTACAGAAGGGAACCTGTTGAAGGAAAAAGAGATGGAATGAGGAAAGAGGATAACGACAGTGAAATACTGATTGAGGAGAATGTTGAAAGAAATGGAAATACCCCTGTGCAAGAAATACCAGAGCCAGAGTCCAGACGTTCTACCAGAATCAGGGAGCCATCTGATAGGCTAACTTACACATTAGGAAACCCCTTAGTGTTAGTCATGCAATCCCTGTTAAGTGGTTTAAACAAAGCCTTCACACAAGCCCTTGAGTCAGATGATTTCCCTGAGGTTAGAATACTGACCCCTGATAGATCAATGATTTTATAGGCACACAGCATGCAGAGAAGCGTTCAGGAGGGGAGGATGTAACTCCTTTGAATTGTACATTCTTATTTTTTCTTTATTTTTAGTCCTAAAGTAAATTTATTTGTAACTACTTTTGATTTGTATTCCACAAAGAAACTCCTGTATCTTTGGTGCAGTACTATGATTAACCACTAGAGGGCGGTTATGCGGTATGTTGAGTGAGTCGATTTATATCGAAGTCAGACGAAGAAGCCAGCTGAACATGCACGCACGACGTTGGCGTGAGATTGCACAAACTATTCAATTTTTAGATATTTCTTCGTTTCTATGTGTATATTCTTTTATACATCTGGTCTTTCTTTTACGAGAACTCTGGTGGTGAGTTTTGCTTGTTTATGCATTACTTTGACATTCATCTTTCTATGTCCTAAAAACCAACCAGAGTTAGGATGTTTAAGAATGTATTTTTGTATGTTTAGAAAGTCAAATTGATATATAGAGTTAATTAATTTGTATACAACGTTTAACTGTTTTGGTTGAATGATTGCATCACCTATGAGTAGGCCTATGTAAATGCAAACAATATGTTTTGCAACGAGATATGTTGCATATTTAAACACTTTTTTGTGTTTAAGCGTGCTTATGTGCACTTGTGTTGTCACATGTTGGATTAACATTTGTACTCACGGACATTTTGTGCAGCCGATAGTAAATGTCGGTGTAGAAATTGTTGACATTAAGAAATGTTTAATGTGACTGCAGTGTTTTGTGGAGATTGTGTTTTCTTTTTTGAATGCTGATTCTGTTTGGTGATCCACCTTTGAACGGCGAGCCAGACCCTGATCTACAATTCAAAACACGGATCCGAACTGAGAACTAAGCACATACAAACTACCCGGGTAGAAAACACAAAAAGGCCTTTACACACATGGACATTTGAGTAATATACACACACACACAAGGGATCCAGAAGGACTACTGAGACTTTATTTTATTTTATTTTGTATTAGGCTATTCCTGGACTTCACATTCTACTTTTGACATCAATTTTGAACAATATGATGGTGTTGAGTGGAAACCATGCAATTGTGTATTCATGTAAATTGTGAAAAATGAGTCTTCGTAAAAAAAATTTGCCAGCTGTTAATTGCTTGAATTTAATTTGGACCAAACTTCTACTTTTAAATCCTCCTAGAGCCAAACCTAGGCCTTATTTAACCTCTGTTGGGTAAAATACACTGAATACTTATTCTGTTGTCCCTGTAGCCTACATGATGATGGCAAAGATAAGATTGCAACACATCAGCAGGAAGTTAGAGCTTGTGGTAAGGAGGTTCTTGCTGAGTTCACATAACTGGGTGTTGGTTTAGCTAGTGAATAAAAATCAAGTTTACCATGGTATCCAGTGCCATTTTACCATTTTGTAGGGACAGAAAATAGTAATTTCTGGTGTTATTCATGGATATCCTGCAAGATAAAGTTGTTGGGTTATGCCAGTGTTTTTGGAAATCTATTAAAAAACACCCATTTATTTATTTTGAAAAACCTAAATATGACTGAACTGAGTTTTGCATTTCATATGGGAAACCGCTACATGAAAGGTTGGCCAAGGTATTAGGTGCGTGAGTATTTTTCTTTAGATGCACCGCTTCCATTGTTTTTTTATGTTATTGTGGCTGTCATGGCAGTGGGTTGTGTCATCATTTTAACAGATATGTTCAGGATATGTGTTTCTGATAACTATTTTGTTTTGGTTGCTTCCTGTCTAAAAGGCTAGTAGGTGCCATCCCCTTTGCCCGTGAGGAGGGCTTCCCCTGCTCAGTCTTGAGCTAAATTCAGAAAAGCATATTACTCTTGGTTACTCCTTTTGGTTTCTTCTTAGAGGAGGATCTTACAGTTTCTCAAATGCTAAAACACATTTCACAAACAGTCCTCCATGTTCCCCAATGTCTAAACACAACACCCTTTTCTAAAGCTACATAAACACAACCACACCTTCTCACTTCAAAACTCAAACTTTCACACCAAAAGAGCAGCTCGAAGCTTTCAAAAATGTAAACACTATACACATCATTACACACTACAGCAAAACAATTGAAAACACAATGCTCAATTTGTGAGAAGGTTCTTTGTTTCATAACTGCCAATGCATATTTTTAGAAACTTTACAGTAATGGATCTTAGATCTCTGCAGAGGATTAGGCATTTAGATTTGTGAATTTCATATGAAGAGTATAAATCTATAGTAAATTCTGCATGTACACTACTGTAACACTACTCAATGCAAAAACAGAATCTATTGCACACAACAGTACTCTTGAAATCATGATCAGGGTGTGAAGTTTTTTTATTTACTTTATTCACACCATAATCACTGTGCGGCATTATGTCGCTGAGCTGCATCGGGCCACATCACCTCATCCACATCGCAGGCTATATTGTCTCTGCCAGGCACCACAGGAAAAACGCCCTGGAATGGCGAATCCATCCTTGGAAGGCCTCCACTGGGATGTCAACACAGGCCAGCTCCATTGCCCTTAGGAGGTTCTCTCTAGTGTATAAACCTTCCATCTCCACGATGAGAAGAACTCCTCTATAGGGTTCAGGAAAGGGGAGTAGGGTGGCAGACAGACGTTTAAAAAGTGGTTACTGTTGGTGGTGAACCACTCTCTGATTTGGTTTGTTCTGTGGAAGCGTACATTGTCCCAAATTATCACATAAATGTGATGTGCGGGCCCAGGATGGTGCTGTTGGCGGTCCAGGAGGATGTCTTTTAGCTCCTCTAGGAAGGTGAGAAGACGTTGGGTGTTGTAAGACCCAAGGACAGCATGCCGGTGGACAAGCCCCTCCGAACCCATGGTCGCACAAAGAGTAATATTACCCCCCCGTTGGCCAGGAACCTCAGTGATGGCTCTTTGGCCAATGATGTTACGGCCTCTTTGCCTTCGTTTCTGCAGGTTGAAGCCAGACTCATACAGGAAGAGGTACTCATGAGGTCTGGCCATCGCGTCCAACTGTAATATCCTCTGTGAAAATGTGAAAGTGCACAGGTGTTCAGAACAACAGTCAATCAGGTAGCACAGTATTGTCCAGAAGTAATGTAGGCCACTGAGCAACACAGTATGTCCACTAACTGTACTGTGAACATGGATGTATACTTACTTGCACATACTCGTAACGTAGGTCTTTGTGTCGCGCAGAGTTGCGCTCAAAGGGAACCCTATAGACGTGTTTCATCCGCATCTTTTGGCACCGGAGAACTCGGTCTATTGTGGCCAAGCTGACATCAATGCTCTCAAAGTTGACATTATCGGCAATGACTTTGTCTCTGATCTCCCGGAGTCTGATGAGGTTGTTCTCACGAACCATATCCACAATGAGGGTTTCTTGTGCCGCTGTAAATATGGCAACCCTCCCACCTCTATGTGGCATTCTTTCAACTCTAAAGAAAGAAACATGTGTTGTCAATTGACATGTTTTACAATACAGTAACAACTGATTTGAAACCAATAGACTACTTTCATAGGCTTGTAAAATTGTATTGTGACAAAGAAAGCAATAGAGTACAATACCTGTTGTGTTGTCTGAATGCCCTGATAATGGTGGCCACGGTGATCCTACTCAGGTTTGGACGGACTCTTAGTCCTGCTTCAGCCATTGTCATGCCATGGACAATGACATGGTCAATGACTGTTGCTCGCATCTCGTCCGTAATGATGATGCGAGGTTGTCTTGCTCTCCCTCCTGGACCTTCTCCTCTCCCTTGTTGGCCTCCTCCTCTTCCTCGTTGGCCTGCTCCTCTTCCTCCTCTGATTTGAACTCCTCTTCCTCATTGGCCTGCTCCTCTTCTTCCATGGCCAGCTCTTCTCCCTCCTCTGACTCGAATTCCTCTTCCCCTGACTCTCACTGGTCACAGCATTAGCAACAAGTGTCTTCAATTTTGAGTCGTTGTGTGTAATGAATGACGCCAGGTGTGTTCATTGTGTTCAAATATTGCTGACTGTGGCAAGCATTTTGCATCACATGAGCTTTCATTTGAGAATATGAGCAGAGTTCTTTTGCAACTTGTGTTTTAGCAAGGAAAAATGTGTTAAGATTTATGAGAACGGAGGATTGTGTTTTGTGAATTGTGTCTTCATGTGAAATGTGTTTATGATATTGGAAAATGATGGCTAGATTTAGTAAATGTGTTTAGACAACTGGTCATTTGGTTTAGAGGATTGGCTTTTGTGTTTTAGCATTTGAGAAAAACTGTAATATCTAATATCTGCACATTCTGTTTTGGATGTGTCACAAATCCATTTGAATAACTTATACAAATAAATTGAAAATGATTTTACTTTGCCCTTTCCCTGAGCATATAACAAATGAATCGACTGATCATGAAAAACTGTTGACTTTGGTATTTTGAGAAGCAACATGCAACCTTTTGCCCTTCATGATGAGCCAATCAAGAGAAATCAGATATGCAACTAGTGATGTAATTCTAGTTTAATTATAAGATATTGCAAATAAATTAACTGTTTATAAGGATTTTTACTTTCTTTACAGAGCATAAAAACATATAAAACCAGTCATTTTAAATTATTTTGAATATAATAATAATAATAAAAACATAATTTAAGTTTCATTTCATTTAGTTTATTTTACTTGAACAGCCGCTAATTTCCAATCAGAAAAAAAGAAACATCATTATGTTCATGCAGGTGATCAGAGACCCTGGGTATCTTTTTCCTGGTGTTTTTCTGGGTGTGTTCACACTTGGCATGTTTGGTTCAATTGCTCTCTTATTGCGGTCCATTTAAATGTCAACGCTGCCATCTGAACCCTGGTGCGCACCAAACAAGTGAACCAAGACTGCTAAAAATGTGGGTCTCTGATCCGCTTCCAAATGATCTCTGGTGCGGTTCGAATGAAATATGATCGCAACTTGGACCAAAGACATATGAACCAAAAACAGGACATGATGTCACAAGATGCGGCCCTAAAAAGGAGAGAGTTCTCAAGCATGCCAATGTTGCCCATCACAGTTCGGTAGGCCTACAGGCATCAGAACTGCGTCTCCCAGATTTTCATTTGTGTGTGTGTATGACCTGTGACGGAGGGATTCCTGCCATTGTTTTGACTCCTTCACACATTTTATAAGCTCTTCACGAGTAAAAAAAACAAACAAAAACACATCATCATATGTAGGCTACGCACATTTATCAGCACAAAGCATGCTTTTGGATGTTCGGGAAGTCCGTCTTGAAATATACGCCATGAAAAACCGAACAAACAGTTTGTGAACATATCCAATACATCACTGTCTATGCCCTATGCTTTTAGGTAAACATGCCAATTTGTGAACGCTAAGCAGACCCATCTGGACCAAACAAACAAAGCGAACCGAACTACAAATGTGAACACACCCTCGGAGCCAGTAAAGATACCTTTATTGTAGTGAACTAATTGTCTACCGCTTATAAACAGTGTTTTAGTGTCTTTCTGATCTGTAAAGCTTATTTGGATTTTGCTAAGTTATCTTTAAAATACAGTATCATGAAAAGGGGACATTTCTTTGGAGTTTATATGATTTAACCAAAGTAATTTGTACCTAAAGTTAGCTGTTAACTGTTTAGTCACAAGGTGGCAGTAACGCACCATTGTTGCACAGTGTGATGATCAGTAATGATGCACTGACTATATTTAGTGTACACATTCATTTACACAGCTACATGCATTCAGAGGGCCATGTATCAACACTATAATCTCTCTCTTGAGGTGTGCACTCTTAATTTACCCCGCACAGCTCTGTGTGGAAAATCAGTATATTGCATGACAGTCTTGACATCATTTCAAAATGTAATAAAATAAATAATTTTTATTTTATTTTTTATGCTCTTCGTGTGCATATAAAGTAAACTATAAAGTTCACCCGACTGTGTGACGTACTGAACTAATAGCACTTGAAAATAGGTTGAGGGCTGTGATCTTCTGGTCTGTAGATACGGAGCCCCCTACAGGTTGTGGGTTTATACAAATCTCCTACTCAAAAGTATGAGCAGTTGTAGTAGTGCTCCAATAAATAGTAGCCTACTAGTATAAAAGTACAACATGCTACTTTATGCCCATTATGAAAATTAAATAATAAATGACTTGTATACTGAGTATTTATTTTATGCAAAGGTTTTTTCATTTCATGTGCAAGTTAAAGATTGTATAATCGCTTCTACAAGCCCGCTCATACAGTAGCCTACAAACGTTTACTGCTTATTACAGTGTCATTTTCTACGTGACCTAATTAGGTGCACTTATCAGTGCCCTCTTTTAATATTTAATTTTTCGAAACACTTGAACACAAACATGAACAGAATAAAAAAATATGAACAGAAGTGCTGACACTTCTCTACGACAGCATGTTTGTTTGTGTGTGTGTGTGTGTGTGTGTGTGTGTGTGTGTGTGTGTGTGTGTGTGTGTAAATCTAACCTTTCATTGAAGTA
This sequence comes from Rutilus rutilus, assembly GCF_951802725.1. Classification (NCBI taxonomy): domain Eukaryota; kingdom Metazoa; phylum Chordata; class Actinopteri; order Cypriniformes; family Leuciscidae; genus Rutilus; species Rutilus rutilus. The sequence goes on along the minus strand of NC_140215.1, from coordinate 14,864,774 downwards.
AAATAATTGAAAGTGGGGAGGAAATCACATTATGAAATAAATGTTTTTCTCCAAAACACGTTAGGAACAACTATTTGCCCCCTTTTATTAAATACTTTTTGCAACCTTCTTTTTCCAAGATAACAGCTCTGAGTCTTCTCCTAATGCCTGATTAGATTGGAGAACACCTGACAAGAGACATGTCGGTGCCGCGGTGTTGTGCCGAATTTCGGGGTAATAATTTGGCAGGGGGTCGGAATTCGGCACAACACCGGTGTCTGTGCCAGTCGCAGTGTCCGTGTCGGTGTGCCTGTGTCGGCATGCAAATTGTGTCGGTGTGTGTGTGCTGAGTTTCCGTGTCTGTGTCCGTGCCGGTGTGTCCTTGCCTGGCCGGTGCCGGTGTCCGTGTCGGTCACATTCTTCAAAATAACTTATTTTCAACAGAAGAAAGAAACTTATTTGGGTTTAAAACAACCTGAGAGAGTAAATTACGACAATTTTCATTTTTTGGGGAACTATCCCTTTAATGAAAAAAAAAACCAAACAAAGAGAATATCACTCACTGCTCGGAGAACTTTAATAGTAGCTTCAATAAGTATCAATGTATAATTTATACAGTGAGGTCTATGTAGTGTTTTATTTTTATATTTGTTCATTTAATTTATTTCTTGGTTACTTCTGTTAAATGCATTTACTGTAGCAGAAAAAATAAAGCACTGTTTATTTCATTAGTATATTATATGTTGTGTATATGTAATGTGTATCTTGTTCTTTGTATCTTTCTTTTAATAACAATGAAAATAATGACAAAGATTTTTATCCTCGCCACTTTGGCCTTAATGTCTGCTATTCTTTTTTTAAAATATTTAAAATATTTTGTTACCTTGTAAGGCTTTGTTTTTAAAATAGGGACATTAGTTTGGCTGTAATGCTCAGTCACTTGCAAAATAGTAAAACACACATGAAAAAGAATCGACAAACGTCTGTTAAATGTGTAAATGCAAATGAATGATGTTTTGTCAGCTGAACAATTGTCATGTTGGCATGTCATCTTATTTTATACAATCATTCTGGAAAAATGACCCCAAAGACCCTAAGTGTTAACTGTATATGAGGACCAATAAAGGGTTAACCTGAATCTCATGAATATTGATGTGAAAGTAAATATTAAATATTTATTTAAAAAAAAAAATCGTATTGATAAATGTTCGGAACTAATCAAATGGGTCATATCAATACAAATCAGTCACATAATTTAGTTTTACATTAATATTTTCCACCCTTCTCTGAACTGAAGTGTTTTTGCACTTTTTCTATGTAAACACCATCTTCTTCTGTTGAATGAGAACAGAGTAATTCTGCATTCACGCCTTCACACTCATATCCTCAGTCTGAGCACTGGAAAAGTGGTCTCAATTAACATATTCTGTGAAAAACAGGCCACTTGGGCAGAAAGAGAAAGACAAAGTTTATTTTGTTTTTATGTAGGCCTACTAATTATGGATGGGTTGATCTGAAATAGATTAGACCACAATTGGCATGTAACAAATTTATTAGACCACTTTGCTCAGACTGAGGACATGTGCGTTATGGTGGAGGTGTGAATTTGAATATAATGTTAATTATATCAATTTTTTTTTTTTTTTTTTTTAAGTAAATATTTAATTATATTCACTTTCACATCAGTATTCATGAGTTTCCGGTTAACCCTCTATTGGTCCTCATATACAGTTAACACTAGGGTCTATGGGGTCATTTTTATAGAGCGATTGTATAAAAAAAAAAAATGTAATAATACAAATGATATATCTTTTTATTTTTTATTTACTTCTCAACTATCCGTTTATGCTGTGTTTTGGGGAAATGTGATACTTTTTTTTTTTTTTTACCTATTTACCACAAAATTATTCAACTAAACAATTAGTTAATTTTTTTATGAAAAAAAAAACCTTTAATGTTGATCAAAATTAAATATGAGTTATTTCTGGATAGTGATCTAGGTGCTAGGGGCAGAATTCTGCCATCTGCTGGTTAGGATTAGGTGTGTAATGATCATATAGCAGAGGCCCATAGAGATCATTTTTCTGGATGTGGCCAACTGCTCCTCTCACAACTTCTGTTATATATATTTTGTGAATATATATTTAAAAATAATACAATACATTAAAATAAGTATTTTTAAAAGGTTAGAATTTGTTGTTATTGTTGTTTTTATCTGAGGTCTTTTGAATTGTCTGTTTTTGTAATAATGGCACATGAATTTGCAGAGATGCCACATTAGTTGCCACTAAAAGACTTGATTGTGATTACATATTATTCATTTCAATAATTTAAATGTAAAAAAAAAAAAAAAAAAAAAAAATTAAGCAGTCACATTCTTCAAAATAACTTATTTTCAACAGAAGAAAGAAACTTATTTGGGTTTAAAACAACTTGAGAGAGTAAATGATGACAATTTTCATTTTGGGGGGAACTATCAACAAAAAACAGAGAAAATCACGCACTGCTCGGAGAACTGTAAAAGTAGCTTTAATAAATATCAGTGTATAATTTATACAGTGAAGTGTATGTAGTGTTTTATTTTTATATTTGTTCATTTAATTTCTTTCTTGGTTACTTCTGTTAAATGCACCTATACTGTAGTGCACTGTTTATTTCATTTGTATATTATATGTTGTGTATATATGTAATGTGTATCTTGTTCTTTGTATCTTTGTTTTAATAACAATGAAAATAATGACAAAGATTTTTATCCTCGCCACTTTGGCCTTAATGTCTGACATTCTTTATTTTATTTTATATTTTGTTACCTTTATTTATGTGTGGAAATTTTCATACTTATGCTGGTTTTATTAAAAAAACAAAAAACAAAAAAAAAAAACATGTTTTTTAATGAAGGAAAATTCAAACGGGGTCAGACTGACCCAGAGGTCCACTTAAGGGTTAACTTAGTAAGGTTCTTTTGCCTTATAATGTTTGTTGCCAGGAGTGTCGTGTACCATGTATTTTGGGAAAATAGGTTATGGTGTGTGGTAAGGTTAAGAACATATTGTGGTATTGCCTCATTTCATGTTTTAGCCTATTTAAGTGCCTATTTTTGATCATTGTTAAATTCAGATATACTCTTGAGTATATATTCGCTACAAAGACAATTTTACCACCCACATTACATGCCACCTACATCCTTGTGTTTTGTAGGCTGCTACATGCTTGCCACATTCTCCGCATTTTTTTATAGACACGTAGCTTCATGGAATACACAACAAAGTCTATCAGACCACCTGTAGCAGCTAAAAAAGACACTTTTTGTGCTTGTGGTTTTGTTGATATCCTGTTCTGAAGCTTAGTCGAAATTAGGCAGGAAAAGGAACATCGTTACCATGTGTGTGTTTAACACCCACATGCACCCATCAAACACGTGTTACCGTGCGCTTTTTCGTCCCTGCTGCCCGCACAGAAATGTCTGACGGTGAAGTCATCGCTGTTTCGTAGTAACACTGTTTCAGTTGATTTGTTTCATGTATAGCTACAAAGAGTGAATCAAGTGCCATGATATTCTAAGAAACACTGAGATATGATTCTGACTTTAGATAAGTGTCTTCTTGTTGTGGTGTTCTGAGTCTTGTTGTGCTTTCCCAGTGGTTGATAACTAAAGGGCAAATTAGTTTTTTTGAGATGATAATGATACAAAACACAAAACTTGATAATGATTTTTTTTATTTTTTTTATTCAAAAAGAGGTCAAAAGAAAGTTGTTTAGAGCAATTGACAGCTACATAAGCATTAAAATTCCCAAATGGAAAATGCCGTTTTAGGGGTTGCTCAACATGTTACACAAACATCGTGAGCATCTTTAAAGCAGAACGCAGTATTCAACAGCAACTTAAAGAAATGTCAATAGGGATTAACATACACCTACACCACTCATTCTTACTCAGAATCGGCTAATGGTTTCTAGCCTCCTTGACCTTTATGTGGGACTTTTCCACTTAATTAATTATTCTGGTAACACTTTACAATAAGGTCTCATTTGTTAACGTTGTAATAACTAACATGAACTAACAATAAGCAAAACATTACAGTATTATTAATCTTTGTTAAAAAAAGGTCAAGTTAAAAAAAGAGAATCCAACAGCACATTAATCATTAACAAAAAATATATTTTCTAATTCATACTGACCTTCCAAAAATGTGCTAAAAGACAAGAGCATGCCAGTGATCTTAAAAAAATGTGGTCAAAAATCCCAAATCAAATCAAATACCATGGATTCAAAGCCCATTTAATCATAAGAAATAAGAAATTTGCTCAAAAATAAAAGATAACTGGTCTCTGCAGTCAATCCAACCACATTTTCACACGTGTGATGGCATTTCCTCTGCAGTTTACACTGTCACATTTTATTTCGTATAATATTGGTCCTCATGTGTTACTGCTGCTGTTCTCCTGCATGCTCTTGGAAGATGCCGAAATGGAAATGTAGCTCTTAAAAAGACTCATCACTCTCTGCTTGTATGTTTTGATGGCAAAAAAGTAAATGAGAGGGTCGAGGCAGCTGTTAAAGTTCATCATGGCAACGGTTACCTGCAAGGATATTTTAAGAGTCTTTAACTCTTCACAAGAGGGCTCATGGTACAGCTTTCTCACTAAAAACTGCATGATGTTAATGTGGTAGGGGCTGAAACACACCATGAAGCTCAGCAGAATGAGCAGAATCATATTTTTGGCCCTGCTGTTGCTTCCAGACTTGTTGGTCACCGGGTTTTCCTTGGCCGTCTTGTAGAGCTTGCAGCTGACCTTGCTGTAACTGCACAGGATGAGTCCCAATGGCAAACAAAACCCAATGACGCAAGCAATCAGAAGGCCATATGTCATCTTGGGACCATCGAATTTGGAGAACTCCATGCACGTTCGATGACCGGATCTGTCTTCCATGATGCTCTTGAAGAGCAGAGGGGACGTCTCAAGGAGAACCACAACCCACACCAGAGTGCAGATACCTCGCACGACCTTGGTTTTCCTCAGCCTTTGACAGCGCTGACGGTGCAGCATGGCCAAGTAGCGATCCACACTGATGCAGGACATGAAGGCGATGCTAACATAGGTATTGCTGTAGAAAATCATGGCAGTCAGCCGGCACAAGAAATCTCCAAATGGCCAGTCGAAGCCTCTGATGTAGTATGTGATCCTGCCGGGCAGAGCCAAGGTGAAGAGGGTGTCGGAGATGGCCAGGTTGATCAGATACATTGTTGTGGAGTTCATCTTCTGCTTTTTCTGACAGGTGATCCAGAGGACCAGGCTGTTACCTGCCACACTGATGACAAAAATCAGGCAGTAGAAAATGGGAAAGAGGATCCTAGCAGACTCCTTGTAGATGAAAACATCGCAAGTCTGGTTTGTGTAGCTGTCATTCATTGGCATCGTCTGAAATTCCAGTGGAGTTTGATCTGTCATGTTCCTGAGACCGTTTGGGGAAATAGAACTTTGGTTTAGGAGGAAATAAATATCAAAATATTAGCATGTGCTTCATCTTTAAAAATGTTCAATAAAATTAAATATTCATATGTACAATATATATAGTGATCAAAAAGATTGTGGATCAAAAAGTCATTAAATGTCTGGTACTCACTGCAAGTTTGATTGTCTCTCTCTCTTTGAATTGGATAGTGGTGTGACTAAAGTTAGTAAGTGTTTTTGCTTCAATAGAAACCCACCCCTTTAACCTGATTGGTTCAGCTCAGTTGAGATTAAGTAAGGTAGGCTATGTATGACTCTTGGAGTGAATAGTAATGAAAACATTTTTTTATCTGTGTAATGTCTCTTTTCTTTTTCAATTTTATATTATTCAGTTATATTTTTTATTAAAAATATTGTTTGCCATTATCACATGATCAGAGAAATTCCAGCTAAAATATACTAAATTTTCAAGTGGTCATGTTCGCTGTAGTCATAAATGTCAATGTTTACTCAGTGTTCAGTCATTTTTTTCAGTATTAATAGTCAAAAAGACATGCTATAACACCTGCAAAAATACCTCTTTTTCTAGTTATTACAGCTCAGGTACAACCACAAGCTCCTGTTTCTGCAGCACTGACCCAGTTAACATGCCAACAAGTATGTTGAGGTACTTTTGCAGTCTCACAACATCCCTTTTCAAAAATAGGAGGATAAATGTAACACACTACAGGCACAGGGAGCACACACACTGCGCCTGCTTTAGAAGAGCCAACAGAAGTCGATTTAGACGTCGATTTTAAATGGAAACAAAGTATGCATAGTTGTGCAACTTTGATTTACACAGGTAGTCTGCAGTACCCAGCAAGCAAGTCAAGCTGCTGATAACATCTGTGGTTTATTACCGCACTATACCTCATCCTCATGTTCGATACATGGCAGCAGTTTCCCAATCTCTTTGGTTTCGGTCGATGAAAGTAGTAAAAAACAACTGCCATTCATTTCACAATACTAAAAAAGGTGAAAAACTGCAAAAGATTTTGCTTAAAGATATCCCTGTGGTCTTTAAGCAAACATGCTTTTACATAATCTTTGAACATAACAGCAACTGTTGTGGAATTCACTACAAATGATACTTTATAAAAACATTTGCATCATTATAGTTCTGTCGTGACAACTCTCATGGTAATGGCTATGGCAGTGTTAATGTATTTGGTCTTGGCAGAATAGATCTGCTGTGCTGCTGCTGCTGCTGCAGAACAAGTACCGAGACTTGCAACTGCCAATACATTCATTGCTGTGAGCATTTAAGACATGCTCCAGCTGCTGCACATGTAGCATACATGAATTATATCAGATCCTCATAGTAGATCTCTACAGGTGGAGCTGGGGCAGCACTGCTAACAGCAGCACTAACAGTATTTTAATGTTAAGCCGCAGCTCATTGGCTGCTGATGCAACAATAAGGTTTGTCAAAATTAGTTAATTCACTAATAATGACCAATACTTTTACCGAATTTACTAGTATTGGTTAATCAGACCTGATTTATAGGCTTTATGTCGAACGTCACATGAAGGAAAAGGAAAAAGGGGCCCATTGCATCCGCATGTTCAAGAAAGTGTTAATGGCAGTACGAACTGACTGTGATATTTATGGACATTTAAAGGTATAGCGGAGGATTTTCTTTTTCCGGGTGGATCATCAAGACTATTGGTCCTCCTAAGTGTCAATCATTCTGGTGATATGTTTATGTAAGGCCGTCGTACGTGCTCGTGCACACGATTCACACTATGTGCGCTCAAAACACAGGTTGGGCTGATGCCTCAGTCGCGAAGTTTCTACTCGACAGGTAAAGTTTGGCATGCTATTTGGAGAAATCCATTTAAAATGACTGCTAGTAAAAGTTAATGTAAGCTATGATTAGCTCGTACATGCTCTCTTGTGCACACGTTTAATCGGCGTTCCCTCTCGGGAGCAGGTAGAGTGCTGTGCATGTGGAGGGCGGTTCTTTTCTAAAATACTGGAAAATCCTCCACTATACCTTTAAGGTAATGAGCTAATCTTGCTATCCCTTTTTACTGTTGCCGTTTTATTCAATAATTAAATGTTAGTGAGAAGAAGATTTTTTTTTTTTTTTATCGGTTATGCACATCTTTGCTTGCTTCTTTGAAGGTATCTTGAGTAAATCATTGGTTCTGCAAAAAGACATGTCAGGCCACTGACACAAACAATGTGCCACAAAGCCACAGTGTTCACACTTTTTGAAAGAAGACCTACGAATGGTTTCAATATGCAGAGACAACTATAAGCCTCTACATATTACAGTTTTTCTCCATTGGTTTGGCTCATTTCTTGAAACAGAAATGACATTCTCAAAACAACATGGACAAACCTCCAAACCACTTGGCAATTGTTCACAACAGAATTGAATGTCTCATTCATTTAATCAAATTGCAAATGTCTAAGTACATGTCTCAATGTCTCAGTACATCTTTGCAAATGATTAAGTACAGGTAGCCTACATTTAGCACACTTTCCAAGTGAATAGATCTTGTTGATCTAAACTGATTGTTGATTCTCAGTCTAATGGTTGTTTGCTCCAAAACGTGTCAGCGTCATTTCATTGTATAAGTCATCACATGCACAATAGTCTGTTAAATTGTCAAAATTAGTCAAGAACATAATACCATGAATACCATATGTGTGTGTATATATATATATATATATAATTTTTTTTTTTTTTTTTTTTTTTTTTACATTTTCAAACGTAACTAACATTTTCAAACGTATACCATATTATACCGTATAACATTACTGGCCACCGGGCCACAGTGGATGTCCCAGGCCAGTGACGGGGCAATATAAACTATGTGTGCTGCCATATCTGAGAATGGTGTGGCCACTCACATCGCAGTCTTGGCCCATACAATACACAGAAGCTCCTCATCTTCTTGGACCGCCTTCATTTTGATTTGATCCCTGAAAATGAGAGAGGCCTTGTAGAGCCTCACCTACCACAATATGTCATTGTATGGGACAATGTGAATTTCCATTGTATATTTTCATAATATATGAGAGTATATTATGCTGTATACATTTTCTTTTTACTCTGATGTATGGAAGTTACTTTATATGTATGATAATGGTTACAATTTCCTTGGCAGTATGAGTGCAATATGTGATGTCAAACCTTGGAGGCTACTCTTACCCTAAAATCCTATTCCTTTTTTTTTTTTTTTTTTAGTTTAGTTTTATACACAATTGTATTCTGTTAGCTAGACAAAAAAACAGTACAGTAACCATTGTCAATGAAGGACTGGGCAAAGACTGAAAGGTGGACATGAGGGATATTTCAATGGTCCTCTGCCATAGTGACAAAACATCTAAACATTTTGACTTGCAGTGCTTACACAATGCCAAAGGGACGGAGCATTTTGGGGGCACTGACTGTTTAAATGAGAAGGAAATTTAGTTTTGACACATGAGTGAACTGTTTTGGGAGAGGTGTGAACTTTTGCAGGTGAACCATGGTGTTGTGCCGAACCATCCACGTTATTTTGGCAAAAGCACCAAGAGTGTTGAGAATGTCCGATCTGTTTCAAGAAATGAGCCAAAGCAATTGAGAAGGATCTTTGCCATTTTCGTGGCACTGACTCTTTATATGGGAAACAAATTTAGTTTTGAAGCATGAGTGAACAGTTTTGGGAGAGATGTGAGCTTTTGCAAGTGAGCTATAGTGTTGTGCTGAACTCTAAGACTGTTTTGCCAAATGATCTTAGAGTTTTGAGAATGTAATTTCTGTTTCAAGAAATGAGCCAAACCAATGGAGAAAAACTGTAAGCTGGGATAGAAAGTATTGTTACACTGAAAAAATTTATACACATACAAATATTTTTAAAACACGAAAGTTGTTACATGTCCCCTGAAACCAAGGTTGAAAGTGAGAACCCAGGTGCAGTTTATTGGTGTGATAACAAAATACAAAGTGTAGACATGGAAAACTTAACTTAAGACTTGACAAACAGCGGGTTATATCGACACAAAGCTAGACAAGGCACAATGGAAACTCAAGGGCTATATAAAAGCGGTGTCCGAAATCGCCCCCTATACCCTTAAATAGTGCACTATTTGAGGCAGGCAGCCATTTGCTGTCCGAAACCATAGTGGATGTTATCAATCCAACAATGCACTGCAGTAACGAGTGTACCCATGCACTGTGAGGGTCGTGCTGAATGAATTCCCTTGTTCCGCCAGAAGATGCCGAATCATCCATCCATCCATTTTCCAAACCGCTGGTCCAATGTGTGTACAGCCTAATATCATACACGAATTTGATTATTGAATAGTTTTATTCATGCTAGTTTCCAATGATAGAATTCAAGATAAATCTTTTCATTACTACTGGAGCTGCCAGTTTCCCATGTTTCAAATCCTTATTAAACAGCAAGCACAAACTATGCGAAAGCTGCAGCCCTTCCTGTGCACTCAGTGTTCGAATTCGCTCACTCGTTTTCATTCACTCCTTCAAGTGGACTATATTAGTGGAGTAATGTAGGGAATAGTGAATGAGGGTACAGGGGTGATTTTATACACAGTCATAGAGTAAAAGTAGCACACAACATGATGGTCCTGTCCCAAATGGCGCACTTTCGGTCTTGGGTGCCCCCTTTTCGGTCTTTTGCCAAGCCCGCACCGATGCAAGCTCCACAGCAGACTTCTTCCCGACAGTCAAAGCAGTATTACGTCACGAAAGTGCAAACTCAGAGGAAGACCGCAAGGTGCCATTTGGGACAGGGCCGTGTTCATCTCCCAGAGGAGCATACACATTTTCTTAAATAAATGATGTCCCTATATGACAAGTAGGCTAAATTAAGATTTTGTAGGATCTTAAATGTTATATTAGGTAAAACATAATAGTACTCATAACCCCACATTTGTATTTCACATGAAGAGCAAGGGAGTCACATTACCAAGAAACGTGACAGTGAAAAAAACTTGACATAAAAGACATGAAACCAGCTGGTTTCTACACTGTGGTTGAAGTGATTCGAAACCAGCAAAAGGTCACTAATCATCACCAGTCGCTTACAGTTATGATATAGTTCAGACAGGTCACAACACCAGTGCCTCGTGTGGACAGTGTCTGAGATAATAGCATTCTGTAGGTCAGCTCTAGATTTCATGCTTCAGTATAATCAGACACAAAGTCAAAGAGCTCTTCCTGTCCCCTCTAACTACTCCATGCTGCACCATTTTGTAAAGTGTACTTGACTCAAATATTTGAATTTCACGTTGCTCATCACCTCTGCCTTTCGAAGCATGTGCACAACGGTGAGGACAATTGTCCAATTATATCTATGCTGGAACAGAGTACACTAGAAATATCTGATTAAGCAGATAGATAGATAGATAGCTAGGTAGTTAGATATATAGATAGATAGATAGATAGATAGATAGATAGATAGATAGATAGATAGATAGATAGATAGATAGATAGATAGATAGATAGATAGATAGATAGATAGATAGATAGATAGATAGATAGATAGATAGATAGATAGATAGATAGATAGATAGATAGATAGATAGATAGATAGATAGATAGATAGATGGGAGTCTTACTGTAGACTGAAATGTAGGGGGAAGCTCACAAAAGACAGTTGTCTTTGCTGGCATTGGCAAGTGACAGCAAGGGTTTTTGAGTACTGAAAGTGATGAACCAGCGTGAGACACACTTGAAAGTCAGTTCTTAGGAGTCTGACCTTTTTCTGTTTGGTTTAGAAGGGGAGGGAGATGAAACCGTTTTGGAGGGAATTATGCATTTTGAGTACAACATCAGTTTCAGAAAAAAACACAGGTAAAACTGAATATAGGCAGTCACTGTTTTTGCTCAAAATTTCAAATCACTTCTGAGTTTGGAATTTATTTGATGTTAAAAAGGCTTTAATATACTAATTTTATTTTCACTTATACAGGATTTTATGTGCAATTTTACAGAAAATGTTGTAAGCATTTAAGAATGTTAATAATTTCACTTTATTAATCATTCATGACAAAATTGGACTTTGCTTGTAAATACTGCATACAATTTGACCTGTAATCTTTCCACATTTGTATATGGGTATTATTTCAAATTCTATGCAGTTATCAGTGAAATGGTCTCAATCATCTACACAGGGGTCCAGTACCTAAGACACAGATGACAGTAATTATTAATGGATGTGAAAATGCCATGCCAAATGCCATGGCTACCAGGTGCAGCCTTTGTGCATGTTATTGACAGCAGTTTGTTTAGCCAGTTGAATAAACTGCATACAAGACACGCTAAAATGAAGATTAAGACAGAAATGTTCATACTGCTTAAAAAGATAAATCAGTTCTTTCATTTCAACTGAAATAAAACCTGATAATTCATCCTCTGACCACTAGAGGGAATCAAGTACTATCAAAGATAAATCAGTTCTTTCATTTTAACCCCTTAAGTGTCACCGTTGCCCATATATATTTAGAACAATAATATCTTAGTAAAAACCTAAAGTGATATTGACAAACTATATATCATTTGAAAGCTTACAATCTCTACTTTTCATATCTGTTGGCTGTTTTTTAAAAATAAATTACAGAGGAGCAGTAATTTATCAATTTGCAACAAGAATATTTCATATTCATTAGGCGTGTTTAGGCCTTTATTTTGAAATAGAAATAAACATGAAAAATCATGAAAGATTGGTAGAAACCTCAGTTTGTTTTCATGCCAAGAGAAAAAAAGGTCTGAAAATGTTTTGAATGAAAAGAAAAATATTATGGATTCTCGATTTGTGATGCGGCAGCGAGCTATAACGCACATATGTGCTCTTTTTATGTTTATTAGAGGTTGAAATCAAATAAAATACTGCCAAAACACCCATACTATTTCTGAATAGGATGTATACTTCATAAATTGTATGAAATTATGGAAATACATGGTTCAGATCACTCAAAACATATATGAAAATGGAGGCGCCCTTATATGGTCAGTAAGGAAGCTGGTTGTCCATCTAGTGAAAAAGTTTGGTACTGCGCCCAAATAAAATCTTACTGAAAGCTCATTTTTTGAGATATCAACCTAAAATTTGGAACACAACTTGTTTAGATTTTTGGCTTTCATTTTCTAGCAGTTTCAGTTAAAGGGTTAACTGAAATAAAACATGATAATTCATTATCTGACCACTAGAGGGAACCAAGTACTATCAAATCCACTTGAAGGAGCACTGCCTGATAAATTCATAAATTCATAAATGCACAAAAAGTTGCATACCAAAAAAATATATGTATCATATCAAATTTACAAGTGACATATGCATGAATAAAAAGTGGCAGTAATAAAGAAATTAAGATCTGGATATATTTAACCTAAACATTTTTACAAGCTGACATTCACCTTATTGACCCAACAAATAATGCTCGTTTATCACTTTAGCAGAACTGCATCTCACTATTTATTTAGTCTTTATATAGATATTTATCAACAGCTTCATAAAAAAGTGATATGAATATTGCTTTTACTCAGCATTTTGTTACTGATTTGAATATGACTCAGCTCATTAGATTATTTAAACAATGGAGATTATCAAATTCAATTGACATGATTTATTAATAACATTTTAGGAGATGGCATAATTCTGCTGGTTAACAGGCTTTGCGAACAGGTGAAAGTCCAAATTGTCGGTTTAAGTTCAATGTGCACATTAAAAATGTTTTACACAAAGAAATGAATAGTACTTTTGAAGATGTGTTAAAAATCATGTACATTCACATGAGACTCATTTTTATTCTGCTTAGAGCGGGTCGTCTCATGGGGGCTGACATGTTGAGATCACATGACCAGCCGCATACAACTCACTTTACCTTGGTAAACCCTTTGTTATTGGACACTTTCCCAGTGCAGTTCTAATGTAACTATTCTTAACTTCTAACGTAATGTTGTCCACATAATATGGTATGGTATGTATTATAGTATATAGTATGATGTGACCCTTTTAGATTCGAGTCTCGGCCCACCCGGGGTAATTATGATATATCTCTATCTCTCTCTAATGCAACTGTTCTTTTGATCTTCGACTGTGAATTCATCCAGGCTGAATGATAATGATATGCTGAAATATCACTTTTTAGAGGCTCTCTGGGTGTGTGAAGAAGAAAAGAACGACTCTGGCGGGCTTTGAAGCTGCCCTGCCCCTTTCAGAGCCGTCATCTCTCCCGCCAGCCCTTTGTTGGTGGCGATGCTGGTTCTTTGTCAGCGGTCTCATGTGGCTTGTGTCCATTCCCATCATCACCAATTACACGTGGCTTTCTCGGACGCACATCTCTGGTGGTGTCACTCATTTACACTCGTGTGAAGACGCCCTGCGTACCTTTAGCCGCTTGTCAAATTTGGCACTCCCGTTTAGCTGCCTCCCCTCTTATGGGAACCGACACTCAGAGTTCATTTCAGAAAAGAAAACAAAAATGTGTAGGGAGTGTGCGAACAGGCACACTAAGGTAAAAGTGCCCTGCGTAGGCCTATGTTTGCTTGTTTGAGTGGGGATAAGGCCGCGGGCCCTGCGTCGCTGTGTTTCAGACTGACAGTGTCTGTCAGGCCTGGCTCTGGGCTGTGTGCAGAGTAAAGGCAGGTCTGCGCTTCTCAATTGCACTCAGCAGGGGACAAGTGCTCGGCTCTCAGGGACGCCACAGCCAGCTGGCTTCACATAGATGAGCCGTGCCCCGACTGTCTGCCCTGCAGTGTGTGTGTGTGTGTGTGTGTGTGAGAGAGTGAGAGAAAAACACTTGAGAGGGAAACAGAGAGAATTTTCCTTATTTATGTGAAAATGTCTTTGATTCTCCCACTGTGTATTATATAAAGGAGTTTCCTACAGAACTACAAATCTATCAAGATGATTTTTTTTGAGAGAGAGAGAGAGAGAGAGAGAGAGAGAGAGAGAGAGAGAGAGAGAGAGAGAGAGAGAGAGAGAGAGAGAGAGAGAGAGAGAGAGAGAGATCCTAAAGCTCTGGCTCTGGTTTTGGTATACAGAACATTCCACAAATATGTTTCACTTTGTGTCCTGTGATTTATGTAAGTCACAAATAAAAATGTGGGGTTATGAGTATAGCCTACAATTATGTTTTACCTAATATAACAGTTAAGATCATACAACATCTTGTTTTTTGTCATATAGGGGCATATAATACTCTGGTAGATGAACACGGGTCCACACTTTGAACAGGTTGCAGATTCAAACATCTGCATTCTATTATTCAAATTGCAAACTGATTAATGTTGAATTTAGCAGTGAGGTCAGGTCACTCTCACTTAATTTAATCCTTAAACTTGCTGTATATATGAAGTCTATGATTTCATTTAAAAAACTGCCTTGTGTTTGGCAACATCCTAAAATGTAAAGGTGGAATAATTTACTAAGGAAAAATGTGTATTCATGTATGTATTTGGTGCTAGAGCTTTTATTTTAATCATTTAAGATTCGCCTATACATTCACATGTAATTCTTCAATATTGTTGTAAATACTTATCTTAGCCTTTTAGCCAAATTACATTGTTTTTATACTGTTTTATGTCAGTGGATCACTAACTTCTCTTTCTTTTTTCATTTCCTTTGCATTTGTTCAAGAAATACTTAGTTTAGTTATCTTTGTGTTCATTTTTAAGTTATAATACCAACAATTTCTTCCTGTTCAAAAGCAAAGCACTGTGATGCTATCCTCGCTATGGGATAGGATAGGATCCAATTTGATTTCCATGAAATGAATATAAAAATGAATATATGGGGAATCAATATTGATGTAATTCTGTGTTTGAAGTTGTTGTCCTTGTACTTGGTCTATATGGGATAGCCTGTTTTCAGGTCATCTGAGGCAAAGCCCATATTTTGGATGTCATTTTGGCTGTTTTCATATTGTTTTATTCACAGAGAGTGGACTAATTATTCCAGTGGGGCTGCTCTTCGGCTAACAGAGTGACAGTTGGCGTTATCGGAGTGATCAGTCTGCTTCTAAGCCTCTGCTTTAGCCATTTGACATATATTAACAGTAATTGGTGCCACCGCCACAATGATGTTTTGTAAACCTTATGCCATTTTCCAGGAGGATGCCCATGAGGAATGCAGGGTGGAGGCTGGTCCGTAAAGACGTCTTCAAATCCACAGAAATACACTTTTCTTCCTGAACCTCTATGAACGATAGTCTTCTGTTCTGTGCTCGTCTGCTCACACTTGTCACAAAAGAAACACTTAATCTAAAAGTGGATTTGCATTTTATATCTGTGACCTGTCTATTTTCAATCACACCAGCAATTATTGATTTTCTTTTCCTGCAAAGAGAATTGTAAATTGTATAATCCTGGATTTACCTATTCCAATGGTTCTCATCTGGTGGGCTGTGACCCAAAAATGGGGTTTAGGTCTATTCTGACAGTCACAGGCAACAATGCTAAATGCAAATTATAAAATGCAACCATATGGCTGTGCATAGTTAGCAAAATGAATATGCTTATCAACTTTTAAATAGGGATGAGAAAACACTTTCCATATCTTATCCATGTCTTTTTTTTTTTTGTCAACATTTAAGGCTAAATTGACAACATGGATAGGTTCTGTGACAAGGACTCGTTTTCTATGAACAAACTACACAATTAAGGTAGAGGAGAATACAATCCAGACTAAATTGAATACAGGTTGATTTTTCATAAGCTCATGTGGAGCTAAATTCTTTAAAAATAAACAAATAAGAGGCCATTGAATATTTTAAAAGCAAACAACTAAACCAAATCGAAATACTGAGGCTGTTTGTGTTTGTGTTTGTGTTTGTGTGTGTGTGTGAGTGTGGGCTGGCGGGAAATATACATATACACACTGTAATGACATCATCATCCACGGACCATGTTAACATACAGGGCACGTTGGGTAAACATTACACTGTAGCTTACAGATGTGACTGGCCTCTTAAGGCTTGCGTGCAAATTTATGCTCTTCTGTTTTATTTGTGTGTTTATTTTCTGTGAAACGAACGTAATGTACTTGGAGGTTATTTAATAGTGAAGAGAGGAGTTCCACGAACTCCAGCAGGTTTTGCAGCTGCCAGATTGTACAAGCGTACGCAGTGGAGAGATGTGTGGTGACAGCACGCCGCTCATTAAACCACATCAGCATCAGGGGGTGACAACTGGACGACTCGAGCCTTGCCCGGTCACTCGGCCACTCTTTGTGCTCTCCTTGCTGGTATCAGGTCAACAGCGGGCATAGGTTATACAATACTCTCCGGGCTATGCTGGTGATATCTATTTCAGTCCCCTTCGCCACCTGACACGCGGAATTCCACGTGTTCCAGGGCGCTTTCAACACGGTCTTGTGTTGCGGCATCTCCCGCGTCTAGATCGCTTAGCTTCCGACGGGCTCGCTCTGAGCCATAGTGAGTCTCATTTATGGAGGTTCAGACACTGAGGGATTCATATAGGGTGCTTTATATCATTTTGTGTGTGTTGGACGTGTGTTTATGGTGTGTCATGTCCTGTTTGCACACAGAGTAAGATATACACTTTTACATTATTTTTAACATTTAAGTGAATTCATAAGGTGTTCCATAACACATTTGCACTCTTTTACGAGCACATAGACTAACTGACACACCTTCATTAAAGTCGGCATCAAACACGTGCTAGTCTTTTCTTACCTATAGTGAAAAATGTTCTCGAACAAGAATTTTTTCCCCCTGAAATCTCAATTTGTCCAAAATTCTCTCCACAAACCTTTATAGGTTGTCCCAATGCCATTACTTGTGGTATTTGCACTTGACCACTTATCTTACCTGACATAATATTTCCTGTATTCTTGAAGTCCACAAGCGTCAAACTTTTGATTACTTAACGGACACACTTATAACATATATAGCATTGTTAAAATGTAAGTAAAGTTTGTACAGAGCTTTATAATACATTTTGATTCTCAGTACTATGCACTTTAAAATAAATTTATTTTTAAAGTTTAGTAGACCCTTAACAGATGACACAATTTAGTAACTGATGCATCTTATTAAAATGTTTTACAAAACACACATAATCATCTCTACATGAGATGTACAACAAATTATAATTATAATATTTATAACCAAATTATATTTTCCTTACACTGGAAATTCTCTTGAATTCAGGGACATGAGTTCCTGAACGTGATGAATGATGGGATACCCTTAGCCTCAATACCACTCAGTGTGGATTTAGTATTATTTTAATGAGTCCTATTATGCAAAAAAATCACTTTTTACATGGTTTACATGGTTTGAACATAAATGTGTGTTGACAGTGTGTACACAATTACCCTATAATTGGGAAAATTCACCCACTCCTTTTTTTTAATCCCCATAAATCATAAGCAGTGTCTCAGAATAAGCAGTTTTGCAGTTTCTATGCAATGTGATGTCACATTGCACAGGCCCCGCCCATGACCAGTGACAGACTCTGCCCTATTAGCATAGACCCTGTCCTGAGTTAGCTGTACACACTCCGCCATGTTTATCTCCTCGCCAGTGCATTTAACAGCAGCATTCAAGTAAGAAATGTATTCTTATTAAAGCTGCTAAAGTTATTCAGTCTAGAGCAGTGAGTGATATTCTGTTTTTCTTTTGTTGTTTGATTCATATTAACAGCATATTTAGCAGGTTATGTATATTACGCTGCTTTCACTTTAATACACAGATCTTCACATGAGATTTCTTTATGTTCACAGAAATAACCGACTGTGTTTCTGTGAACTTTGTATGTTTTTGACATAACCTTGTGTGTATTTGACAGTTTAAGGGCAATAGGACGTGAAAGAGAACTTAGTTTAATACTCACAGGACGCGCCGTCTGAAAAACCATACATCAGAAGTTAAGACTGATATGGCTTTAAAACGCATGCAAATAATAAACTTTCATGATGATGAAGAACTGCAATGCCACATGACCGTGATAGAGATAATCAAAACAAAACAGATGTTTTAGTTTTTGGCAGACTATCGGAGGCACACGCTGTTAAGGCTCTGCCCTCTTCTGGAAAGTGGGGTGGGGGGCAGCAGCTCATTTGCATTTAAAATGATATGCATGAAAACAGCATGTTTTTCATTCCACTCAAAAATGAATATATGTGGCGTATATTGAGCTGAAACTTCACCGACACATTCTGGGGACACCTGAGACTTATACTGCATCTTCTAAAAAGGAGCATAATAGGTCCCCTTTAAGGGCACTTAAGGCTTTAGCATTTTTCTGAGTTTGCGCATGTACTGTTACATGCGTTCTCAGGTAACCAAGACCACAGGTGTGAGTTTTGGGACAGGCACATAGTAAGTAAATGCTTTCTGATTTTTTTTTTTTTTTTTTTTTTGCTTTCAGTATGGACTGATAGATTGCTTGTTACTGAAAACATATTGCACTGGTTTGGACATGTTGGTGATAAAGCAACAAAGCTATAATGTTTTCTTGAGAAAAATAGCAACAACTTCACTATCATTCCTTTTGACTAAAGCCCTTCCATGTAAAATCTTCTGAGGTTTAACCACATGGTGTTGGGTTATATATATTATAAACAGACTACCACTTTTTATATGCTGATATTGGAATTAGACTAAACCAGTAGCTTATGTTAAAATAAACATTGCAAATTTTTTGTAAAATTGGGAAATTTATTATAAGTGGATTTAGTTCCCATTCCTGTTTTTGGCTGTTTGGAATAGTATACATACTCACCAAATTAATTTCTGCAGTATGCTGTTTGTATACTGTGTGCAGAATGCAAATGTTGTGCATGAGAAATGTACAGGAATACATTCGCCAAAATGTGCAGTACACAGTATACAGAAATACTGTATCCCACAATGCAGTGCACAACTTGACCTTCCATTTTCACTGTGACAAATGAGCTTCAAATATAATACAATCCAAAATATGCTTCTTGACTTCTGCGTCTTAAAAATTGTACAAGTAGTGAAGTTAGCAGTATGCTACTGTTCCATCTTGAACCTCTCTTTGTCAGTGCACTCAAGTGCTCACCTTCATGCATTGTGTGGACACTCATTGATTGGAATGAGATAAAATGGGAAGAAAATAAATGGTGCCAGATTAAACCCCATCTGCTAAGCTGCTAAAATTTTCTGAAGGGCAAATAATAAGTGTTGGTGTAAATTTTTAACACCTTGTCAAACTTCTGCCTCCTGAACTGCCCTCAGTGGTGAAAAATGGAAAACAAATGTTCTACTGACAGCTTTCCTATGCCCAGGGTGGGAGGATATTTATATCAAAAAGGTGCGAACATAAAGAGCTTTATAGTCCTGCTAGTCAGTGCTAAGGGTGTATAGAGGGACTCAAGCTAATTTGGTACCTTAAGCACTTTAAAGTGTTAATTATGTTATTTTATTAGCTGATGGATGGACACAATGAAAATGCGTCAGGATAGCGTGAATTGTTTGTTTGGCTTGAGGAAAAGCAAAAGCTTCAGTAACATAAGACCGAACCTAGTTGTATAGAGTGTTTTTTCCTCTAGGTGGGGCAATAACAAAAAGTGCCTCATTTATTTAACACTACTTTTATTTAAATGATATTATAGCATATATGTTTACTTTTGTGAAGCACTAAAATTCATGAAATAAACTGCACATCTGGACACAACGATTATACAAAGCTTGTACATCCATCTTCCCTTGATATGTGGCAATACATGCTCATGCTTTCCAACTTTTCTTTCGTACAAAACTTTGGATTGAAATAGTCACTATAGGGGGTGTCTATATATTTGTTTTCACACAGTTGACAGATTAGATTCGTGGTAGATTGCAAGAGAAACACTTTTTAATGAGAACTTTTTTGGTACTAGTCCAGCCATCCTCAGCACTGGGGCAACTGGCAGCAGTTAGCTTACTGTGATGAGTAATCTCTATGTAAATGAATTAAAAATGTATGCATCATAGAGGTATTAACTAAATGTTTCCTTTGATGTCCCGATCTTTATTGTCATTATTGAAAAAAAAATCTAGAATTAAACTAATTAAAAAAAATCCAGTTATGCATTAAATATATGTATAATATAAATTGTATCTTTATTTTTCTGCCACTGTTTGACACTACATGCAGTTTTATACTTTAGACAGTTTCAGCTAAATAATCATCGCCATTCTTGAGCTGAAGATATATATTGTGTCAATTCAAAGAATACATATGGAGCAGAATAAGCCCTCATTGGCGCCTACAATAATTAGACCTAATTTGTCACATGACCTGCTTTTATGTGTCCAGTGAGTGGAATATAACCTGTTTTCACCTTTCCCCTCATCACCGGCGTGTACTTGAGGGCCAATGAATTCATGTTACCCATGGCTTGGCAGTGGTGCATGTTTCCTCGCCCCAATAATATATTAATAATCAGATACTGCCACCGCATGTCTTGCTGTCGCTGTTTGCTTGTTTTTATAGTTCACGGGTCAGTGGAGTGGCATTTGGTGCATGTCCCCTGTGCAAGTCATGTCTGTACTAACTAGCTAGTTGTGACCACTGTGAGGCCGTGTCGGTGACGAGCCGCTTTCATAATGTTGATTATGTAGGCTAAGTGACAGGCATGATAGGGAAATGCTTATGCAAAACTGCATATGAATAATGGATGAACTCATATCAATTCACAGATCACATGACCATGGCATAAGCAAACATATTGTCCTTGTCTGTTTGATGAGAGTGGAAGGTCACCAGAGGGGGGGAAAAAGAAAAAAAAAATCAGAAAAGAGAGTGCACATGAGAAAAGTGAGTTTATCTAAAGGGGAGGTCATGAGAACTAAATAGTAGCACAACAATCAATGCGATCTAAAAATATGCAAAACAATAAATTATGCCATCAAATGCATGAACATTTAAAATGCAACACATGCTCGTTCACTTCAAACATGGCAGGTGCAGAACCGGCCATTTTTCTCATTGGCTCTTTTATTTTCTGTCTGTTTGAAATGGGCCTGAACCTGCTCATTAATTTAGTTAAATGAGGTGAGAAAGTTGTTTTCGAGGTGGACGGGGGGTTGGGCGATCTTGAAAGCATTTCCTGTGATTTTGTTAATGTGCAGATCAGGTCCACCAACCCTGACTGCAAGCAGCTACTGGGTCAACGACCACAATCTCGCTCAAAGTCTTTGCTGTACTCCATTTACTTTGGGCCTCTAGGGGCTAATGTTTTGTGACATTGCCAGTTATGCTCAAATCACTGCTCAAATCACTGAAGTTCGAACTGTATGCCTGGATAGATTTAGTGCAAAAGCTGATATTTTGTTATGCATAAACCTAAAATGAAGAATCGATTGATTTTAAGCAACCATTATGCTCTAAAAGAGCAGATGGGACCAGTATCTCCAGACCAGCACAGATCAATATCGCCATCTTTGTGCTAGAAAATCTCGCAAGATACCTTCACAGGCATTTGTCTGTTAAAAGCACATATCTGAATTGTTGCTTAACCCAACCAGTGACCCTGCCACTTGCAATCTCCCCCCCCTCTGCCCAGATTCACCAGTGCACGATCCCCCTTGGAGGCAGGCGATACAGGGTGTGTCAAAAAGGGCCACAAGAACCAAACAAGAAACCTGTGATTCACAAATCCGAAGGCTCGCTCCGTGGCTGCTTACTCATCTGTTAAAAACAGAGTGATCTGGAAAGTTTGTATGGGAGGCCTTTTGACAGAGCCCTGCTGCTCTGTCAGTGCAGCACATGCTCTAGGCACTGGCATCCCCTATTGCCTTCCAGGTCATTGGGTAGCCGCAGAGGGGGGTCTGCCCCAAGCCCCATGACAAGCCTCTGATTCGCAGCTGGATCCGTAACAAGGTATCATAGTAAATGAGTCGGTAAAACATCACTGAACTGAGGAGCGTGACAAATTGCCATGATATCATTTGTAATACTTAATGTGAATTGCGGAAGAAGGCGGTTCAGTAAGGACGGACTCTCTCCCTCATCCAAAACTGAGATTACTACTAATGCGAGAAGGCAACGAAAAAATTGTCTCGGCATCGTGATTTTACAGGTTGTAGGTGTTATGACCGTGACATGGGTTGTTTGTGACATGTTGCCCTGTTTTAAATTTAGGTTGGGCTCTTCATTATAAATGAACAGTGATAATGTCACAAATTGCTGCTGTCTTGAGTTAGGTCTTCACCGCAGCATAGCACAGCACTCTTTTGGCAGGTTTCAGAACCTCCTAACCCTCAAAAAAAGAAAAGGGAAACCCCAGAATCATAACTTTGAAAGTCTCCTTTGCTGTTGCTTGCCAGTTAAAAAAAAAAAAAAAAATGTAGGAACAAAATTTTCCTAATATTTATTTAAATTAGATTTTATGTTTATCTGTTTAGTTATATCAAGCAAATACATTCCTATGTTTATTTTGTGCTTCTGACAGATTATTTAATCATTATTGTGCTTTTGAATTTTGTTTTGATATAATATTTAATCATAAAATAAATCACACACACAAACGCACACACACATATATATATAGAAAAGAATATATATATTCACATGCAGGTGTTATTTCAGAAATATTATTATTTTAACATTAACTTACATGTGTGTCTGAAAAAGTTATAATTAAGATAAATGTTCCTGGAAATCACAATGGATATCTTAGATCTAAATGTCATGGTTTCATACCAAATCCAGTGACATTTCTGTGATGGGATGTACCCCTGGGTGAACATTGCCAACACTGGCAGAGCACTGATGGCACTCATAAGGAAGCTTTGTGATTTGCATTGGTTAGGCTCCATAAAATACATACTTAAATAAAAAAAATGTATAGTGTACTAAATTATATTTTCTTATTTTGTGGGTTTGATGTTTGTTGTATCACTTACTCATTCTTGTTTCTTTAATAACATCAAAGATGAACAACCAAGTAACTTTTATGAACTAAACAGATTTGCTAATAATAATTAGACAATACTAATAAATCAAACCGATATACCAGAATTAACAGTATAAAATAGCAGATACAGAGAACATTTGCTTACTTGAAATGTAAGAGTTAGATTGTGACTTTCCATCCATCCATTTTGTCCATGTTTTTTTCTTTAATCTCCAGCAACAGACTTGGCACTATTTCAAGATTTTCAATCAACCAGACATCCAAGACACAAAACCCTGCTGATTCATTGTCCATTTGTACCAGGGTAGACCAAAGAGAACAAAGGCGGTCAAGAGTTACTATATGCATTCGATATATTCTTACATCAAATCATAACATTCAGCCATTATCCACTTTCCATGATTTACAGTGGCATCAAATAATTCTGGTGCTGCTGTATCAGATTTGGTACAGAAAGTGAAATGGTCTGATTATGATTTTGCCGCGTGCATATATGAGCGACTTTCATCAGACGGCACAGACCCCCTTTTTGGGACAACCGAACTCTGGCTTCTTTCGGGGGCTCTGTGGTTCCTAGGGGAGACCAGAATAGAAGTCGTGGATCTTGCTGTGATCCAAAGAAAGTGTGCCAAATGCTATCAAAACTGGATTAACAGACGACAATTGAGGTTGATGAAAGGCATTGAGCAAGAAAAAGGGAGTTTCCAAGTAACCCATCAATGGAATTTCAAACTATATGCAATGTGTTGATTATAAGTTCCCATTCTACACGTTATGTTGTGATATTGTTGCAGACTATTTAGTTTTAGGTATCATTGCATTACTGTTCTGTCCTGGATATGCAATTTATTTCATAGCTTGTGTTAGCATTGAATGTATTAATAAGTGTAGTAGTATAAAGTAAAAATATATATATATCTTGATTCTACATATGAGAGGTATTTCTTCTCTGACATTAAAAATAGATTATTTTAATAGACAAGTTGTCCAAATATAGTTTAATATTTGAAAACGATGTAAGTCTGACATGGTTTGCTCACTTATTTTAGATTCTGATGCAAATGACTGTGCCATAGTTGTTTTTTTCTTTTGGTATTTTTTGGGCTCTTACAGAGTTCCTCTCCTGCAAGCAATGCTGTGCACAACCATCACATATACTGTATATAGCCAGAGAAAGGGTTTTTGAAACCTGACATTTCCTCAGAGTCCCCTGCTGACTTAATCATGGCAAATATTGCGTGTCATTTGTTTGCCACGCATGGACCTGGCTGATGGTAGTAGTAGTAATTCACCACCGCTGTGCGCTGGTTCCTGGAGTGCTCTACAGTCATGGTGTCGTGCACGTCAGCGCATAGACATGACAACCAGGATCATCACCAAACTGAGGCTATGCTTGGAAAGGAATAACAGCTTACTAACTCAGTATACACTACATGCTAAAAAAAAACATGTTTCAACAGTAGTGTGCTAAATTGTTGTCATGTGATATGTATTAAATTTAGTGAGTGACATTCTAATATCATTATGGAAATAAATTTTTTTATAAAAAGTCATTTTGCATTGAAATCCAGTTCTGTGTTTAAGAAAAAATGCAACTCAGTGAGTTTAGGTAATGACTTGAGTCAACTTTTGTTAAAATTCAAGATTGATTTTACCTTATACACCACACTGTAAATGGAAGCTCAGTTTAATGCATTGCATTGTGGTATAATCCCACACATTGTGTTCTGGTTGAATGCTGTGCATTATTGGCAAATGTAGTAGGTCATGCAGATATTTTATTTACCATAATGTGCACTGCATATTGCAGCAATAATATAAGTAGTATGGCAGTATTTCCTGAACATTGTCCCAAACATACATTAACGTCTAGTAGTCTAGTCATGATGAAATAGATCACATTAAAAGGTGGAAAAAATAAATATAAAAGTCTGAGTAAATATTAAACAAGAAAAAGAAAAAAGAACATTCATATGGATGTTTATTATTTACTAGAATACATGCATTTGCCTGCCACTTTAAATCAGAAAAGGGCGGTTCTTCATGGTCACCCATTTTTCTCTGGCCAATCAAAAGTCAGTACTCTTACACATGGCGACGCAGGTAGCCAATAGGAATACCTCATGTGAGGAAGCTGAAGACATGGCGCTGCGCTTAGGACGTGCTGCTTACAGAAGAGAATCTGTGTTGTAAGTTTAAACCTACTGGAGATTTTTCTCCTCTTTACATTATACGTTGTGTGTAAATGACACTGCTCGGTTTTAAGGTGCATTAGTAATGAAAAGGCGTCCCATATAAACAAGCGAAGAAAAGTGACATGACAAAAAGTCCTATTTTATGAGTATGACATTGACACATTTTTGGATGCTTTCTTTGACAAGAATAACAGTTTGTCTGTTTCTTTCTGATTAATTGTTTCTGCCACTAAACGCCTAACGTTACGTTGCCTTAAAATCGAAGTTAATAATCCTCCATGTGTCTCGTTTGCTGTCTTACCAGATATGTGAATTGTTGTCCAAAACTATTGGTCAATCGTACCTCCTGTTTCCTAATCAGACATGCAGAATGGAATCATCCGTTTCGAATAGTATGAAATATTGTTTTGAGTTGAAATTATTCTATATCTGTGTAAGAAGAAATAGACAGTAAGGTGTCGAGTAGCGCTATAGCTTGCTGATACACCTGTCATCTGTTTGCGATTCAGATAGGCTGCCTGTAAATTATCCCGTTTAATACACGACTATTTAAAATAATAGATAAATACATAGACATGACATACTGATACTACACACCTGACCGTGCCTTCATTGCAATTTACATTCAAACTGTTTTAAGTCTCTCATTGTAATAAAAAAAAGAAATGAAAAACGAGGATGCATGAAATGTATTAATATTTATAATGTTACAAACGATTTCTATTTCAAATAAATGCTGTTCTTTTGAGATTTCAATTCATCAAAGTAAAAATAAAAAATAAATTTATCATAGTTTCCACAAAAATATTAAGCAGCACAACTGTTTTCAACATTGATAATAATAAGAAATGTTTCTTGAGCAGCAAATCAGCTATTAGAATCATTTCTGAAGGATCATGTGACACTGACTAGTAAAGGCTGCTGAAAATTCAGCTTTGCATCACAGGAATAAATTACATAAATAATACATTACAGGAATAAATTACAAAAATATATCAAAACATTGTTGTTCGTCACTGTTTTTACTGTATTTCTGATCAAATAAATGCAGCGTTGGTAAGCATAAGAGACTTCTTTCACAAACATTACAAAAAAAATCTTACAGACATAAAGATATATGTAATATTACACAGCTCTCTCTTTATATATACTGTACTTAAAATATTGAATTATTCTATAACTTTTTGTATTCATTTAAATCTTTATTGGAGTTGTCTGTGGTTAAGTTTAAAGAACGTGCAGCATTATTATCGATGAATGCATTTATTTATTTTGTTGTAAGACACTTTTCAACATGAATAAAGTCCCAGTTTTGACTAGATAAATCTCTGAAAATGAAAAAAAGACCATGCTTAAATGTTATTTTGATAGAGTGTGTTCGCCATTCTTCAGACATGACGAATCAATGACTATTAAATTGCATTACATTTTCTATGCTTAAGAATAAAAAACATGTACGACAAGCTTGTCTTTTCCATAGGTATTTTAAACAACCAGTCAAAATCACTAAAGCAAATTAGTACTGTAATTCTACATGGTACATCTGTGTCTAATTCCTCTTGAGAGACTTTAATGAGGGACTTCAAACAGTTTAAATGTCAATTACAAAGAAGGCATGGTTTTAAGGTCCCAGTAATCTGTCCATATTGGGCATTGGTCATCAGGACATGGTGCCAGGTGGCTGTAATTCATAGCAGATGAATTTCCAGAGGCGCTCCACTGATGGGCCAGCTAATGTACAGTGTGAACTGTGACTGTCACGCCAGGGTTTGTCATATTTGCAGTTAGTATGTGAATATGTGGTGCGTCCAATGACAGTTTCGGTGCCTGAGGTCATCCAGGAGGATGTGTTTAACTCCGTTAATTAAACCAGCAGTTCATGTTTGTTATCCCTTGAAGACAAATCCATTTGTTCAGCTTCTCTAAAGGAATGCATTTCTCACACATTCGCTGTTAAATTAGTTTGCCTGAGCACACATACAGAGGTCCTGGATTATCATCAGCTTCCCATTTGTTTAATAACTGTGAGCTGATGTGAGTGTTTTTTTTTTCCCTCCTTCCACAAAAGCCACAAAGCAAACTGAGTTGGCTTGGAAGGAAATTTGAACACATGGCTAAATGCACGGGCTGGACCCAATTCCGAGGGCCGTGAGCGGAATGTGTGTGTGTGTGTGTGTGTGTGTGTGTGTGTGCATGTTTTATGGAGAGCCGAGAGCCACTGGCTTGGAAGCAGACTGGTATATGTCACAAACACCCTCATGTCAAAGATGCAACAGCATCCCAGAGGAAACATGGATTGACGCTATGAACTCGACAAGTGATGAAAGTAGCCTAGAGCTTGTCAATTACACTTCCCGAGCCTGGACCCTATAAGTTAATGGGCAGCTTCCCCTTTTGAGGCCTGCCAAGGCTTTATAGTACTGGTTATAGAACCATGAAGTGTAATGTGCTACTATAACTTTTTCAATTAAGAGCAACTGTGCAAATGCCCTCGGATACCTGGAAGCACTGGAAAGCGATTTTAGAGGGTTTTGTTAGCATAAATCAAAGGTGGCGTTCTAGATGCCTTCATTTAGGAAACGTTTTTAATGAACTTCTCTTCGGGATCCAAACTTGATGGATTTTTGCTTCTATAATAAGATTTTCACTTTTATTAAATGCTAAATGCCATACCCTAAAATATCCCACTGTGCCCATCGCCATCAAGTTAATTGTTCATATTATTTGCTTTTAAACTACTGGATCAAATATACGTCTTTGTCCCGAGTTAGAATTTTATATCAACTGCGTTGGCAGCGCATGAAAGGGATAAATTAGGGTTGTTGTTGTTTCCTGTTCTAATATTCCTTGTGTGTGTGGAAGGACTGTGACATTTCCGAACAAAGTCAACAGGACAGGACAGATCATTTTAAATGTTCAAAGACGTCGGTCCCCCCTCATCTGGTGCCTTTTAGTGTAGGTGCAGCCTTTGGCATCCCATAGAAAAATAAATGAGTGCTGAGTAAATAGTGATGTGTTGACAACTCATTTCCACATTGATTGGTGCCGGTAACAGGAGCAGAGGTGTGTGGCCTTAATCCAATTACGAAAGAAAACCAGAGCCACACTGTAACGAAATTCTGCCTATACAGAGGTCCCAGTAACCGAAATGTGGGTTAACCGGCTGACCCAGTGTGATCAAAGCAAGCCTGAGGTTGTTTTAGTGTGGAATAAGTATAAGCTGTATTTATTTATGCCGCTCCCTCATAAAGCGTGTGAGGTTGTGAGACGTGTTTATTTGTCTCTGCACTTCACGTAACCAGAAAAAAACAGATATCGGTATTGCGTCCGTCTTGCTCTCGCATTTCAGATCAGTGCGTCAATATATCGGTCTATTACCTGTTGTTGACCCCCCTAAATTGGGCCTTTGAAATTTGTTACAGAGCATTAACTTAACACATGTTCTGGGGGAAAACAAAGGGGAGGTAACAGGATTGGGAGCCAGCTGAGTAAACTGAATGTTAGAGGGATGGCAGTTCGGAGCAGCGTTCTTGTCCCGGAGGTAACTGAGAAGGCCCATACGGCCAACAGATGGAGATTTGTGCTCTGAGTCCCCACCGACCCAAACAAGTGCCTCTGCTCTTGCATTAAACGCTTTGATCAACGGAGGGTCTCGGCCAGAGAGCGGCTCCTCAGATAGGCCGTGGACTCGCATCTGTATAAACATGGCCTTTCAGGAATGTGTGAACAATGCAACAATAGAATCTTGTTCTTGAGCCAGACCCCTGGACTCGTGCGGTTCACCGATCGAGCTTGTGCTCGGATTGAATTAACAGTTTTGGGAATATTCACTGTTTTCAGACATAACAGCGATGGGATGTTGAAACTTTGCCTTTGATTCACACGAGTTTAAACGTGTGAGTGGCAAGAAAATGATGAGAGACCATAGAGCCAGTGTGCTACAATTTAAATTCGTTTGACTTGGATACATAATTAACAGTAATATGAATGCGTTTTCTCCCAATTAATAAAAAAAAAGTGCTTAACTGTTATGACTAATGTTACACAGCTCTTAAAATAGAGGTAATGTTTATAAGGAAACACAAAGGTGTTACATCTGATGGCTGTTTTTGATTAACACGCTTTGCTGTGTGCGTGACTAAACCGAACAGAACAATTATTTGAAACCGTTTACGGAGAGTCCACTGAGTCACTGCTTGCATCAGGTGAACTGGCTGCAGTGTGAGGTGTGTGCGTTGGCTTGCATGATCTCCTGCCACAGCGTCTGCCACGCTTAGTTCATCACACTCCAGGCAGAGCTCTGGAGAGACACCTGGACTGGGAGAGCCAAGCTGTGCCAAGATCTACCGTAATCAACATGCATTTTCTGTCTTATACATCATAATTGTCAACTTTAGTGCTGAGTTTATGGAAGGCAGCTGAAGGAATTTTTGTAGTGATTTAGATGCTCAGGTTTGTGGAAGCAGTTCTCTCTCAGTCCCCATGGTGTCAGTGTTTGCAACGTTTGATTACTGCCCTTTGGTCACGCACCAGGTAGGCAGTGCAGGCCCTGCAAGTCAATGAAAAGATTCAGGTTCCTATTTTATTGACAAGAATACACTTGTATTCTTTACTTGTTTTTGTTTCTGAGTATATGTTTTTTTTGTTGAATTGTTGTTATATCATTTATTATTAGAAATTATATAGCATTTATAGCAATAGCCTATTAATAAAAACATGTTAGGTTAATATTTGGAAATAGCATTAACATTATAATTAATAAAAAAGTATACAATTTAGAATAGTAATATGCATTTGTACAATGCATTATACAATAAAATGTTATATATATTTAATTTTATTACTACATCTAAAAAAAAACATTATTATAAAATATACCCATTGTGTGTAGGCTATAGGCTATGTAGGCTACGCACAGTGTGATTTCAGTGAATCTAATTTAATATTGTTGATTTATTATTTTGAGGGTAATAAGCGCTAGTCTTGTCCTACAAATATATTGTTTTAGTATAAAGTACAACCATACAACTACTGTCCCTCCCCAAATATACATCATATATTTGAATAAGTGCGTGACTGACATATGCCAAACCTAAATCTACTCTCTCTCCACCTAAATCACTAGAGGCAGTTTATTTTATGTAGAAACACGGATCTTAAGTTCTAATTTAAAGGCCAGAGCAAACAGCACTTACAGTGAAATTAGTCTCCGGCGATGAAGCGTGCAATGAAATCATATCCATCCCTTTTTTAATGACTGAATGAAATATTAAAAGAACATAAGCAATAAGAGGAGAAATAATAATAGGAGCAGATTTCCCATGGTGCAGCACATGGAAATGGGGAGATAGGAGCCCTGAGGTTGGGCCGGGCTCCTTCTCTCTGTGTCTGTGAGGCTCCACCAAGCCAGCCAACGTTCCACCGTTTCTCATTAGCTTTGGAAATGAGCACGTCGTGGTTCAGGCTGCGCAGCAGGAGGTTCGAGCCCTACATTCGACAGTGTTTGGAAGATAGGTGGCGCTGGGGATCCTAAATATCGCCTGGCTTGACCGGCCTTATAGCTTGGATTTTAGAACAGTGTTTGTAGCTTATTTACAACCCGGGCAAGCTGTATACTCTGACAGCGTTTCAAAGTGCTTTGGACTTTTAAAACACCAGTTGTAGTTTCTATAAATGCTTTTGTAATTTTTCCATATTGGTTTAAGGCTCTTTTCCCACTGTGTTGGATGAATTATTGCAATCCCAAATTGAGCGTTTGGCTTATGTTGCTAGGAAGTTTGTTTATGGATTTGAATAAGTGATTAAATGTTAATTTTATAGTAACTGTTAAATGTCAAATTTAGGTTATTGGACTTCTCTTTTCATAACAGGCTTTTAATAGCTCTGGATTTGTGTTTTGTGGAGAACAAAGCTCCCGAGTCCTGCCTGTGAATTTCTTTCTTTTTTTTTTTCCTCAGGGAATCGTGTCTATTTTACACTGTTTTATCATACGAAAGTAACATAGCTGTTGTCAGATTCACAGAAATACTGTTCTGCCAAAATGTCTATATAAACGTGCATAGTGTTGCTTAAATGGACAAAATAAATTATTCTGAATTGTCTGTAATTGTCAGTACGGTTTGTAGGTAAAAAAAAAAAACACATAATTTTTCTAATCCAATATGATTTTGTCAAACAAAATCAAACTAAAAGCTTATTTAAGCACTTTTATTAAAGTACCCCTGCCTGTTTAAATGAGCAGATTAGTAAAAAAAAAACTATTTGCTATGAATGCAATACTGTCTCTCCAATTTGATTTTCAAGGTTTGGCTGAAACTGATTTTTTTTTCAGGTATTCACACGTCTGTGGGATTTGGAGAGAGTTAATCAGTTTTCTCTTCTTTCAGCAGACATGTGTTAGGAGAATGACAAACCTGAAAAAAACCTACTAATTATGGATATCACCCCTGCAATTATTACACCTTACTTCCTCTTTCCTATTGCTACTCCTGTACTCGTGTGTCATTTAGAAAGTACAGGCTAGAGGCTAGAAAGTAGTTTGTCCCAATGTCAGAAGCTATGTACTTAAGATGCTTATGTTCAGCACAGAGAATTTGTACCGGCTAGGAATGTGCAAAATAACGTATTTTTAAAGATGTTTAAACAGCTAGTTCACCATTAGAAAGAAGCCCTGTATAATTAGGCCGGCCAGCTTCACCTTATCTTCATCGAATGCATTTTTATATGCAAGACCTGGAACAGAAAGTGTCTTGTTCTTAAAAGTTGGACTGTTTTTTAAATTGAAACCGCATCTTAAAAAAAAAGGTGCAAGATATAGGGGTGAAATTGAATTCAATAAGGGTTGTCACAATTTAAGTAGTCTGTACCAATACCAGTAAAATGTCATGGTTTTTCCAATTTCGGTACCATAAAGCTATTGTAACTGTTGTAATTTTACTATTTGAAAACAATTAAATTAAATTAGTTGATTATTAATAATAATAATGAGTAAATAACACATTACAACATTAGGATGTATCCTTCAAATATTGTTACATTAAGTAAGCATTGCATTAAAAAGATGAAAAACAAAGAAACACATTACAGGTCAGGTCAGGTACAGAACAAGTGCAGGTCTATTGCACTTACACTGCAGACTTGGTTGTTACTAATGAAACTTGTACTTTTATTCAAATTATAAATGGGTGATATAAGCGAGCAACGATTGGGATCTTTATAATCAATGAAGCTGATATCACTTCAGTTCAGCCACAGCGCAAGCTCTCTAAGTGAAAACTCATTATATTCTACACAATGAATCTTTTATACACTTTATACTTTGTTGGTTATTACTAAATGATTTACGAGTGCGCACACTCAAGCTAATCCGAACAATACACGTTACAGGTACAAACTCTGCTGTATTGAGCTGATTCTGACTATCAAATGCCTCTGATTGGCTATTGCATTTACACGCTCAACAAAAATGACAGTGATTGGCTACAATGCTCAATAGGGCTGTGTATTGGCAAGAATCTGGCGATACGATACGTATCACGATACATGGGTCACGATTCAATATATTGCAATATATTTCGATACTGTGCATTAGGCGATATATTGGGATTTTTTTAAAGTAGGACTATAATTTTAGAAAAAATTATATAAAAAAAAAGACATGATGTGCATAAAAGTCAAAGAAGTTTACTTTAGGTTAACAATTCAGTTCACAGAAAATCAGACTGCCAGTTTGGTATTGTGGTTCACAGGTTCTTAGTGAGCAAATTTGTATATTTCTCAAGTAGGCCATAATAAAAGAAAATACATAGCCCCTGTCACAATACAAAACAACAACGTGAACTGGACGAAAATGAATGAAAGTGAACAAAATGAATGTGTCATATAGGCCTATTGAAATCAAGTTTTTATGTGATAAAAGATTTTAAAAGAACTGGACGCGCGAATGAGGCAAATTAACGTCTGCCGCGCTAAACGCCTCATTCGCGCCACAGGACCTCCAGACGCGCGTAAACGCGTCTTTGCATTAACTTAACATTGAAATCACTCGCGCCAGACACTCTATTCGCGTTTGGTGTGAACGCAGCTTCATGGTGCGCGTCCACTACAGTGGCAAAACTACGCTCGGTGCCGCTGGCAACGCTGTAACGTCTCCGCTTTGGGGTGTGTCTGTTACGAGTGTGTTTGTTTTTTTCAACACACGGACAGTATAATCATCATGCACGCGATTACATTTAGAAATAGACAAGCTTTGTTTCCAAATGCACCAAGCAAAGATCCTTTCAATTTTATAAACCCAGCCAATATAATAACAATAAACACATCCAAAATAAAATCTTTAACAAATATAAACAACTGCAAAGCATCTAATTTGTAAACAAAATGATTTACGCACTAAATCCATCATAAACTGCCGACTGCGTTTTTAGCTTGATATTTGCATAAAGTCGAGAACCTTTTGACGCTCTCAGTCGCTCTCAACGCTTTCTCCGGTCCTGCACTGCTGAGCGTGAAGCTCGACTTCCATGGAATGAATTGAAAACGCTTGCTCCGCTCGCTCCGTGCCAGTGGACACGCACCGTTCGGCGAGCCTTTTAAACAACATAAACGTGAACCACCGTCTTACCATGAATATTTTTGGACGTAAAAAAAAAAAAAAAAAAAAAATCGATATTGCGTTTTTGAAAATCGATACAGTATTGCAAAATAAAATATCGCGATACTCATGTGTATCGATTTTTTCTTACACCCCTAATGCTCAAGGCTGCAAAAACGTGTTGTAAATAGAAATGTTTGACGCTCACACAAATACAGATGGAGCGTTTGAAAACTGCCGCCTATCAGCGGGTACCGGATTGACCCGGTACTTACTCAGTACTACAGAAACTGTAGGCTAGTTCTGCAGAAAGCCAGGTATCATTATGTTGTTGTTTTTTTATTTTAGTATTGACTTGGTACCGAAGTACCGGTACTTTTAACAACCGACCTAGCAAAATAAGTTAACCTAAACACGACCTATTCATATTGTCAGTTTTTGGGATTGACAACCACATTTACTTACAGGTCTGAGTCTCGAAATGTTCCATTTGCACAGCAACTTACAATGTCTGTATGAATATGCAATGGGAGTCATGCACGTATTCTCTTACCAGCAACCATAGCCACAGTGACCAAAGTAATATCAACGAAGGCGACATCCATAAAACGTAAAAATCACTCCAGTCCAATCAAGCCTCGAGTTCATCTGTCAAATCTTTATTAAACGACAGCAGCTTTTATATCTGGGTGGAAAGCGGGGCATTTGAGTTGCACTTAGAACATACTGTAGACGTGTTTGTGCAGCACAGAGCAGCTCTCTCACACTATGATGTGACACAACTAGTTGTCCAGTCCGGTTTCTGTTCTTACAGTGCGAGTTTTTTCGAGAATGCGGTTCTGAGTCCTGAAAATGTACGGGTGTTAGTTTGGTTCTAGAATGCGGTTGTCACTCCCGTAACTGAACTGTGTGTGAACGTAAGCGTATTAAGGACTCTGATACAGGACTGACAACCGTATTCTATTGTTATGTGATTGTGAACGTTGCCCTATAGTAACTAATTGGCCAGTAGAATGTTGGACGACGAGCCAAGCATAATAACCCATCCCTAGGGCCCCAAAAGATTCTTGTACTCTAAAAGCTTTTAGCTTTTTTGAATAGATATCATTACTACTGCTTACTCCACTCTGTCCCCTTCTGCCCTTCCGAAAGCTCTCTAGGTAGAACGCCTGCTCCTGAAATTCTTGTTCCATGTATCCTGTCCTTTTCCCAGGGGGGTGAACTGGTACAGCCTTTGGAGGTGGGAGCACGCAGGCAAGCGAGACCGTTTACTTGCGCCTCTTAATGGGGAGCGTGATGGGAGCCTGCTCACATCGCTGGGCCAACACTGCCCTGCTAGTTCTGCAGCTCATTAGAACAAGGCCAAGATCCTGCCACAAACAGGAACTCGACCGAGCCAAAGACTATCCTCCTCACCCCCCCACCTCATCACACTCAAGAGAAAAATCTGTCCTCGTAGGACGCATCTGTACGCATCACTGACCCCCTTAAGATGCTAGTTTCCAGGCTCAGCTGCCTTTGGTACGGTTACAGTTAGTGCCTCCTGACTACATGCAATATTTGTTTGGTTAGTTTTTGTTTGTTTATTGTTTCCAGATGGCAGACCTCAACTTTGCCTGCGTGGCTTTCATGTTCCCAGCGAGCGTTTTATAGTCTTGGCTGGAGTGCTTATCCTGTTTCCTAGACCCTGCTTTATGATGGCACTTTTTTTTTTTTTTACCTTGAAACTGTAACAACTGTCAAAAGCTGTCTGTATTTTTCTACCGTGAAAAGGTGCAGTGTAGCTTTGTTGTGACGCCACAAAGTTTACCCTAAGTTTAAGGGTCAGTTGTGAAGGTAGTGTCTCGTTCTCTGTAATTTAGTTCCGTATTGGGAACCGGTCAAATTCCTTTGTTCGTGGAGGTGCAGTGAAATGTGGTCCTTTTGTTATGAGAAGGACTGATGAGGCTGGAAACCTTTTCCCATGGCTGGATCTGGGCACCGTTAAAGCCACGTCACTTATTTACAGGAATACAGGAGGTCAGTCTCGGCTGTAAACTGGGGGTGGATGACTTGCTCTTCGGATGCGGTTAAAACCAGGGGGGCAGCTCAAACTCAGGGTTCAATACAAGTTGAGCTCAATCAACATGATTGATACAATATGATTGTAAAGCACTATTTAAATGCCTCATTCATTCAACATAATTTTGTAGCATAATGTTGATTAGCATAAGTTAAATTGCAGCACTTGCAATGGAAGAGAATGGGGCCAATTTGGGGGGATTTAAAGGCAGAAATGTTAAGCTGTGTTAATTGCAGTTGTGCTGTCATAGTGACAAAGTTGTAAAATATTAAAATTATATATATATGCCTGTGTATGTATGTATGTATAATATTTTTTTCCACACTGAAATTGTATGTTTGGTGGCCATTCTATTGAAATAGTGATTTTAACATTTACCAATGTTAAACGCCATTCATATCTATTGTAAGTGCCTCACTGAAGCCCAAATTTTTGCTTTTTTTAATAAAATAATAAAATAAAATAATATACAAGGGACAAGTGAAAATAAATTTTTGTGGCAGGGAACATTATGCCACAAATACTGTTGATTTAGCTTAACCCAGAGGAGTCTTGATTACTCTTGCATGCCATTCTGGTTTAGCCACAGTCTCCATAGACTACAGCCTGTTTTGTTGCGACCGTATGTTTGCGTTGCTAAAGTGACTGGAGACCGGTTTCCCGTTGCACGCAGCTGGTGTCAGCACCGAGGCGTCATGGTTACGGTGTGATGACTGTGTCAGGCAGGGCTTAGCTCATGTCAGTCTTAATCACGGGATCATCATGTTGTTAAGGTGCTGAGAAAGCTGTGATACAGTATCGTGTGTAGTAGCTCTGCAACACGGTCTGGCCTGAGGCTGACCCCTGGGATGAGGTGTGACCGTGACGTATAAGCTTTATTTTTTCTCCGGACCTTGTTGTCTGTTTAATCTTTTCCCTGACCGCTCGGCAGCTTGGGTCGGGAGGAGGACAACAACTCTTGGCTGCACTTTTTCTGAACTGAGTTATCATGTCACACGTTTCTTTAAATAGCAGGGAAGCCTCATGCATTTAAGGTGATTAAGGGACGTTAAAGGACAAGAATGTAATGCTAATAGCTTTTTAAGTAGTAGCCTACTCACAGTACACTGTAGTTAATGCATGTTAAGTCTTTGATTAGATTGTTTTTGATTAAATGCTGTTCATTACACTAACCTGTTTCTGGGACACTAGGGTGTGATACAGGAAGTCCTTGACGACTGGCCTTTTTTTCAATTTTGCAGTGGTTGAACACTAAATATGAGTGGTTACGTCACACATGGGCACAACAACATATTTTTTAAGGGTAGTGCGAGGCTAAATTTGGCAAAATATTGTTCCACTGTTTTTGCACTCGGAAATCACATAACATGAGTTAAGAAAGGAATTTATGTAGGTTTTCTGAAAAAATCCAATAGAAAGTGCGCTGCGTATTGTGGAGACAAAGATATCTGTCATATACCTGTAGGGGGTGATTGTGGATGCCACGTAATATACCCATCAATCAACACCTGTATGTGATTTGTGACAACCCTTATGTGATCCATATGTTGCATACCCCATTGTTTCACTTTGTCGTCACTGCAGTTCAGAAGGTGGGAGAGGAGTCTACATGGGTTCTAAAAAAAATCCAATATGTAATGTTTTTTGTAGTACATATTGTTTAAAATCCTTAAAAAATGTTCACCTCTTGAACTGATGGCCTTTGGGTCAGAAATATTTAACTCTGTTGGTGACTTGAGAGATGCATGTCTAAGTGAAGGTTTAGGCTAAGTGTAACACAAAACATAGAGGTTCATTTGGGAACTAGTACATGGATCAAACAGTCATTTTCAAACGCTTCGCTTCTGAACTAATTATCACTTAATAGCTGATGTGCCAACAAACAACTAGGCTAATTATTCTCTGATTCTGCTTCCGTGAGAGCACAAAGTGAATTGTTTTAACACCTTTGTAAATGTCCCCAGAAGAGCGTTCTTCATCAGAATCTGCCCCAGCTGCAAAATGATCTAACAGGTGAGGGTGTCTCGGTTCATTTTTGGCTTTTTTGCTGCGATTGAAATAGGCCTACTTGTTTTACCAGAGGAAAAAAAACATTTTTGATTGGCATTGTTTGGTTTATCTGTATCTAAGAACATATGACACAAACTCTTTGTTTGTGGTTACTTCCGAACAAAGAAAAGCAGCCTCGTGAATTTGCCCACGGCATTTGTTTTCTGTGCTCATGTCTGAAAGGGTTGAGGGGGAATGGTTTGTTTAGCTGAAAAGGTCCTCTAAACGGTTTAACCTTCCCGAGCGGCCCAACAAACAGATAGGCTGAAATTGGTGGTGGCATGGCCGGCCTTTTAAAAAAAGCAAAGCCCTTTTATTTGTCTGATCCGCATGGATTTGTATTCAGTCGACACGAAGGGCCATGATTATGAAGACGTGTGAATTACAGACCAGGTCATTTGAAAGTGACGACCTGGGAATGGCACCAAAGCCTTTAGAGGAACAGCCTTTTGAGGCCTTTTCCCTTTAATTCCGGTGCTGGCTAGTCCCCACAAACCCCCCTTAGTCCAGTTGGCACAGCTTTGATCTGTCCGTTTGACAATGAGCCCATCACAAAATTGCAAATTAAGGCAACTGGACGCTAAATATGAAATGGAACAAAATAACATTTGGGGGTCTTTCTTGTGTTTGGAATGGACTGTTTGTGTTCACAATTACTGGAAAAACCTGTTGTGGGGTCACTTTTTGATTGTCGAATTTCTGGTCATCCTTTTGGGGGGGTTTCTGTAACTCTTTTCCAGGGCATTGGATATCATCTCACATGGCTGGTAGTAGAGGTCTGCGGCCACGAGATCCGCGGGGACCCGACGCAACAGAGTGCGGCGCGGGACAAGTTTAAATTGCTGAGTGCATATGCGGGAAGGAAGATACTGAAATGTATGTGGGAAGCAGGAGAATTAAATGACCCATGGGCTCCCGCAAAATATAATTATAACAGCACGCAAAGGCTGTTCTGGACATCTGAAGTGTTGTGTGTGGAAATCGAAAAAATAAATAGCCTATAGACATCAAAACGAGACAGAAACTAACTGAAAAAATCTGCGTAGGCCACTTTTGCGGGCGGGAACGGGACAAAACGTGAACGTTTCGGGCAGGAGCGGGATAAAATAGGATTTTTTTTTTTTTTGCCGGAAGCAGAAAAATCCATCCCACGCAGACCTCTAGCTTGTAGTCAGACCACGGTAACCGTCTCTCAGACACATCGCCATGTCTTTCAGGCCCAGCCGCAGCCATGCGCTACTTCCTACAGGCCTTTGTTTACCCTGCTGGGCCCCAGCTGTTTGGATAGGTGATAGCCGTGCTCCTCACCCTGAGGCCGCCCAAAAACCTGAGTCTGTGCACTGTTGCACCCCAAAACCTAAATAGGCGCATTAGACACAGCACATTAAGGGGCTGCTGGTGTGGAGGTGGGTGCGTGTCCCAGAGGCCCTCGTCTCTCTCCTCCTTCACACCTCGGCCCCTTTGCTCTGTCTGGACAGATCAGGGGCCATGACACTGCGAAAGCTCTAAGCGGGCCTTTGTACTTCGTCCCCCCCATTCTCCCACTTCACACAGTAGCTTCCTGATTTAGATATATCTCCACCAGTGAGAACGGGTGCCCATTGTTCGCTTCTTTTTCTTGTTACACTGTGTTTGATCTGCCATTATGTCAACCGAGAGTCGTCATAATACTGTTTTTGTGTCCCTGTTGACTTTACTTTCCTTGCTAAGCTCCCGTCCCACTGCTTTTGGTGCCAAATGCACAGGCACAGCATTATATGCTGTAAAAATACCCACAATGCCAGTAAGGTCAAATGTAGTATAGCAATATAATTGTATGCCAGATGAACTGGGGTCCATCTAAACGTGAATATTTTTTTATTTTATTTAATTTTTTTATATAAATAATGCTGTATTATGGAGAAAGAATGAAACACACCAATGACCCAGAGGAAAGAAACTTTCACAGTTTGGAGTTCCACTGCATGACTAGAATTAAAATGGTAGAAAACCCTTTAAATACAAAATACAAATATAATCATTGGTATAGACCAGACAAGCTTTTATGGAGATGATAAGGAAGGAGAAAAACTAACATAGAGATAACAAACTGCCCAGTTTATCCCCAGTGACAATTTTCTCCTCTGTAATGAAGTGTATTTCCCTGTGGCTCGCATTGAGCACTCTTATTTTGTGCCGATTCTGATTGGTGTCATAGCTGAGAGAGCGCGAAAGATTGGATCAATAACGTGGGCCCGGGATCAGAAAATGAGGAAACCTGTTCCCAAAATAATGAAAGCAATGATGGTGTCTCTCCACTCGTAATGAACTTTACTACGAGCGTACTTGAGCATGACTTTGTCTCAGAGCAATGCAAATGGAATTGCCCCCTGATGGTTTGGAATGCACCCAGCTGGCCTTTAAAAGGTGATAATTGGAAAATACAGGATACAGCCGTGGTCAGAAAAGGGACTTCTTGTTCGATTGCTTTAACCACTGTGTGTTTGATAAAGGCTACGGCAAGCTTGCTTTGAGCAAGGTTTTTACATTTTCCTTTTTTTATAGGAAGGTCACTTTTTGGTTTATGTTAATTTTACTAAAACATGTAAATTTTGCTGTTACTTATTTTGTATTATTATTTAATTCTATTAGCAGTGTATTTTGGTGGATTGTAGGTGGGTTGAACTTTAAAACTGAAAAAAAAGAAGAAGTTTTTAGTGTTGACATTTTACCATAATTAACCACTTATTATTGGGGGGATAAAAACTTTCTTTTGGTTCAACTTCTTATTGTTTGGTTAGATTTTTCCCAGTCTTACTTAGTTGCATAGAAAGGGTAAACACATGCCCTTGACTTGCCTCCCCTCCTCTCCTCTAGCTTTATTATAGTCCTATAGCAGTGCATAAAGCCAGACAGCATTCCTCTACATCCACGGAAGGAAGTCATGAGGCCTGGGATTTTGGAAAGCTTCTGTCCCTTACAAGTCTAAATTGAAACCAGTTCGCTACTCCTCCTTTAACTCGGGTTAAGGAGGCGCAGACGGACTTCATTAGAGTCACTGCAGTGGTAAGGGCTCAGTTATAATCGGACTCTGACTGTAGCAGTGAAGTTTGATTAGTGTATGTCATTTACGGGGTGATGCAGTTGTGTCTATTTTTGGATTCCTGTCATAGCACAAACAAGAAGATAAATGTTATCAATTGACGCCACATTTAGGCAAGCGGTTTTGAAAATGCCAGCATTATCCAAGCAAAATAGCGTGTGTTCAGTGCCATCCTGCCTGACCTGGGTGTCAATCTGCTGAAGTTTCCATCATTAACACACCTATGTGCCGCCTGGACAGGAAAGCTTCTGAAATATCACATGGAACCTTTTCAAATAATTTCCTCTGAGTCATCAGCCATGCTGTCGGCGGTTATGTCAGCTGGAGGTGAAAAAGTCGGACAGTTTAGGTAAAAGACACTTCGGGCTTTGCAAAATCACCCCAGCCAATGATAAATTATAAAGTCCGTTCACATCCCAAGATGCTGTGCT
Organism: Rutilus rutilus; assembly: GCF_951802725.1. Taxonomy (NCBI): domain Eukaryota; kingdom Metazoa; phylum Chordata; class Actinopteri; order Cypriniformes; family Leuciscidae; genus Rutilus; species Rutilus rutilus. The sequence continues at coordinate 14,823,034 of NC_140215.1, read as the reverse complement.
TTCTCAGCTCGTGTACCTGCTGTAAACGCGTGACGTGTATTTTCCATGTTGATGTGTATCAGGTGGTGAAAATGTTGTCCAGGTGGAGTGGGGAAGGAAGGGTGGTGGTTGGATGCGGTCCACGGCCAAGCTCAACAGCTTCCATTCCTCCCTTTCCACAACCCTCCATTCCTCCCTTTCCACAACCCTCCCTCCCTCCATCGTACTGATTATCCAGACTTTATTCAGCAAGATGTGAGAATTAATTTTGCTGAGCTTATCAGCGAATGAACTGGCTGCCAGGGATGAGGGGTAACTAAACTCATTCAACTAAAATAGCAACTACTAATTTATTTATTTATTTCTCCTGCAACTGCTCAGTTTTTGAAGTTCACTAACAATTTTTCCCAACAAGTAGTTGTGTAGCATGACAAAATGGTTCATCTCAGCCTAAAATTAGTACACTCTAAAAACTGCTGGGTTGTGTTAACCCAATTTTGGGTCAAATATGGTCTCACCCAACGTTGGGTTAAAAATTCAATTTAAAAATGGACAAACCCAGCCGTTGGTTTACATTTTTAATGTAACCAATGCAATTTGTCCATTTTTAAATAGCATTTTTGTCCATTTTTGATTTTGTCCAAAATGCAATTTGTCCATTTTTAAATTGCATTTTTTAACCCAACGTTGGGTGAGACCATATTTGACCCAAAATTGGGTTAACACAACCCAGCAGTTTTTAGAGTGTAGGCCTAATCAAGCTTATTTAAAGTAAGCTACAACCAAGCTAGCCTATAAACATACTGTAGTTAGTGACACTATAAACAACTAACAAAAAGAAGCACATTAAAGATCATAAAGCATCAAATTTATTATAATAAAACGAAATAGAAATAGATATGGCGAAATAGAAGTATTTATTACACATTTAAAAAAAGACGACAATGTAAAATGTGCACAGGGACTTAAATTCGTGATGAAATGGAAAGAGCGACAGATCTTTTCTTCCGCATTGTGACGTACAGCCGATTGAGAAAAAAGTAAGACGGGCCTAGAGAGAGACAGAATTCACGAAAACAGATTTGCAAGCTGTATATGTTATGATTATCAGGGCTTTAACTCAAAGTCTTTGCGGTTACTCTTTTCCCCTGTGTATGCAGGCAGCTTTCTCTACTGCAAAGGAGATTATAATGTTATTCCCTCTGAAGCTGATATACCGAACAAACATTAGACACGAGAAAGACACATTCTCTGTTGCTTTTCTTAATGTTATATCATGACTTGTGCAACGCTGTTCTGCGATACTGGGGTTGCTCTCACGCGTCATACTCCAGGACTCCCTCACCATTGGGGGTCACTCTAAAATGCTTATTGTGAAAAAAGCATTTGTCTTTGCTCAACTGTGGCTTACTTTAAATAAGCTTCATGAAGTATTAGATAACCATCACTACATGCATATTGTAATATTTAGGTTGGGTTTTTTGTATGAATACAGTTGGTATCTTTAAATGAAAAGATGGACCGTCATTTAGTGAAAAACTCAACCCGTTGCACTCTACTTAGCTGTTTGGTGCTAGTGCTAATCTGTTGACTGTCTATTTAAAAGAGTTGTTTGACTGTATGCCTTTCTCCTTAGGATGAAGGGTTGTTTATCCCCCCCTGCCCCCTCTGCTTACACACTGATGTAGGCCTTCTGGATTTACTGCAGCGTTTCTACAGATGCTGTGAAGTTTGCCGTCTGCAGAGTCGAGGCGCCTGCTCTGCCATTTGCATCCACCTGGCAGTTTAGTAAATTCATTAGCCAGAGGCAAGAAAACAAACACGCTGCCCTTTCCACCCTCCCACCTCCACTCTGCCTTTCCACGTTCGCTCTTTTTATTCCCCGCTGCCCTCCGCTCAGCATTTGTATTCCAGATTCCATTAGATTCTGTATGTTAATACTGTATTCAGTGGTTTGGAATGTTGGATTATAGCCGTAGCCTTCAGTCATGTTTCCACTGTCACGCTAATTAAACGAAACCTGGTATTTACTTCCGAGAAACACACAGCAGCATGTCTGTTTAGCATTTAGAGCTGGAATTTCATATCGTAAATGCATTTAAATAAGCCCTCAGTTTTACATATTTTTTTTATCAATATTCATAATAAATGTTTCTGGAGCCGTCTGATGTAACGTTTAACATACCATGCAGACCGCAAGTCTGTGCGGATCATAGCAGTTCTGAGTTGGAGCGATTCCACACAGGGCGCCGCTGGATTCATGACCCCACGATGGGCCAAATATCGTGGCACTGGAACGTACATGCTCCACTTTTCCTCATACGCTGTGCTGGGTGAAAATTTGGCAGTGTTGGTTATCTGGATTTGCTTCCCCACGTGCTAGTGGTTAACCTGAGTGAAAATGTTTAGGTTTTCAGCTGTGCGTTATCACGATAGACCACAATTCAGGCTCAATAATTTGATGTGGTTTGATTGTTCGGTAATACTTGTTAACCGATCATTTTTAAGAGCCTGACGCCAGAACTTCGTTATTTTGCCTGCTTGAAATTGACCGTAAGGACCAAAGGCTACTATTTGAGTGACTAGAATATGGTTCATTTTAATTATTGTCTTCACAAGGTCTTGTGTCTGAGTGGAGGTGGGCGGCCTCAGTGGATTTGGTCACTGTGTTGTGGAGCAGAAGTAGGCTGGGCTTCAGGAAACTCCCTGTAGTGTCAGAAGCAATCGGGTCTAAGCCAGTATTAATTAAAGGATCTGGACTGGGCCGAAGGGAGGGTGCGGGTTGGGGGGTGTTCAGTCACATAGGCTTCTGGGTCACACACACACACACACACACACGCAGACCACAACAGCCTCTAAAACAGATTATTACTTGTGTACTAAAAGATATTTCTATTAACGCCCTAATAACAGCATTTTATTATGAACTATAAATTAATATCAAATGTTATTCCACCATTTCATTCATTCATTTTACGATGCATGTTACTGGTAGCGCTTACACATTGCCCTAGTATCTTGCTTGATACAGAGCTCTAGCTAAACGTCAGTCATGCGTGCGGCATTTGAATGGCCGTTCTGTTGATATTAGCTGTTTAGATGCTATTAGTGCAGGTCTGGTGGAAACATTCATGCCTGAGAGAGGCTGAATCCTGCTTAAATGTCTAATAGTGCTGTAAATGCACACGGTTCATGTCAGGTTTCACTGACCCAGGGTCAGCGCGAGTGTCACAGTCTCTTTGTTAAGTAATGGCAGTGCCCGTTTCTGTGTCTTTTCTGGGTTTAGAGTGTTTTAAAGGAGAGGGGGACACCTATGAAAGAGACACCTCTCATTTGTTCAGTGTCTAACCACCAACCTAAGCATGCGTGAGTTTATCTGAGCAATTTTTGATTTGTGCAACCGGGAAATGTGATTCAAAACAGTTGAACTGTTCCTATCTATAAATGCATATATAATTGTGTGTTTGTTTTTAATTTGTAAGCCACTCTTGGAAGACCAGCCTGATCAAAATCAGTCATGATTTCCCAGGTTTTCAAAAGCACACCCATGTGATGCAACATAAACATGCAGTACCAGATCCTACCACTTGAGGGCGAGGTAAACTAATCAGGCTTGTGTTCGGCAGCTTTAGAGGGAGTGTTTGGGATTAGATAGAACTGCAATAGAGAAAACAGTCCTATACTAGACATGGCTAGTATAACACTTTTTGACTTTCTCAGTTTGTGTAAATTCACTTGGGGTTGTCTAGTACAATTATGTGGTTTTGTTTTATTAATACAGTGTGTACTTTTTTTCTTGATATACCCTGAAAGAATGGGAGTGAAATGTGACAACATGCACCATAAGTGGGGCATTTTTTAATAATTAAAAATAAAGTAAAAATTTGAGTTTGAGTTTGACAACAAAGACACTGCAAAACACAGCTATACAGCATAGTTCAAAACATAATAATAATGAATAGTTTCTAAACATTGACTCTGTCTTTAATCACCCTTTTCTCATGGTTTCTCAACAGAATTCATAAAAGTATAGAATAGAATAGCATAGTTCTAATAGGGGCACATTGTAACTGTTAAAACCTGCGCAACTAGGATTTAAACCTGGCTAGTGTCTTCTGCTGGTTAGATCAGCATTAAAGAACTATCTCAACTGTTAAGTATATTAGACTAAAATAATATCAGATTTGTCTCATTTTAAATAAACAAAATATTGATGAAAAATTTACTTCAGTAAGAAATGTACTTTTGCTATGGTTAAATAAATGTTCAGTGATATCGTCCTAAGATTTTAAAATGTTGGCGCAATTTTTTTCTCTATATAGTGTTGATATGGCAACTAGTAAATACACTAAGTTTCGTCATGCTGGCATGTGTGGAAAGTTGCAACCCGTGTGTGTTACAACTAGCCCCACGTTAGTTTGTGCCCCGCTCACCCCTAATTATAGTTCAACTTCATTTAAAAGGCACTGTTAACATTAAAATTTGCATAAATACATTTGCATATATCCTAATTAGTTTTCCATTTATTAACAATGATTATGAAACAAGGAACTTTTCTCACATGGAAGCATGATACACAATGCAATCTTCATTTGCTGGACTTCTCCCATCATTTAGTGAGTTAAGAATTCAGTACCCAGACAGCAACATAGTGTCGGCCCAGATCCGGCCCACATCTGGTACGTGTGGATTCCAGTCCGGATCTGGGCCAACACTATGTTGCTTTCGGGGTAAAGCAATTAATAAGTTATATGCAAAATATAGAGCAGAATATATTTCCAGATCTGCTCTCTAACATTAACATGCAGCTCAGAGCAGAAATTAACCAAATTCAAGCTCAGTCCAGTGCCATTTGTTTGGTCTGGTGGGTACAAAACCCCAATGTCCATCATATACATAAGCTCCATGCTGGGTGGTATGGGAAGATCTTACCTGTGTCTGTCTGTGTCTGTGCGTTCTTACTATTTGTTCTGTGTTCAGTTGTTCTGTTCAAAGAGCCACATGGGCTGCCTTCATCCACAAAGCTGGAGACAGAGTCTCTCTGACCCGTATCCTCCCTGCGCTGGGCCTCAGCCACCTGTGGTGCAGCTAGGCCATCCGTCTTTCCCCTACACACACACACACACACACACACACACATCCACACACACAATTATCCACACACATGGGCTGTACCCCACAGTCATTGCGTAAGCATCCTCCTGATGTCTTAATGTAACAGTTAAAGGAATAGTCACTCAAAAATAAAAATGCTGTTATCATATACCCATCTTCATGGTGTTCCAACCTTGTATGTCTTTCTGTTTTGGAAAAAAATATAGAAAATACCGAAAAATCTTCACACTGCTCTTGTCCTTTCAGTGAACTCACTCAGGGATAGTCAAAAAGGACAAAACAGCACCATTGAAGTAGTCCATACAACTTGTGCGCTATATTCCAATAAGCCATATAAGTTTGTGTGAGGAATAGAGTACATTTTACGTCCCTTTTTTGTAAAAATTTAATTAAATTAAATCATGGCTCTCAAATCACTTTTTGCGCATATTTAAGTTCTAAACTTGTCACATCAAGGTTTAGCATCAGTGACCAAACAGCATTGATTATCCAACCTGATCTCACAGGAAATCGTACAAATTCTACGAGGTGGCTAATTCGTACGAATTCATACGACCTCACTCGTACAAATTAGTACGATTTTTGCAAAATCGTACATATTTTACGAATTGCCCAATTCGTATGAATTCATACGAATGACCTACCCCTGACCCCGCCCCTAAACCTACCCATCACGTGGGTTTAGACAAATCGTACAAATTCGTACGAGTGAGGTCGTACGAATTAGCCAACTTTTTATCATTCGTACGAATTCGTACGAATTGGTCGTGAGATAGTGTTGGATTATCACATGTCTTGCAACCATTATGGCAAGTTTAAATATGCATATACTCTCAAAACCAGCCACATTAGGAACACCTGTTCAACTGCTCATTAACACAAATATCTAATCAGCCAATCACATGCCTGCAACTCAATGCATTTAGGCTTTTACACATGGTCAAGACTATCTGCTGAAGTTCAAACTGAGAATCAAAATGGGTAAGAAAGGTGATTAAAAGCCTTGTTCAGACTGTCAGTCCAAATCCGTTTTTTGCACATATACGATTGAAATCCAATCAGATTCAGCAAGTGTGAACGGCAAAAAATCACATGAAATGCGATTTTTACAAATCTGTTTCGATCTGCGTTCATATGTGATTTGAAATCCTATTCAAATTGCATTTCTGGAAATCCGTTTCAGTCTGACTAATCAGATTTTGTTTGGTTTGGTTTGGTTTGGTTTATGTAAACATCAGACATTGTTATTAGGAAATATGCTGAAAATCGCTGAAGAAACAAGGTTGTGTTGTTGCATAGTCCCGGACGAGTAGAAAATGAAATTATAACGGAGGCATGTTTTGAAACAGGCAGAAATGACAGCACAGAATAAAGCCATGCAAACCAGCCTCCAATGTTTCTGCTGCTGCCTCATAATACGCAGTAGTCCAGTGCAGGGCTTCACATTGTCATGTTGTAAAAAATCATCTATATTGCCAACCACTCCATGTTGAAGTTGTTGTTTTTGGTGTATACCTACCAATGCAATTTCATTGCCATAAAAACCAATGCAGATATTCTGGAGAAGTGGCATGGGACATTACAGATAATGGTCCGAAAAAGAGAAAATATCCAGTGAGCGGCAGTTCTGTGGGCAAAAATATCTTGTTGAGTCCAGAGGTCAGAATGGCCAGACTGGATTGAGCTGATAGAAAGGCAACAATAACTCAAATAATCACTTGTTATAACTGAGGTATGAGCTTGTTATAAATCTCTGAATGCACCACATGTCAAACCTTGAAGCAGATGGGCTTCAGCAGCAGAAGGCTTCACTGTGTGCCACTCCTATCAACTAAGAATGGAACTGAGACTAAAATTCACACAGGCTCACCAAAATTGGGCATTAGAAGATTGGAAAAATGTTGCATGGTCTGAGTCTCCATTTTTACTACGACATTCAGATGGAAGGGTTTGAATTTGCCGTAAACAACATGAAAGCATATCAACGGCCTTGTATCAACGGTTCAGGCTGGTGCTGGTGGTGTAATGGTGTGGAGGGTATTTTATTTGCACACTTTGGGGCCCTTAGTACCAACTGAGCATCATTTAAACACCACTATTGTTGACCACAGTGTACCCATCTTCTGATGGCTACTTCCAGCACTATAACGCACCATGTCACAAAGTTCAGATCATATGAAACTCACCAGATCTCAATCCAATAGAGCACTTTTGGGTTGTGCTGGAACAGGAGATTCACATCATGGATGTGCAGCCAACAAATCTGCAAAAGGAAAGCACCTTGGTAAATCTATGCCACAACGAAATAAGGTAGTTCTGAAGGCAAAGGGGTGTATGGAATATTGTGTGTGAGTTTCTGGGGCTACATTTGCAGTGCTTAACAGACTGGGGTCTCTATATGATTTTGTTCTATGAAAAAATAGCAGCGTGCGTGTTCTGCTGAAAGAAAATATTTATTTATTTATTTATTTAATGTTTTTGTCACCAGTCAGGGTTTTCATAGCTCCTTTGTTTAACCAACCCGGTCACACTAAATGCGTCTCTATAGCACGCATTGTTTATCGTGCAATTTATATGCCAAAATGAGTTTTTACGTGCATATGATACCCATGGGTAGGTTTAGGGTAGGGTTAGTAGTGGTGTTGGGTACGTGCATATGATACGCGCAATAAAGTGCGTATCAAATGCATGCGAAAACTGCGTATCATATGCACATAAAAACAAATTTTCGTGTATAAATTGCACGATAAACACAATGCGTGCAATAGAGACGCATTTTCATGAGATCAGGCTGGTTTAACACATATTTGTTATTATTTGTTTCAAAATGTATTACATTTGAACTCTTGAAAAAGATGGTTTGAAAAATGTGTGTTTTTGTGTGTGTGTGTGTAGGGTGCAGATTGTTACGGCAGTCAGATGGCAAGTGTTACGCCGTGTTTAAGGGCCAATCTCTGGCGCCGGCGTGCTCATCCCTGCAGGTCGCAGTCCGCTGGGCTTTAGTCAGGTAGGCCCTCCATAGAGAGATGACTACAAAGGGCTCAGATCTGTCCATATGGCGGAGGGACAGAGCGAGGCGTGCTTTTGAGGTGCTTTGGAGTGTAGCCAGAAGAGTTGAGCATGGCATGGAGACGGCAGGGCCTGTCGAGAGTAGAGGTATGACAAAGCAACGCCTCTCTGGGGCTGAGTGAGTGTGTGTGTGTGTGTGTGTCTGCTTCCTTTGGCATGGCATATAGGTTAGATTTATTTACACACTTGTGGGTGCGTGCAAGAGTGTGTGGGTGCATGGTTGCGTGCTTGAATGTGCACACCTGCGTATTCTTAACGCAGGAGTAGTAAATGGATTTGTGAATACATAATTAAGTATTAAACTTTGGATTGTAACTCATCTTGCAACATTTTGTGCTACAGACATGAATGATACTTTAAACAATGTGGCTTATTGAGATGAGGTGAGCTATCACTTTAAGTTGTTGGACTCACAATTTTTGCCTAGTAAACAATAAAAGGGACAAAAATTTGTTATGTACCAGAATCTTTATTTTTTATTTTTTTTATTTTACCCAAATAAAGGTAATTTATTTATCCGAAAACTAAAACCTTTGTATTAATTAAATTTGGGTAATTTAACTCTTTATTATATTCAGAGTGTTTTGTTCTCAGGTGATCTCAATATTTCAGCTGAACAAATTGTACATATTGCTATACTCTAGCAAAATTTTTAGTCATGGTGAAGTGTCTGACATATTTACCTGATGTTGCTTATTCGCATTGTGTACATGAAATAGACACTGACAAAGTCAAAACGCGTCATCTGTGAATGTCAATGATTTTGGCCCTATTTTTCTATTTTGGCTGAATATTTTTTGTTGCCAGAATGTTGGTGCCTCATTTGCAAATATATTTCCATTGACTTCCATTGAAGGAGGAGTCCGAGTTAAATCTGTAGCCCGGAATATCATAGAGACTGACAAGGCGGGATTATTTATTTGGTCCAGGAAATTATTATCTAGCAACCTTTATCACCTTAGCACTCTAGTAACCCACTCTAGCAACCACTCGGCGATGCCCTTGCATCATAGCAGTGAGCCTTGCACTCACATTTTCTAAAGAAAGTATAAAAATGTCCCTTTTCATAGTAATTTGTCATCTAAGTCATTTATGACATCTAATGTCTTTTGTAGTGCATTTGAGTGTGTGGGTGTGAGAGAGTGTCAGGGACGCAGAGCTATTGGCGGCAACTCGTCAATCTTAGCACTGCTGTTTAAAACAAACGCTAATCAGTCAGCCCTCCCAACCTGTCTGTGCTTAAAGAGACAGTCACACTGATCTCTTGTTCCTCCTCTCTCTTTCTCTGTCCTCTACTCACTGCTGCATCTAGAACAATCCCAACCTGCACCGCTCAAATCACACTGTTTGACAAACAATTACATTTGTTTGTCTCAGCCAAAGGCAGACTTTCAGTGAAATATAGAATTACTTGTATTCTGCTCAGCCCCTTCAATTATTTTCTTTCTTTATTTGCATTCATCATGATTTATAGTTTTTTTCTGATACTAATCATTTGGTTTTCACAGTCTTTGTTTTAATATGTTCTTTATTAGGGTTGAAAGAATGAATTAATCTAAAAAGGAATGATTCGGTTAATCAATTAATTAATAAATAAATCAAAGCTGTACTACTTACAAAAACCTGCTAAAAACCAGACCTACGTGATTTATAAAAAAACATATTTATGCTGGCTAAATTTCACAATAGATTTTCAGGAACCTCCGGCTGAGAAACGCTGTTATCTCACCAGTGTGTTCATTTTTGGGGGGATTCTGTAGAAGAAAAAAAGTTAAACAACAAAAGAAAAATGGGGTGTTAGACACCTCCGTCTACATGAGGTGCTGATCAGCAGTGTTATTTTTTTTATGTTTTTTAGCAGTTTTTTCTCCGCCTCCATATTCCTATTTTGAGTGTGATTAATTTGCCAAAATAAAAGCGAAAACACAAATGATGAATTTGACTGATAGCATTTTTTCTCATAATTTCTATAGATATCATGGTAATACATATATATATATATTGGTAATCCAATAATAATGTAGTGAAAATCTGATATCGCGACAGCCCTGCCTCCACCTATCGCAACAATCTTTCCCCGCAGCACCTCAGCAAGCAGTCAGAAACGCTCAGTGCCTCAAACAGGCCGACACCTCACAGCCCCCGCTGTCAGGTTAGTGAAAGGCCCGGATCTATTTGCATGAAATAAATAAAACCAATTGCTCGTCAAGCGTGTTGCAGTGGCAAAAGGTTTCTATTCCCAGATGCAGTCTCCATCTGTGCCTCAACCACCCCTTTCTGTCGCGTTACCTCTTAAATATTTTCACCGGAGCAGTACTTTTATTAACAGTTTTTTTTCTCTCTCTCTCTCTCTTTGTCCCTCGATCTCTCCTTCCTCGTTCTTTTCCTCTCCGCTTCAGTTGTGTCCCACTGTGAGGACATTTTATCTTAACATTGGGTGCCCCTGATCACCTCGGTTTGGAACTATAGGAGAGTGGATGTGGTCTAATTAATAACATGTTGGATAATGATTGTTGAACATGGTGAGGGGCTTCTCTTGCTGTTGTGGCTGATGAAAAGGATGAAGTTTATTAACGCTTAGAGAAGAAGAGACTGGGCCACTCAACTTCTCTCTCTCCCTCTTTTTTACTCTCTGAAAACGCCCTGTCTGCCCTCTCAGATGAGGGTTGAACTGAAGGGATGGTACACGCACGAGAACCCAGCGCCTCCACTGTGATTTAGAGTGCCTCAGATAATGAAGCCATATAAGCCTGTTATTTGCTGTTTTACAGCTTGTTTTATGAAGGTGAGCTGACAAGCACCATCCATAATGGTTCCTGTCAGTTAAACTGACAGCATTACAAAGAGAAAAAAGCCCAAAGAAATTCAGCGCTCCAGAGAATAGCTGGCCTCTTTATGTGGGCTGCGCTCCTTTGATGGCCATCAGGCTGCAGGCTATCATTTTACATTTTACGTCGGCTGCTATTGTGGGGAGACCATTATTGCTGCTGAACTCTGGTTAAATTCACACCTTGCCACTAATCAATTATAGCGTTGATCTATTAATCAGCTAAAGTGAAAGGGAAAGACAGAGTCGTGGGTTAAAAGTGGGCTCCTCTTGATTGCATGGGGCAGTGCATGCCTTTATCGCCAGGACCTTTTGCCTGGGAATGTGCAAGCTGGGATGGTGTCTGTCAGCATCAGCAGGAGGAAACGGTAGATTTTATTTTGGCTTTCCCACTCTGTGTTTTTTGCTGTAAGCATAAATGACAGTACAATAAATTTTTAAGTTACTAATGCTTGCTATAAATATATATATATATATATATATATATATATATATATATTCGGGATGTTAACGATTAATCGACGATCGATTAATTGTTGATAATACATTTAATCGATAAAACGTATCGATCGTCGATTAAGCAGCTTCATGCGTGTGCGTGCTGCTCAACCGCGAAACATGTAAAGCGAACGCGCCGGAGTTATGTTTTAGACCATTTTACACCTTCTTCATGGCTATAAGTTTGCGTGTACATTCGCAGCCTTTTGTTTTGTGCAAATGTAGGTTGTAATATTGTGTTTATTTTGTGTAGGCCTGTCTATATCAAATGTATCTCAAATAGGATGCATTTGGTTAAGAATACATGCTGTAGTAAAGCACTGATCAGCTTAAGCGCGCGCAGCTCAAACGGCAATGCACGACTAATAATGACTATGTTGGGATTGTCATATTACATAACATTACAAAGAGAACAATATTGTAATAAAACATTTAATTATTTGGGCTTAGTTGCCGTGTTTCATTGCGTTGCTCCAGGAAGAGCGCGTCCACAACATGAGTCATTCTGAATGGCACGTTCAAGATATAATTTGTAATAGGCTATGTATATCTGATTAATCTCATATAGGATGCGTTTCTTGGAGTTAGCAAAGTGCTCCAGTTTTGTGTTCATTTTATTAAATCGTTGTGAATTCATGTTTAGTTGAAATAGCGAAAATAGCGTTTTGAGCAGCATTTGCACACCCTGTCATGCTGTTGGCCATATGCCACTGCATCAGACGCATATTCTGTCAGTAATTACTCACCTTCATGTTGTTCCAACCCCGTAAGACTTTCGTTCACAAATTAAGATATTTTTTATGAAATCTGAGAGCTGGCTCACTCCTATAGGCTTCTATGTAATCGATATCTGCCATCCCAGAAAAGTTAGTAAAGACATTGTTAAAATAGTCCAAGTGACTACAGTGGCTCAATCTTAAGTTTATCAAGCGATGAGAATACTTTTTGGGCGCAAAAAAACAAACAAAAATAACGACTTTATTCAACTAGGCCAATTCATTTTCTTCAGTGTGGGCCTCTAAATGAGTTCACGTAGTGTAACAGCAGCGCTTCTGGGTAGTATGTCAGAACATAGGCTCACTATTGGCCGACGCTGGTCATGTGTGTGATGCGTGTGATTACGGTACGTAAACTTAGTGTCACTCAGAGGTAACTTTTCAGAGGTCATTAATCGAATAATTGATCGTTAATTTAAATGACGATCGATCATGGGAATTTGTGAAAATTGACATCCCTAATATATGTAGGGAAGATGTAAAATGTTTCTCCCAGCCTTGGGTGAGCTGTGTTCTATGAGTGTTTCATTGTGTGAGTGAACCCTTCTTTGCATGGGTGGAGCTGTTGTTTAATTCAGTTCTATTTCCTTGTGGAAAGGTAAGGAAGGGTTATCGCTGTTCTCTAATAAATCTAAATTATTTTGGCCATCCATGCTATTTGAAGAAATTGCTGTTAAATATGTTTACTAACATATATGTGCAGTTATTTTCGATGGATGGTTTTGTATTTCCGATATTATTTAATGTGTTGTAAATTCCATGTGGTGGGATATATTTTTCTGTATATTGTATAGTGTTTAACGTTTATCTGAGTATTTTGGGGTTTATTCTTTGTATTTTGGATGCATCTGACATTTAACTTTAATTGTCATATGCTGAAAGTTATTTTTCCAGTGTTTGAGAACCCCCGTGATTTAAGGTTACTATAACTGCAGCTAAAACTATACCCCCCCCCCCCCCCCACCCACACACACATTTGCCTTAATTTATGATTATGTGCTTTGTGATATATATGGAGTTATGTGCTTTGTGAAACATAAGATATATATACAACACATTCACATACAGCATTAATTTTAACTTTTCTACACTTTTCATATTTTTACATTTTCCAACACTACACACAGTGTATTGCACACTACATACACAGTGGAAGTGGAAGTGGAAGAGAAATGCAGGGGCTCCATGAAACCACCCCTCACGACCGCCTCCTAGTCCCAGAGTACCACTAAGGCAGCCCTTCCAGGCCACCCCATGGTTACCAGTAAAGCAGGACAAAATCCAATTGTATGAAATAAGCATGCCCTTCGATGTGAGTATTGAAACTGTATCCCAGCCAAATGATAACCCCCAACAGTCTGTCAGGCCAAAGACAAGGCAGCTAGCGGCACATACAGAGAATGTGCCCCCCTCAGCAGTGAGCTGGCACCAGTTGGGCACCTGGCCTAGCGCTTTTGCGCAACATCAGCCCTCAGCTCATGCCCAAGCCCCAGATAACCCATTCTATGGACTTCCAACCACCATGCACATGTCTTCAGTTAGCCCACAGCCATCTAATGTGCCGATTTTTTTCGTCCCGAACTAACATGCATGCCAATGTCACTACCATTCAGCCTTCTCCAAACGTGGCCAAAGGAATGCCAACTGACATGTCCCCTTCTCCAAATGACCCATACCTGCCCCCAGCATTGACTGTGCCGCCTACAGCTTACATTTCTACTTATCCAGGTATGATGCAGGCACCCAATATGTGCACTTCTCCACATGGCCTGCACTCTCCTGCTGCAATGGCTGCTTCACCCCAAACCAACTTGCCTGGCCATCCAATGGCCACTCAGGTTCCTCCATCCTTCTGTTATGGTGTGCCAAATGCCATGTACTCAAAACCACCTGACACACTCCAGCCCCCAGCGCCTTCTGTCTTGTCTGGAACAAACTTTTTGCAAAAAACAGACTCTGTTCAAACACACCGAAATTCCAATGAGCGACAGCGCACCTTACATTCGAACTGTGCCGTTGTCGTCCTCCTCACCTCCTGTTCATGCTCCTATGGCAGTGCCAGTGTCTCATAGTTCACATATGTATATGCACAACAACCCATTTCAGTGCAAAGACCTCAGACTGCACCTCCGCATGTGGCTCATCAGCAAGATGCATACATCCATGCCTCTGTAATGACCACGCCACAGCCCAGCTACTGTAGTGCGACATTTGAGTGGTGAAGCCAGGAGGCTAGTTCTGAATCTCCCTCCTAATGAGCAGACTGCCGGCAGAGCTTTTGAAAAACTACGAGCTGACTATAGTGATATGCAGACATCCCTGGACCCATTAGCTGATTTATATGAGCGATACCATCGTCCTGGCGAATCAGCGTGTTCATACGCCATTGCTCTGGAGGCCACTTTACGTTCGGTGGAAGATGCACAGTATGGAAGCCAGCCTTTTCCAGACCGGGACGGCAAACTGACTCATCAGTTCATGAGAGGATTGAGTGACGAAGAGGTTTTTCACAGGATAGCGCTGATGAGGCCTAGACTTCCAAGTGAACTTCAAGCAGATTGTGCTTGAAGAACTTCAAGTAGAACTTTGTAACCTTGCTCGGGAGACAAGGAAGTTTCAGACACAGCCAAAGGCCAAAAAGACGTATGCCCAGGCTCGGTTTACGGCAGGGAGCGGTAACCAGAGTGGTGGAAAGCCGAGAACAGAGAAAGGAAATAGGCAGAACATAGATCTTACTGAACTCACAGCCATGGTGAAGAAACTGGTGAGCAGTCAAGAGGATCAGATCAACAGGTTGACGCACCTGGAGGCTAGAGTTGGAGCATCACCACGGACTGTGCTTCCTCACACCCAGAGACCTCAAGAGAGTAGTGACTCTGCAGTAAGGGGCGTAGTGTGCTATCGTTGTGGAAAACCGGGACACATCACACGTCTGTGTCGGACAGTGATGACTGATGAGGCAGCCCAAGCTGAAAATGGAGCAGTCCAGGCAGGATTTAAATGTGTAGGGCCTGTGGTTACCGGGGCAACCACAGACATGCAACAGAGTCCCTAGCAACATGAAACCGGCAGGTCAAAACCAGCTGATACCCCGCTGGTTGGTCCCTGTAATGAAGGGGTGGTTGGAGTGAATGGAGAAATGTGTAAGGCTCTTATTGATCTGGCTCTTGTAATGGATTTTCCCCTAAAACCCGACTATCTAGCGTCTACAAATCGACACTTAATAAATAAATCTGTTGCGTCTACTCATCGACACAGAGCGTCTACAAATCGACACTTAATAACCTTTATACTCCAGCTCTTTGCGTCTTCAGTCGACAACTGGCCGAGTCTCTTACCCTAACTTACTTGCTTCCCTAAACTGACCTGCTGCGCAGCAGAAATTAACAGACAGACTTTCAGCAAATGTCCTTTAAATGCTTTAATAACGGCTGGGAGAGTCTTCGAGCAGTTCTCAGAGAAACTCTCCCAAGAAGAATCAAGGCCGGAGGATCTCAAACAAATTCCATTGAGACATCCCACCGTAAAACGCATATACAACAGTTTTTATAGTATAGAGGTATGACATAAATGTCAGGCTGTATTACATAATTTCCCCACTATTTGATTGGTTCTTCATATGCAAACCCCTCTGTTACTAGGTAAAGCAAACTCTGATCTTGTGATGACTTCATCTGTTAATCACAAGATTCTAACAGACTGTCTAGTTTCATTTCCCAAAACTAAGTTATTTTTACATACATACGCACATGGTCAAAGACACAAGTTTTCCATTGGTTTCGTACAGTACATCCTGTTCCATTGTTAGATGTTAAATAAGGTTAGATGTTAGAAACATGGTTAGTTTAATATACAGTTTAAAATTTCCACGACACTCTCAAGTAACTACAATTACTGATGAGTTCCTTTCGACAACATCCTCTCCTATGTACTCAGGAATTGCAGCCATCAGACATCCCCATTGATGGTGCCACTGGCTAACCCGTAACTTATGTTGGTGTGCTTTGAATCAACCTCAAGTTTCTGGGAAGGGTCTACTCAAATGTTCCTGCTTTTGTTGTCCCTGTAACAGAGTACCGAGCCAGTGTTCCATTGCTCAGTGGGACTAATGTAATAAGGGTTTCCAGAAATGACCTCCAAGCATCACATGGCAGAAAATCTCTGGCCAAAGTGAAGTTGACCAATCCTGAGTGGCACTCTGCAGTGGTTGCTGTGAGTAAAAGTAAACCTGGTGGAGCTACAGGTAAAGTTGGTCAAGTACAGTATCCTGGTCACAGAATAAGGATACCAGCTGGTAAGGAGCAGGATGTTATTGGCAGAGTTATGGGTGGACCGAAGAGAACACACTACACAGTTCTAGTGGAAAAAGGTTGTGTTCCCATCCGGCTCTTGAATCTGTCTGAAAGGGATATTATTGTCAAACCAAGGACCCTACTTGCAGATGCTTTCCTGGTTCAGAATGTCGTTGAAGAGGAAGAAAAGTGCCAAATGCTGTGCCAGAACCAGTTCATGTGTCAGAGTCAGGGTGGGAATTCAGTGACAGCATCTTGTCAAAGTCAACAGCAGACTACCAATGTTGAGTCTGTTAATTGTATGACATGTGGAGTTGATCTTAGTGCTGCAGCAGTAGAAGGTGAGGAGCAGTTGGTGTTGCTCCAGGATTTGCTGAGGAGAAATGCTGATGTCTTCTCCAAACACTTCATGGACTATGGACATACCACCACAGTGCAACAGTAGATACATCTGGTAGACTCAAAACCTTTCCACCTCCCTTATTGCAAAATACCCCCGTCTCAGTACCAGGAAGTGCGTAAGGCCATATCAAAGAAGCTGGAGTCATTTGGCCAAGCAAAAGCCCCTATACATCCCCCATCGTTGTTGTATCTAAAAAAAATGGCTCCCTGAGGATCTGCATGGACTACATGAAACTGAATTCCTGCAGTACTAGAGACGCTTTTCCGCTACCAAGAATAGAGGTGGCATTGGAGGCGTTGGAACAGGCAGACTCTCGATCTTACATCTGGTTACTGGCCAGTTGAGGTGGCTGAACACGACAAGCTCAAAACTGCTTTCAGCACCCCCATGGGTTTATATGAGGCCAACAGGATGCCGTTTGGTCTGCAGAATGCCCCGTCAACCTTCCAAAGATTGATGACCTGCTGCTTTGTTGATCTGAACTTTGAGAGCCTCCTTATCTACCTCGACGACATAATTAACTTCTCTAGGACTTTTGAAGAGCATCTTGAGCAGTTGGAAGTAGTGTTCAGCCGGCTACGCAAACATGGTTTGAAGCTGAAGGGTCTTGGGGCGGTCCTTGCGCAAGTTCAAGATGGTGTGGAAAAAGTAATTTTTGGCTCTAAAGTGGGCTGTTACAGATAAGTTTTACAATCACCTTTATGGGCATAAGTTTTCTGTGCTGACTGACAACAACCCACAACAACCCATGAGTACAGTGAAGTTGGACGCCACAGGTCAGCTTTGGGTGTCACAGCTTGCCATGTTTGACTTTTTGACATTGAGTATAGGCAAGTGAAGTCCAACTCTAATGCCGACTCACTCTCAAGGATGACGAGTCAAGAGGTCACAAAAACTCTTCAGTCCTGCCCACAGTGCATTTCCTCCACACAGCAAGACAAGTCCTGCGGAGATGAGTCAGGGAGGAAGGAAGTGGATGTTAGTGAGCAAACGGAGAGAACTGTTGTATGCAAAGAGTAGGGCTGCACGATAAATCGCATGAGATTGTTATGCGCATCTCGTCAGTAAAGCCGGTTCCTTGATTAGTAGTAAATCGCCATCACCTGCTTTCAGATGGAGCGGCATTTACTACAAAGAGCCGTAGTTAACTGACAAGCTGAGCCATATCGCATTAATATCGCGGACGTATCGCCAGCGGACTTATGGCTCAGTTAACTACGGCTCTTTGTAGTAAATGCCGCTCCATCTGAAAGCAGGTGATGGCGATTTACTACTAATCAAGGAACCGGCTTTACTGACGAGATGCGCATAACAATCTCATGCGATTATCGTGCAGCCCTAGCAAAGAGGGAGAGTTTCTGGACCGGGTTGACGAGCTAAAGCTGGAGATCAGAGGATGTCAAAAAGAGGACCTTGTCATTGGGCCAGTCCTACATTACAAGACACTAAACAAAAAGCCAAGACGTGGAGAAAGGTTGGAAAAAGGGAAAGATGCACGGCTTCTCTTAAAAGAGTGGAGGAGGCTGGTGGTTAGAGATGGAATTCTTCACAGGCAAGTTAAAGATGTTCAGGGACGGTCCATTGCTCAGCTGGTCTTGCCAGAGAAAATGCGACTTTTGGTTAAAATAAGTCTTTATGACGACTCCGGTCATTTGGAATTTGAACGTACCTTAAATCTGTTTCGGGAACGATTCTTTTGGCCGAGAATGCAGTGTGAAATAACGTCCTGGTGTGAGCAGGGTGAAAGATGTTGTCTGAGGAAAACTCCCTCTGGAAATAGGGCTCCACTGGTGAGCATTCACACTAATGCCCCTATGGAATTCATCTGCATGGATTTCCTTGTCCTGGAGAAGTCTAAGGGAGGAATAGAGAATGTCCTGGTCATCACCGATCATTTCTCAAGAATAGCCCAGGCTTACCCCACAAAAGACCAGGTGCTCTGGAAGAATTTCTTCTGTCGATTTGGTTTCCCAGCAAGACTCCATGCAGATCAAGGCTGAAATTTTGAGAGTACAGTGGTAAAGGAGTTGTGTAAGCTGACGGGAATTACAAGGACTCATACTAGCCCCTACCATCCGCAGGGCAATGGGACCACAGAGAGATTTAACAGAACTCTAATGAATATGTTGGGCACTCTTGATCCTGATTTAAAAAAAACAACCAGGTGGCATGAATATATTGACGCACTGACACATGCTTACAACTGCACTAAACACGATTTGACTGGTTTCTCCCCATACTTCTTGATGTATGGTAGACATCCATGACTGCCTGTTGGTCTCCTTTTTGGCCTGTCAACAGCAAAAGAGCCATGTGAGTATAGTGAATATGTCCAGACTCTGCATGTGTGCTTGACCTATGCTTATGATGAAGCAGACCGAATGTCGAGGCATGCGAAGGATCTTCAGAAAAAGTACTATGACAAGAAAGCCAAAAGCCACATGTTCCAACCTGGTGACAGAGTGATGGTGAAATTGTGTTATGTCGAGGGGAAACAGAAGCTGGCTGATAGGTGGGAACCATGTCCATATGTTGTGGTGAAGAAACAGCCAGGAATTCCATTGTATGTGGTTCGTCCAGAAGATGATGACAGGAAAAGAGTCATCCACCGAAATCTTCTGTCCCAGTGTATGTTTTTCCCGGTTAGTTCCAAGTACCTTGCCCGAGAAGAGCCTGACATGGAGGAAGTGTCTAGCCTGGCAAGCCAGACCTACATCAAGATGTTAGGTCTGGCAACTCACCATAGACACGGCTCAATCCGAGGGGCGGGATAAACGACTGTCTTTCAAATTCCCTCTGCACGCAATAGGATAGCGCTACAAACAACCAGAGCGTTTTCCCAACAGCGGAGCTAACGTTAGTTGATAGATTCAACTTTTGATTCTGGCCGGCAAAACTACGAACACATCTTCCTTTTTTAAGAATGACTTAAATGCCGTTCTTTGCTCTTTTCTCACAGAAAAACTTAACTCCAAGTTCTCCAGAGTCGCGGCCAAAGCCAATTCGAAAGACTGTTCTCCAGCAGCTGCCATTCTTTGTTTTCAAGTAGCAGGGAACCGTCGCAACTCTGTCGTCATTATGTTAAGCCCGCCCCGCCTACTCTATACACGATGTGATTGGCCTGACCTAATTAAGGTTTTTCCAGCTCGACAGTGAACGTAGAGTTGCTAGACTACACTGGCTGCAAAATCAATTTTGCTGCTGCTAGGGTGTGTCTAGATTTCTAGGCTAGGAAGTGTCTGGAATGGACTCAAGTTTTTCAGAGGAAGAAGAGGAAGTAGTGGAGACAAGTGAAAGTGGAGACATTGGCACAAGTGTGGAATGGCCAGATGTTGTGGACGAAGAGCATAAACAGGATGGAAGTCAGTTGAAAGAGACTGTGAGTGAAATGGAGAGCATGGGGAGCAGACGCCGTTGGAAGTCTCCAATCCTGACCGGCCAGAGAGGAGATATCCTGAGTGGAAAAGGCGCCCACCAAATAGACTCTCCTTGGAGATACATGTCCTCCAAAGTGAAAGTGATAAGGAGAAGGTAGAGAGAGGAAGGAAAGTGTGGGAAAAGCCTAAAGCAAAGAAGAAGCTCTACTTTAGCAATACATATAAACACACACACCCCACACAGACACTTCAAAGAGAATCTTAAGATTTAAACTGACTTAATTTTGTTTTTTTAAGTGATGACTGGGACGGCATCATTTAAAGAAAGGGTGGATGTAGGGAAGATGTAAAATGTTTCTCCTAGCCTTAGGGGGGAGCTGTGTTCTATGAGTGTTTCATTGTGTGAGTGAGCCCTTCTTCACATGGGTGGAGCTGTTGTTTAATTCAGTTCTATTTCCTTGTGGAAAGGTAAGGAGGGTTATTGCTGTTCTCTAATAAATCTATTTCATTTCTTAAATTATTTTGGCCATCCATGCTATTTGAAGAAATATATTGCTGTGAAAGATGTTTACTAACATATATGTGCAGTTATTTTCGATGGATGGTTTTGTATTTCTGATATTATTTCATGTGTTGTAAATTCCATGTGGTGGGATATATTTTTCTGTATATTGAATAGTGTTTAACGTTTATCTGAGTATTTTGTGGTTTATTCTTTGTATTTTGGATGCATCTGACATTTAACTTTAATTGTCATATGCTGAAAGTTATTTTTCCAGTGTAAAACCCCCTGTGATTTAAGGTTACTATAACTGCAGCTAAAACTATATTATTTCGTTTTATAATTTTGTATGTATTGTTATTTTGATATTGGTAACAGTTCTATTTACTTGTGGAAAGATGTTGCTGTGTACTGCATAGTGGCTGATGCAGATAAAGAGCCCAATAAATAAAGCTTCCTCATACAACCTTGATTTAAACACAACGCAGAGACATTTGGGGGAGCACACCGATGAAGAGCGGTACATATATTTATATATATATAAATAAATATATATATATATATATATATATATATATATATATATATATATATATATATATATATAATTTTTATTTTATTTTCTTATTTTTAGTAACTTTGATTTAAAAAAAATATATAATTCTTTCCTCAGATTATCAGTTGACTTTATAGTATGAAAGCATTATCATCTAGCTTAAAGGGATGGTTCACCCACATTTTTTAATTCTGTCATCATTTACTATGTCGTTGCAAACTTGTATGTCTTACTTCTGTGAAAAACAAAAGAAGATATTTTGAAGATTTTTTTTTTTTTTGCTCTTTTTGTCCATACAATGAAAGTCAATGGGGTTCAAAATAAACTTGGACCCTTCTGATTTCTACAGAAGAAAGAAAGTCAAAGGTTTAGAATGACATGAGGGTGAACAAACTATGCCACAATTAAATTTTTTAGGTGAACTACCCCCTTTAAGTTCCAAATAGTGTGGTTTTATTTGCATATCATAAGTTCTAAGGACAGGCACGTGCAGAACAGTTCAAACCACATTATGCATATCTCAAAATGTGTTCTTTCTGTATGCATATCAGCATTAATCTTTCAGACTGGGGCTGTGCTTCGGAGCATGCAAATGACCTGGTGCGAAGGGGAGGCGGCCATCGTTTGGAAAGGTTTTATAAAAACATGTCAAACAAATCACTCCCCCTCCCCCCTCCTTGCCGGCTTGTGTTCAGATGCGCTCAGTCTTGGAGGTGACACGATTTAACTGTAAATGAAGCCCTGCCACCCATTAAAATGGACAACGCATGCTGGTTCTGGTAAAATAATCTTTTCTGTTCCAACAAAGTGTCGGGAATAGGGGAAATGTTAGTGGAGGGCATAATAATTGTAGATGGGACTTATTTATTTATGTCCGTAGTCACAAGGACCTTTTTATCAGGATGAGATGAAGGCGATCACCTCTTCAAGTGTCATCCACTTGTTGAATGGGCAAGTTGGTGGGAATAAATGTTTCTCCTGGGGGTTAAAAGCTAATTGTTTTGATGCACAAAGAGGCACTTCAAAAGTCCTGGAAAAGAACAGAGCAGAGCATCAGGAATAGTGATGCTGTGGCAGAGCTCTCACTGTGGGAAAGCATCAGAGATTGAGCTTCACCTTTTAAAGTGCCTAAAGAGACAGGGGTGACTTCCTCCCTCTTATTAGGTCTCTTTCTTCCTGTATATTCCCGTCTTTCCCTAAACAAAACAAGCTCCCTTTTTTTTTTCTTTTTTTTTTTTGCATCGTCTCTTGTCAGATTCTCTGACTTCACTTCTTTGGCTAGACTTTGCTGTCAGTCTGCCGTTGATTCTCTCACTCGTCCTCTTCCCCTCTGGGACACTCTGGCCCCTCGGCCATCCAGCAGTTCCTTGTGGGTTTTTTGTGAAGTGGGGAGAGAAGCACTTCTTGTGTAGATTTTTTGGTTCTTCTGTGTGTCACTTGGCCGTGAGTGCCATTGTCTAAGGCTCCTTTTCTCCAAGCCTCTCTGCCGCAACGAGTTGTGTCTTTCCCTCATGATCAGCACTTTTGTTGCCTTTGTTTCTGGCTGTACCTCAGAAGTCCATCTCCCCTTTTATGTCCCTCCCATTCAAGCCGAAGGGAACAGTTGTGCTCTGTTGTGGAGATGTTCCACTGGATTTTCACCAGTGGGGTTTCCTTTCAAACCCTTCAAAGTGCTACAATGGAGCTCCAAAGGCCTGAATGGCTATTGCCGAGTGCACACTCTTAGTAGGATCCCTTATTTTGTTTTCCCGGAGTCAATAAAAATGCTAAGTTAAAAGCTAACCCCGTTGCCCTCCCCACACCCATCGCTTGCTCCCTCCTTTTGATGGACCCTTCTAAATTATTTCTAAAGAAAAATTAATGGGAACTTTTTCAGTGTCGATCCTGCTGCGGAAGAGAATCGAACGGAGCAGTCAGTTTCTTGCAATGGTGTGGGTTGAAACTTTAGGTTTTATGCCAATTATTATTGCACACATCTGTAGAAGTTCTTTCAGGACTGGGTAACTTTCAACAATTGGTCGCCGTTATTATTTTGCTTAGGTGTGATGAATTGGATATAGACGTTCCTCGTGCTGAAGGCAGGTAGTCATGAGTCTTTGGTCCAAAAAAAAACAAAAAAAACTCTGATGCTTGACAGCTGAGCCGTCTGTAGTCTTTGTGGGAAGAAGAATTAGAGCTTAGAGTTTGCGGTTTGTCAGCCATTGTGTGTGTGCAGCTTTGCGAAAGAGAGAGAGTGAGCAACCCTTTTCCACATGGATTACAGGTAGGCCAGTGCACGTAACTGCTATGACTTCACCCTCATGTGCAGATTAGGGCGTAACATCCACTCTAATGAGGCAGCGGCAAGGGGAACGATGGAGGAGCGGAGAACATGCAACTTCTGGGATACTGTTGCCAGGGTCACCAGCCACCAGCTGATCCTGTTACAAGCGGATCAGATGTGTCTGTCAGCCCAGAGAGGAATGGGAGGGAAGGAGGGAGTTAAGGAGGCAACAGAAAGAAGTTTCACTTACTATCATCAATGCCCCACAGTTAATTTGGCCACATATTTTAGCACTGGCACTTTGTGTCTTTTAACTGGAAAACAACACCGATCCCATGCTGAGAAACAGCTTTTATTGGGATTGTTTTAGCCTGGTGCCAGGAGGAGGCGGGAGGGCAAGACAAGGCCTGGAAACAGAATAAATATTGATGACTCCTTGACCATTTATTTCTCCACCATCTTCCGAAATTTATTTCATGTTTATGCATCAAGACATTGATTTGTTTTTGTTATTTCTTTTTATCCTTCTGTTTCATCCCCCCCCCCCCCCCCCCCCCATTCTTAAATTTAATTTAAAACCCCAAACACTACAGATCCTGGAAATAGTTTGCATATTAAAAAGATGCTGATTATCGCAGAGTAGAAACACAAATCTTTAATTTTGTGCATTTTAGACACAGCTACTGCTGTTGTGGCCAGATGCTGGAAATAATTGTGAAATCTGCATATTGAAAGAGCTGCTGTTAACAGTGCTTATATGAGATGGTGAAGGGGGGTTAAATTGGACAACATATTTATCCATGGTGCCGTGTCCAGGGCTTTTTATGAATACATAAAACGCAGGAGTTCAAAGGCTGAAATGCGTTGCTATACCAGACAGACAAAACAGAGGAGAAAATCTTACAGTGTTGTTTAAAAGGCTATTTTATTTTTGTTGCCACCATTTGATTTCACAGCCACTTTAAAGTGGGGTTTTGAAGAAACTTTTGAAGAAGTTTTGGCCTATTGGTTGTTTTGTCAGTGCTAGTTAAGATAAAATGCTGGTCTTTTTGTTTTATCATAAAATGCTGATGCAAGTTGCATCATAGGACCGGTGTACTTATTTAAAATGTCACCAACATGTTTTTAGCCAGAGCCAACACAGTGGGCGGTTAAACGAGTGCATTCTTAGTTTGTTTGGCTAGCTTACAGTATCATTAGAAGAAATATAATAGCTACTTATGTCGACGTTAAAGTTGTGCAGTAAATCTTCACATCATGTCTCCTGGTAAGTTGGCATTTTGAAAGTGATGGTATACGACCCCATACATTCTCAGACCTCATACTTGGGGTCTAATCTCAAGGTTAGAGGAGGAAAAAGAACATCTGAGATTAAATAAGAACATCTGAAAAAATTGTATGTTTAGACATTTCTTTTTCTGACACAACAGTGCAGTTTGGAAGGACAGTAATTGAGCTACAGCTGAGCAGAATGAATGTCCAACGAAACCACCAGAGGTTTCTGTATTTTCTCTTGGTCCTCTTATATAGGGAAGCCAGACTTACATTTAATGAGGACCAGGCCTGTCTAGAAGCATATAAAAGCAGCAAAGAGCAGAAAACCTCAGAACTCTCACCAGTAAATCCACTAACTGCTAAGCTAACCACCCTGTTATCATAGCCTTTCAAGTCCAGAAAAGTGAGGACTGCAGAAATATTGTCTACATCAGGGATTGCTGAACTTATAAAACATATATCATAGGTTAATGACAGGGTAAAATGCTGGACAGATGTAACAATAAAACGGTCCAGATTGCATATCTCGGAAGCACTGTATGGATATGGTCAGAAAGGCCAGCTCTCTCCAAATGGTTCCAGAGCTGCCGTAGTGCCGTAATAACATTTATTGCTTCTTGTTTTTATTGCCCATGGTCTGTGTTGCTTTTTATGTGAATTATTGTACACTTAATATTGGCCACTTGAGTTACTATTACGTATATTAATTTCAGGGTTTTCTCAGCTAAGCGTGGATCTAAATGAGAAGTGGGCAAATCATGTAATCAAATAAATCACTGGGAGATAAGCTCATTTTCCTGAAGTGAATTTCTTGAATGAATTACTATGCTGGTATAAAAATCTCATTAGTCATTGTTAAACAGGATTCCGGTTGGTTTATAATGTGAGAGTGGTATGCCACAAAGTTTTATGACTTTCATGGCTAAGTAAGCCAACATTGCAAGCTACTGCATAAGCTAATACTAATTACCTTTGCAGTGTTTCAGCATTCATATTGTATAGCATCAATATGGCATATTATAAACCTTGAAAAACATTTGTTACAGATTTTATTTTTTAAAAAGGGACTAGATGAATTTTCTTTGTGTGACATGGTTCTGAGTGTCCGTGTGAATAAAAATCTCATTCAGTAAATGCAGACCTTTTTTTCCCTTTGGTTGGTCTCTGTCAATCAGTTCCTCCACCTGAGAATTAAATTCTCAAGTCAGAATGAATTATAATACTTTGTTCTGAATAAAGAACCCTTAAAATGAAATGGATTTGAAATGTGCTAAGTGGACTTCGAGTCACTGACCTAATTTAAATAAGGTTTTCTGTTTATATTACCCAATTTGTATTAAACTCATTACATTCCATTTTTATCGTAATTATGTATTTGAAGAAATTAAGATGGGAATCGTCTCCAAGACCAAGAACTTAAAATTGTTACTTTGGTCTTAATTTTTGCCACCATGTATATTTTTGAAACACATTACAGAGCAAAAATGCTTCAATAGAAATTAATTCTGTGTATTTATTCAAAACAAAAATCATTAAAATGATAGTTCATCCAAAAATGAAAATTCTTGTCATAATTTACTCAGTCATTCCAAACATGTATGACTTTCTTTATTATGCGAAACCGAACGTTAGGGTGCAAACAAGATTGGATGCCATTTAATTTCATTGTATGGATAAAAAAATACCAAATCCTTTGTGTTTCACAGAAGAAAGTAAGTCATATTTTTTAAGTGAACTATCCCTTTAACGTAGATTTATTTAAAGTGTGTATATACTGTAAGAAGAATGAGAGTGTGAGATACACAATACTCTCTTATTCCGTCATGATCATCCGTGTGTGTATTGTCATGCAACTCGTTTGAAGTCTTTTATTAGAAGTCTGATGATTATGCATGTATTAATATGACTATGACGTGGATGTGTGCGTGTGTACAGCACACAAACACAGCCAGCATCGTCTCCTGCTGCTCACACATCATCACGCTCTCTCGCGTGAGAGGCCAGCCACTTGGCTTTCAAAACGCCACCCTCGGAGAACACCAAAAAACCTTTCCTGAATTTACCGACTTGTCTTTCCCTCCTCTATCTCCTTCAAACATAAAAGAGAGAGTAACAACTAAACAAAGCAAACTCCTCTCTTTCCCCCGTGGCAGCTAGGTTGCAGCAAAGTGAAACCCCTACTGTGTTTAAAAAGGCATAGAGGGAGAGTAGCACTGAATGGCGTTTCTCTATTAGACCTCTTGTACCTCCGTCAAGCGATCTGCTCTCGCTCTCTCTCTCTCTCTCTGATAAAGATCCATCAAGGATACCCCTCTCTTCCCCCATGGAGCTTTTTTAATGTTTTTTTCTGCACCTTTATGAAATCTATTCTTTAATTACGAGTGCCATCATTTTGTAAACCTCCTACTTACAAGATAATTTATTTCTTTTTCAAGTGCCCACTTAAAATGTCTTTTTAACATTTTCACCCTGCAGCAGTATGCATTGAATGTAGAAGATTTAATTTGGATCCTCCCTCCCCCTTTTGCTCTACCCATTTCTTCGCCAACCCCCTACACACGTACATGCATAATGCCCTCTACCACCTCTGCGATTGTTTCATCCAATTTCTCTGTTTGTATTCTTTATTGCCAATCTGGGCACTGTAAGGTTTGGGGGTCTTGAGTAATAGTAAATTCCTCCCCTCTCTCTCCGTCTGCATTGAGAGTGGTTTTGCATATCTCCTCCTTCTCCTTCCCCTTGTTGAGGTACTGCCACTGACCAAATCCGAACACTATAGAGTTGAGAATCCCTACCGAGACTCTGTGTACTTAGGCCTGCAAAGTGCTTGCAGCCATAACTACCTGAATTGCTTTTAATTGCCTAGCATAGCTGCATCATCTCAGTCGAGAATATGCTTGCTTGGTTCTTGAGGGCAATTGTAAGCGTGAAGGATTGGATTAAGTGGCTATTGAAGTGACTTTAGCTTCTTTTGACAACAAAGACCAAAAAAGAATACTTCACCCCTTCACTCCCCCTTTAAAGCACTTTGCTACCCCCTTCTTTTTGTCAAGGCGGAAAGGAATACAGTCAACTAATACGATCCCTTCATTTGCAATCGCAAGGAACCGCCAGGCGAAGACTGTTCCCGGCTGTAATTAGTTGTATGTGATACCAATTATTTGGCGCATTTATTAACGCTAATTGTTTGAACACCCTGACATACCGAAAAAACAATTAAAACGTGTCTGAGGCATAACAGTGGTTATTAGTGTGTGATAAAATGTGATAGGAGGAAATTAAGCCATAAACGCACACCTCTATTAGCCCTGGTGCAGGGAAATCTGCATCTGACAGCTTTAAGAAGTAATTTACCAGACAGATTTAGGGTCTTGTCTCAACTTTCTTGTGTTAGGGTATGTAATCTCTCCCAAGTCTCTTTCACATCACACTGACTTGGCTCTAAATAGATTTATTCAGCTGTGCTTGCTAAGCCATTGTGAATTAGCATTAGAGAAGGAGCGTTTGCTCTGATGTTGTCGGAAATAACGGCCTCAGGTCAGCAGTGCTTATCCATTAGAGGACTGAAAGGAAAACAAACCTTGTTTCTTCAGTTTGTAAAGATTTGGGAGGGAAATTGAAGTTCAGGCTAAGTACTTGAGATTAGCCAGAGGTTTGTTTCATAGGTGCAGGCATAAAGAGAGATCAGCAAACAAATGGAAGGCTACAACAGATCTCTAAAATATAACACTTTACACAAGTCATAGTATTTTCATCTAGCTTAAAAACACGTTCTCAGAAATGTCATTCAATGTAACATCAAGTAAAAAGGAATAACCTATTTCTCTTTCAACTTACATGCAGCTCAAAATGTTTTTTATATATATATTTATTTTTAATTAAATATATTAAGGTAGAGGTTGAGCCACAGGACTCTGAGGTGATGGACAGTTATTAGATATTAAGCAGTCAAGTTATAAGAATAAAATATTATACCAAACTGCTAAAGGTTTTCTTTTCAAGAATTTCAGTCTTTAAATTATACTTTTAATCAGGACAGTTATATCCGTATTTCCTTATTTTATGCCCCCACCCCCCAAAAATTAAAAACATGAAATTAAAAACATGCTCATCATCATAGACCAGGTGTATTTAAGTCATTGTATGTATGAATTGCATTTTAATGTAAATTAATAGATGAGACAGAAAATGAGTGCCATGTCATTGACCCGTACTGAAATATCCATTATAAAATGCTTGTGTTTTCTCAGGGGGATAAGTCGTCTACTTTTGTCTGCGGTCCCCTGGTGTCAGTCTGGCCTGCGTTCCCACCACACTCCTGGCACCTCTCTGAGGTACATACCACGCCGCGCCGTGCTGTACGTTCCCGGCAACGACGAGAGAAAACTGCAGAAACTGACTTCACTGGATGTGGACTGCGCTGTTCTCGACTGTGAAGATGGAGTCGCCCTTAACAAGAAGGTACCTACCACCCTAACCTCTCATTCTTCGTCCAGCACCTGACTCTGTAGGACATAATCACAAAATCCTCATCATTTAAAGCTCTCTTTTAGCCAGGTGCTGATCCTTAATCACTCCAAAGAAAGCTACCTAAGCGCAATGCTTAAAACAAGCACATTTCCGTCCCATTATGTGCCAATAAAGGCAAAAATGCCCCCCTATCACATTCACTTGAAACAAGGTGCCCACTTCACACTGAGCAAACAGCAGGACTTCAGCAGATGCTGCAGGTTAAAAGCATTCTCGACCCGCCCACACAGCCAGCCAATTGGCCCTGTTTACCTCTCCATGAAATCGTGATTGGAGCAGGAGCTAAAAGGAGAACCGGTGGAAAAGAGTCGGCTAACAAAGGTTTTTAAGTCATGTTAATAAAGATGATTGATATGGCCAGAGGCTATTCCTGCTTGAGTGGGAAAAAGTTTGACAGACAGCCTAAACGGTGACCCCTAAAAAAAAGGTGATGGATCCCAATGTTTTCCAACACCCACTAATTTCTTTTATCACAGCCAAGTGGGGGAAACATTTTTAAGAAAGAATCCACTAAAGCTAGACAAATAACACTAGCTTAATACTTTCAAGACTATTGTGTTGTTTCAGAGCCTTAGTTTCAACCTGATACATCTTTGATGGCCTTTAAGTGTCAAAAACGTACTTTGTTAACATGTAAGACCTTAGCATATTGACAATGTTAACGTTGTTTTAGAATGACTAGTATAAAAAGATAAGATTGCTTAGACAAAATTCAGCTCTTCTGTGGGGTTCTGCCCAGATAAGATTATTTTGTGGTGGAATATTAATGCTAGGTGATCTGAGAGGGAAGAAAATGGCATTAGAGAAGGGTCTCGGGTCCCCTCTCGGAGCCAAGCGGGTTTCTTTTTGCTAGCTCATGTTCCTGTCAGGGCTGATAGAATTAACGCTCTCTGTAGTCTCCCAGATAAAAATGCTAATAACTCACTCTGGAAAATAACAATGTACTTCGGGACGAGACTGAAAAATAATCCCATTGCTTCTCTGCTTTTTGATGGTATAAATCTGTCAAGGCTACAAGCACTTACAATCCTTCGTACAAGACGCAGTCAATTTTAAAGACCATATGTTAGCTTTAAAGAGCTTGGCGTGGAACTGGGAAAGCTGTGATCCATTATTTATTTGCTAGCGCACAACTGCGTAATGTAAAAATGAGTTATTAACTCAATAATAAAACACACTTCGCTCCTCTGCACCCGCTCTTTCACTTCCCACACTCTCAGCTGTTTCCCTTATCCTGGCAATTGAAAATCCATGGGGGTTTGTGTATACCTATAGATGGATGTTTTATTTTCCATGCCACTAAACGACACTCCTCCCGCAGCTCAGTTACTCTTGTATAAGCCAGTGCGGATTGCGGAAAAGGTACGAGTCACACACATGCACGTGCAGTGCTCAAACACACTCAGATTGTGTCATTATTCAAAAATGTTCAGTTTTGTATAGCTGAGGATTGATAGCATCTTTGCTGTAAAATTCTAAATGTTAAATATTTGGGACTTTTGTTACATTTTATTGAAGAGAGGGTTGAAAATAATGGGTAGAGTGATGGAAAAACGTCAGATTGAAAGTCTTGTTATACGGGATAAGCAACAAAAAATAAAATAAAAAATTGGACCACATTGACTGTTAAAAAAAACACACTGAGAAATCCTTCAAAATATTTTCTGTAAACTTTAGATGAAAGAGTACAAGTATAGAAGAAAATACAGGTTTGGAATGATGAGAAGTTGAGTAAATGATTGCATCTTTTTTTATTTTTGCTTAAACTGTCCCTTTAAGTGTTGGAAGAATTGTTTATTCTGATTATTTTTAAGTACAAGCTTCATAGTCCATACCTAAATTAACAAATTATTTAATGAATAATACACATGCTCTGTTCCAAAACCAACATAAAATAGGTTTTCATTCTACACTAAACGTACCCAAAATTTGTGTGTTTTATGTATTTTATGCTTTTTAGAATATTGTGCTGTTAGCTTAGCAACATGCTAACTGAAATCCGTTGTCATTTGAGTCTTCCATGCAGAGCACTTGCGTGCCAAAAAGTTGCTGCCTATGTAGAGCATTCTAAACTAGTCCCTCATGAGGTTCCCTAGTAGGCCGCAAGGCCGCTCACTAGATTTTGGAACATTTAGGAATCATTTAGTCCTTCATCATATTTTTGTTGCTGTCATTTTACAAATACACTGTTGAGCTGTAGTAGAATCACAGTAGATGAGGATGATTTCCCAGGCTGAAAGTGCCAGGAAATATTTGTTTGTTTGTTGATGATTTGATTTTGTCTGTGTGCCAAAAGCATTACCACCCCACCCCATCTTTGGGTATTTTCCTAACAATAAAGTATATGAAAGTATATGAGTGGTTTAAAAAAATACATGCTATTACATTTTTTACATTGTATGAAATCCATGATGACTTAATGCAAACGTGTTTGTAGTACATCAACCAATAATACAATTGTCATTAGAAATATTATTATTAAAATATTATAGAACTCAAATGACTGGCAATTTTTCTGCAGTACATTTGATTTATTAGCCAGTTAAAAAGCAAGAAATAAGATGAAATATTTTATTCTATTCAGAATTTTTTTTATTACACATGACATTTCTGTCCCCCCTCACTTCTAAAATGATGGCTGCACACTAGCATACAGTTAGTATGTAAATATATCTCTCCTTACTGATTAGGAGGGGTAGGAAGTTGTCCTTTTCTCCCCCCGGCAGGGGCTGAAGGCTACACCTGTCTTTTGTCGCTCCGGGGGCGAGTTTGTTTATTTGTGTGTTTTGTGGCAGAGATGCCCTATAGACAGCCGCTCAGTTTGGGGCATTCCACTCAACGGCTCCTTTTCCCCCCTCTCCTTCCCTGCCCGCCTCCCCTTTCTCTCCGCGGCAGCTTCGCTCCGCACTGCCCCCCTCCCAGCTCCAATCCCTGGAAGTTTGGAACTAATGAACTGACTGCTGAGCTGCCGCCACGGAGCTTGGTCCCAAACTATACTGTACTTCACACTCGATTTATTCTCCAGATGGCAAGACTACGCAGCCCTGCCGGGAGGGGCCACCTCTTCCACTGAAGTGTGAAAGTGGACGGATGTTGTTTTCGGATCCTCTGTGATCAGCTCCGAGCTCCCTCAAACCACCCGGCACCGTATGTAGAGAATAAATCCCCCTGCTTACGGGCACACTCGAGCTGTGATGGCTGTCTGTGTGTGTGTGTGTGTGTGTGTGTGTCTGTCCTTGTTGCTTTTCTGAGGTTGTGCAGTGTCACTGGCATCGACCCTTGTATTATCTGATGCACTCACCTGTGGGTGGAGACGGCTGATGCTTGGAATCATGACACTTATCCCTGCTCTTTTTCTTTTTTTCCTTTCTGTCACTTCTCTACACTCTTTCTTTAGTCAGCAGAGCAAGTGCGAAACATCTTGCTAGGCAACAGGTTTGCTGGTTCGGCTCAGTCTGATGGAGATGTGTTTGCTTATTTTCTGTTTTGATTTTGATGTTTTGATGTTCTGAAAATTCAGATCAGTGTTGGGAGAAGCTGTTATAAATAATAAGCAGCTTGGTTTCAGATATTTAAATGATTGTCAAGCTACTTTTGAAAAATAGCCAGCCATAATTAGCTGCTACCAAAAAGTAACTTGCCAATCTGAAGCTATTTGATGGAGTAATACAATTTTAAAATAACATTTTAAATGTATAACCAATTCTGTTTTTACAATTTAATTTGAGTAGGATGTCTTTGACTCAAAAATAAATAACATGCCATTCAAACAAAGGTTTGGGGTCTGTGTAATATACTACATTTATATATATATATATATATATATATATATATACAGTACCAGTCAAAAGTTTGGAAACATTACTATTTTTAATGTTTTTGAAAGAAGTCTCTTATGCTCATCAAGCCTGCAGTTAAAAAACAAACAAAAAAACAGTAATATTATGAAATATTATTACAATTTAAAATAATGGTTCTCTTTTTTAATATACTTTAAAATGTAATTTATTTTTGTGATGCAAAGCTGAATTTTCATCAGCAAGTACTCCAGTCTTTGGTGTCTTATGATCCTTCAGAAATCATTCTAATATGCTGATTTATGATCAATGTTGGAAACAGTTGTGCTGCTTAATATTTTTTTTATAACCTGAGATACTTTTTTCAGGATTATTTGATGAATAAAAAGTTAAAAAGAACTGTATTTATTTAGAATAGAAATCTTTTGTAACAATATACACTACCGTTCAAAAGTTTGGGAACAATAACTATTTTCTTTTTTAAAAGAAATTAGTACTTTAATTCAACAAGGATGCGTTAAATTGATAAAAGGTGATGGTAACGATTAATATTGTTAGAAATGTTTTTATTTTGAATAAATGCTGTTTTTATGAATAAATGCTGTTAACGTTTTACTCATCAATGAATCCTGAAAAAAGTATTCCAAAAAAAATATATTAAACAGCACAACTGTTTCCATCATTGATAATAACTGAGTATCAAATCATTAGAATGATTTCTGAAGGATCATAAGACACCAAAGACTGGAGTACTTGCTGATGAAAATTCAGCTTTGCATCACAAAAATAAAGTACATTTTAAAATATATTAAAAAAGAGAACCATTATTTTAAATTGTAATAATATTTCATAATATTACTGTTTTTTTTTTGTTTGTTTTTTTTAACTGCAGGCTTGATGAGCATAAGAGACTTCTTTCAAAAACATTAAAAATAGTAATGTTTCCAAACTTTTGACTGGTACTGTATATATATATATAGAGAGAGAGAGAGAGAGAGAGATACTTTTTATTCAACACTTTTTGATCAAAAGTGACAGTAAAGGCATTTTTTATGTTCAAAACCCTGAACAAAAAGTATCACTAGCTGGGTTTCCATCCAAACTAGTTACTATATACTATACATACTATATATTGTTTACCAATACCACCGTTATCCGTGTCAAATAACACCTAATTCATTGGGTGATAAAAACAGTGTGATGGAAACATAGCTAATGTTTCCTCCAAAAATATTAAGCAACAGCTATTTTCAATGTTAATAATAAGATTTTTTTTTTTCTTAAGGCAGTAAATATCCATATTAGAATGATTCCTGGATCACAGGAATAAATTACATTTTGAAATATATTAAAACAGAAACCAATGATTTTAAATTGTAATAATATATCACAATATTACTATTTCTACTGTATTTTTGTTCAAATAAATTCAGCATTGGTGAGCGGAAGAGACTTAAAAAAAATAAAATACCGACCCCAAACCGAAAGTCAAGAACAAAAAGAACGCAAAGTTGCATGTCTGTGATACTAAGAGCTCAAATGTTTTTGACTGTGTCACAGCAGACTGTACTGTGTCTGTTTATGTTGTGGTGTCTTTTCTTTGTCAACCCTGGTGGTGGCAGTAGATGAAATGATTTGGTGAAAAGAAATGGCTTATATTTTTAACATGCTATCTGTAGTTAATATGTCAGCTATGACTAAAATGTTTTGCAGTGTAGCTCCATAGCAATAGCGCCCTTTGTGAGAACGTTTCTGTTATCTTTTGCACTCGTATACATTCACAAGTACAGTATGCATCTTCTATTTGTCAGGCTCAATAATACACTATTGTAGTCTTGGATTTCAGTTTGAGCTTATTTGAAAGTGTAATACTTTGGCTTCATGTCAACATTTCCAATTTACCATAATCTATGCAACCAACTGTTATTTGATATAGAAGCTTAAAATGCAATGCTGGTATTTTGAAGTCGTCTCAGATTTCTTCTGCCACACTCTCTGTGAGTCAGTTCAAAGAGGGGGTGCCACAATGCTTTGCAATAGTGTAGTGATGTGTAGATTTAGTGAGTGTTAGTGAAGTCCACATTTCTTAAATAATTAGATTTAGCCCTCTTCATTTGAGCTGGGAGGTTGTTGTAGAAAGCTGTCCTAGTGCTTATTGGTGGTCTGAGTAGGAAACAAAGACTGTGTCTTAAAGAGAGAGTAAAATGATGTAATTTACTTTTTCTCATGTCGTACCAAACCTGTAACTTTATTTCATTTAGCACAAAAGGAGACGTTTAGCAAAATGTTCACGCTGCTTTTTCCATACAGTGAAAGTAAATGGCGACCGGGGCCTGCCAAGCTAAAAAAATTACAAAAAGCACCATAAAAGGAATACACACAACATGTGTGAGGAAAAGACAGAAACGTAATTAATCAGTGTCATCAACTCTCTACAAATGAATATATGCATATTAAATGTGCACATATGAGATTTGAAAGCCAGAGAAATATTTTGAACAAATTACGACACAAATATTTGTTTGTTATGATGCTCTTTTTTTTCATTTCAGCTCAGCAGGTCCAGTCACATGTACTTCTATTGTATGAAAAAGAGTAGCTTGTACATTCAGCTAAACTTCTCTTTTTGTGTTCCATAGAGGAAAGAACATCATGCAGGTTTGGAGTGATATGAGGGTCAGTAAATTATTACAGAATGCAAATTTTTGGATGAACCATTCCTTTAAGAAGAGAGGGTTCTCATCAAAGGGTGCAGCCGAGGAACACAGGGCATTCTGCTGCCAAGAGAAACAAACAGCGATCTGAGGCGTTTATCCAGAAAATGGATCCCCAGCATTAGTGAACTCTGATAGCCTGTGTGCTGCCAGAAACTGCCTGCCAGTCAACCGTGTGTGTGTGTGTGTGCGTGTGTCATACCTTCGTCACAGGAGTTATGAGCACTGTGTAGTCATACTAGGCTAAAGTTTATTGAGGGGTCAGTGAAGTAGGGTGGTCCCGATTGTTTGGAACTGAATGAGAGAGATGATGATTGAGGAAGAGATTGAAAGATTTCTTCCAACATCACGGTACTGACATCATTTTGCTTTTTTATGTAAATTCAATATTATGACACGATAGATTGGTCATCTGTAGCATGTTTTTATAAGATTTGGTGTGTGAAATCTGAGGTCTAGTAGAGCCTGTTTTTTTTTCTAGCTTACTTTAAGGAGGTCATTTACCAAACAGAACTTGAATTTTCCCATCATTTGCTCACTCTCGTGTTGTTTTAAACTTCTGTTTGACTAACTTTGTTCTGTGGAACTGAAAAGGAATTTTTTTTTTTTTTTTTTTTTTATTCAAGCTGTGTTTATGCATACAATGAAAATAGACATTGACCAAGGGCATTCGAACTCCAAAAAAGTAAAATAGGCACCATAAAAATATTACACAAACCATACCCTAGATTAGTGTGAGGAACAGACCATAATTTAAGATAACCGAACCAATGCAGTTTGATGTCATTGCCATATCTTGAGATGCCATAAATGTATATGAATAAGCGCAAATGAGAAATGAGAGCTATGGAGGGTAAACTATTTTATTTCATGTTCATGATGTGTCAAGACAAATGATACGCATCTGTTTGCTGAATCCTGTGAAAGCCATAATATCATATGAAGATCTGTCCTCACTGTCACCAGGGAAAAGAAAATGCTGCCAAACATAGCTGCTGCATTATAAGCAACCAGATACGTATATGCTATGCCTGATGCGTGTAACTGAGATAGATCATAAGATGTGTGTGGAGTGTTTTCTGTGTGTTAGTGATATCTACTTGATCTGGTTCTCTGTCACCCAGTATGATGAATGCTTATGAGAGGTGTTTAAGACCGGTTGATGTGTAATGGCCTTATTTACGATGATTGGATAAATGTGCTCTTATTAGAATAACAACACATGATTAGAGATTAGCTCCATGAGGAATTTGTTTCAACAACATTACGAATGAAAAAGACTGTCAACTTGATTTATCTACAGTCTTTTACAATTTTAAAGTCTTTTATCTAGCATGTTATCTAATACATATTAACCCATTTTTTTATGTTCATGCCAAATCTGCATATTCATTTTATAATTTATTATTAGGGGCCAAACAGCAAAGATGCGAAGGCACCTATTGTATATGTTCTTCACCTCCTCCTCCTCCTCCTCCTCCACTACTACTACTACTACTACTACTACCGCTGTTGAAGTCTATGGCAGCCCATAGAAATGTTTGTGGGAAAATTATTATATTTGGCACACAGATGAAGTACAGTCTGAACATCAACCAGAGCAATTTTGTCTCTAATTCAATTCCTCTTGCTCCACCAACTGTCCAAAGTTGCACTTACGTTTATGCTAATAACTTTTGAACTGTAAGGGCTATAAACAATGATGGCATAAAGTTATTCAAAGCTTTTTGATGAACCGAACAGTTCTCTAATAAAGCACAAACAAATTCGACAATGATCGCATTAAAATGGATGTGAGTTTATATCTCCACAATTCTTTAGCATATTGAGAACAATCTTGGTATATGTCATCACAAGCATGACCTGAGGCTACTTGCAGCGTTTCTGCACAGCGCCACTTACTGGTCAGGAGATGTAGCCTATAACATTTTATATATGAATATTTTTTTCTCCAATGGCTAGTTTATATTTTATAACTTTGCTAATAACTCTTTTGATTCAGTGCAGCATATCGAGTCAAATGATTCCCAAGTTTCCCATGTCGGCCATTTTGAATTTTGTCGTAAAATGCTGTATTTATGAATGCATTAACGAATCATTACAAAAATGTATTTGAAAACCTATTTTTTTCGAACTCCTAGACCGTTGGTCCAATTTTCGGCAATCGGCTCAGATCATCTTCAGTCTATTCCTGTCAAAAATGTATTAAAAGGCATGATGCCAAGCTGATTCTGAGGCTGTAACTCTGCAACGCTTTGGCATATTGACACCAATCTTTTAAAAAAGTCTTTAATTACTCATTGTTGCAGTTGCTCTGAAGCTCCCAGCCATGCTTGCATTACTTATCGTGCCTTTTTTGTGCTTTGCTTTTTCATTGCTGCTTGCAGCTATATTTATTATTATTAATTATTATCGTAATTATTATTTTTGTTTCTTGACAAAATGTGACTTGATCACACTCTCGTGGTTTGTGTCGGATCAGTGCTATATTGTATAAACAACTGATAAACGTCAAAATGTTCCAGCTTTTTAAGCATGATTTAGCAAGATAATCGCATTGCATAATTCACTAGACTTTCACATCGCTCTACTTTGAAGGACTTTTACTCTGATTTGTTGTGTCCTATAGCATATTGTTGTTAGTATTAGTATTATTATTATTATTATTTTATTATTATTATTTAAGTTCTCCTTTGCTTTACATGGCACACTTGACACCGAAAGGTGACTTTGTTATAAAGCTCTGGCAGGCAGCAGGTGTGAACTACTCTAATGGCTAGAAAATTGAAAGTCAGTTACTGCCAACGCTCCATGTGCCCCGGGTAGGCTACTCCATGTAATGCCACTTTTTAAAAATACGACCTTTGCTTTTATAAGTGTCTAGCAAATAATCAGCCTTACAGCAAGAAGAAACTGGGTAAGAAACACCTTTGTGTCTGCAATATAAAGAGCATGGCCAGGTAGAGATGGGTTAGTGTAATAAAAAAATCCAGATTATACATTTTCTATGAAAAGGTAAAATTTAGTTTTATTCTGTTATAAGAAATGTACTTTTTTAAATTAAAATAAATAAAATCATTCCAATTTCTTACTTTGTACATTAAATTGTAGTGTTGTATATTATATAATAGTAGTGTATATATATATATATATATATATATATATATATATATATAATATATATATATATATATATATATATATATATATTGTTGTTGTTGTCATTATTTTATCAATTTAATAAATGTAATTTATTTAATGTATATTCCTTTAATCTATTTTTAAATGATATGCAAAACTTTGGTAACAGGGTTGTGAAAATATAAGGGTTGTGACAAAAAGAAACAAATTTGTGTAACGTGTCTACATGACTACTTTTATGATTGCAACACAACTAGAAAAAAGTCCAATCATAATCAGCTTTGAAAAGTTACAGAGATCTTTACTTTGCAATTCTGTATGGTGTTTTCTGTTTGAATAGTATTAGATAATTCTCTCAGAGTTGCTACCTATAAAACTTTGATGCAGTAAAAATCCCTGAGAAAAACTGAGCTCTGTCATTTCCCCAGAGACACAAATATCTTCTGTTCCCACTCTCATCACTAGCTTAGATGTTTTTCCTTCAGCACTTCAAAAGCAGAAGAAATTCTCACATGCATCCTGCATCACAGGGCTACACTGTTAGCACATTAAGCATTATTTGTTTAGGTTGAAGTTTTTACTGGCACAGCTATCAAATGTGTAGATTGTGTTGCTTAAAATCAGATTATGATGACAGACATTTCAAGTACTTCTAGAACAGAAGTAAATAGAGGCCATGAACAGTAAGCCTCCAGTTAACTGTGAACGGCAGATGTTGAAAGTCCCATCTGAACGCTTCAATCCAGCAACCTCTCTATCATCTTAATGCTGGGAGTCCAGTGCAGCCCAGCGTATCACAAAACGCTGAGTTTTAAAGAAAAGTGCACATATTGTCCCTCTCTCATTATCAAATTACAGCCCTCTGTTTTGATTGGCAGAACCAGTCAGTAAAATGTGAGCTGCCTGAGCAGTGCTCTGAAGTAGTAACAGATCATTCTTCAGCCTCACAGTGTGAAGAGAAGTGGCGGTTTTCGAGAGGCTGAGAGAATCTAGCAGCGAGCCTAGAGGGACAGGCTTCCCTCTCATGCGTAACCGGACAAATGCGGAATCAGATGCTGGATCTGTTAGTCATTCATCTGGAATAGAGCTCCAGATGCCCGGTGCGTCACCTGTCAGACACTGTCCGTGAGACATTGTTTGCTTAGATTACACATGGTTTTTGAAATCGTAAGTGTCATGGTTGGTTGGAAGAAGCTGGGATGAAAAAATAATAGAGTGAGAAACATTAAATGGAAATATATCTAATTGAGTTGCTTCTTGTCCCTCCCTCTCACATTTCTTGCTCTCATTTCTAATAATGCAAATCTATACAAAATCATTATACATTTCAAATGTCATACAAACCACACGTTTTTCCTGCGCTTTGATTAGACACTGAATAATCCAAACGCAGATCCATTTCTTGACATATCTCACAGTTGGAGTCCGAATTCTCTACAAATGTAAAAGATCGGCCTTTTTTTTAAAATGAGAAGTCAGCGTCTACCAACTTTAAAGTCTGTCCTTTGTTTTGAGTGTTTTGTGGACGTGCTGTCATGATACTGTGTTGAGCTTTAATGATGGGCTTGATGGAAGGAATCAAAGATCCCTCAAACCTGCGATTCTCCTGGTCACTCTGTGGGATGCTGTGTGATTGGGGAAGTGTCTTTTGAAGCAACTAGTTGGACGGGCTTCCATTTAATGTAAAACATTTCAGCTTTCAAAGTACTTTTATTCCGGCTCGGAATGGCTGGGTCCCCTCAGGAGCCCGAGATCTTCTCGAGAATGTTCTTTCTGTCAATTTACTGTGAGGGGAGATGAAATAGCGAGCCCTTCCTACTGATAGAAATTCAAATGTTTTTCTGTCGGGAATATCAGTTCAAAGCGAAATGTGGTGATAAAAAGCAGAGAATCGTGTGGCATGAAGGTTTGATATAGCATTACACAATTCAGTGGTTATTTCAGTCTGATTGGTCCATTTCTAGCTACTCTCATATCTTTTGACTTGATATAGGTGCTTTTTGATGTTGATTTGTTACTCAAAGCCTCATGTTTTTGTTCAAGAGTGAATGTGATACCAGACATACAAAGAACAGTGGTTCGGCAGTGTCAAAGACACTGGATCAGTCTTGGATTATACTGGAGGACTCAAACTGGATCCACCATGGAACAGCTTTACGAATGCTGAGTTATGGCTTCATAAATCCGTCGGCCCTCCTAATATTACCACTGTGATCTTCAAATATATTATAGGCTATAAGCATACATACAGTATGACTTCCTATTGAGAATCTTTTGTGTTCATTTTGCAGTTCAACAACTCTCAACATAAACTGTAAGTTGAGGACCACAATGTTAGTTTAGACATGCGAGTGTCTAGACTGTGTTTTGGTTTTAATCTGTTTTGCTAGTATATCTGCAATGCTTCACATGTCATATAGAAGACTTCACAGCTTGTATACACATTTTTTCTAATAAAAATGGTTGACAGCATTGTTATTTTAGATCTAGTTTAAGGGAGTCTGAATCCAGACCGGTTGTGATTACCAGTTCAAAAGGCTGAGTTTTACGGTCATGCAGGCTCATCTAAAAAGGGGGTTACAGATCTAGACTAGAGATTGGTTATCTTTGCCCTTTTTTATAACCAATATGTATAATGGTTATTTTTGTTTAAGTGTCTTGTAACTGATATGCCGAACCAAATGTTTGTTATTTTTCTTTGTGTGTTTTTTTGACACCATAACACCTGGATGATTATTAGACTAAAACATTAAAAAACCATACATACCTTGTAAGATTAATTCATTTTATTATTATTTATTTAAATAATAATAATAACTGTTATTGTTGTTGTTATTATTTAATTATAATACTAATATTTATTTAATTAATTCCTTTTTATGAATTATCTCTAATCTTGATGTAAATGCCATGTATTTGGCCGTTATGGTCTAGGCTAAAGTTCAACAGTTTTTGGGTAGAGGTGACCCTAGTTGTGTGGATGGTGTGAGGATGACCTAGCCTAAGGAGTTTCTTATTCAAGTTAAATGAACCCCTGAGCTAACCCCCCTCCCCTCTTTCTCTTGACGTTTCTCATCCCTCCTCTGATCTAACCTGACAACTCCTGAGCTACTGTTTCCTCCTCCTGTTTAACTGAGACCACATTTCCCTTTGGACGGAGTGCTGTTTTCCGACCAATGGAAACTTCATCTTTTTGGACCTTTCCCTCCCACCTACATTCAGTCTCTTGAGCTGCATCTGGTTTGAATCTCCTGGCGTGTGCTGCTGTGTCACAGTTAGGCCCTGGAACTTGGCTTTAACTTTGTTTCTTCCTCCCTCCACTTCCATTGGTCATGTGTCTGTGGTGTTTGTGTGTGCAGGGCTTTTCATTTTATGGCCTTTGGTGGATCAGCTGTAGTGAGGTTGATCCCTCTCACTAGATCTTTTTCCGCACTGTAATCCCAGGCGCCAACCGCCACTTCCCTGTAAATTCACATAACATCCGCTCGTCCAAACTGATGCATCTTTATCTTTTTAAAAGTGCTCCAATGGCCATTTTTATTGCTTGTAGCTTTTCATACGTGACATATTTCCTCCCGTTTATCAGGTAAACACAAATCATAGTCATCCAGTAGCACAAAAGCAAACAATAAACCTGCCTAACCTATTTTCAATCATTTTTTTGCAGGTTTGATGCCCACAAGCCTGTGTTCTTTGTCAAATAGAGAGTCTGAATTGGGTAACATAACCATTCAGTGTTTATTTGCAATCATATTGTGTGTTTATTACATCACTGAATAGTGACCCAGCTGAGCATACACAGTTGGGTCACCCTTTCATTTTGTGGTCCAGCCTGCATTGAGAAATGTCATGCTGTATTATCTGCTGTGGAGAAATAAGCACTTTTTGACACAATGGCACAAGTGATTTCTTTTTCTTTTTTCCTTTTTTCACAGGAGGAAGCTCGGAAAACCATCCCAAAGATGCTGGCTGATCTGGATCTGGGGCGTACGGAG
This sequence comes from Rutilus rutilus, assembly GCF_951802725.1. Classification (NCBI taxonomy): domain Eukaryota; kingdom Metazoa; phylum Chordata; class Actinopteri; order Cypriniformes; family Leuciscidae; genus Rutilus; species Rutilus rutilus. The sequence continues at coordinate 14,779,925 of NC_140215.1, read as the reverse complement.
AAGTGTGTACGGTTGAACTCTGTGTCTAGCGGCCTGGCCGAAGCCGACATGGAGGTTATTCTACAGGCGGACGTGCTGCCCACAGCTCTCATGCTGCCAAAGGTGGAGAACACAGGAGAGGTGCAGTGGGTGAGAGAATCATGACTCTTTAAGCACTTTAAACAAAGAGTTGACCTAAAAGAGCACTCTGTCAATATTTATACGCTTTCTGTGAAATACAAAAGAATACATGGAAATTATACAGTGCAGTGGCCAAAAAATATTTTAAAAGCACCATAAAAGAGGCCCATACAACCCATGTCTTATTTTTCAAGTCTAGCTTGAAACAGAGCAACATTTTAGTCAATATTTTCTGAAAATCATACATTTTCCATTATACTGTACACTACTGTTCAAAAGTGTGGGGTCATATCTAAAATATTTTATTCAGCAAGGATGCTTTAAATCAGAAGTGTCAGAAAATACATTTATTATGCTTCAATAATAAGAAATGTTTCTTGAGCAAGACTGATGCTGAAAATTCACCTTTGCCATACACAATACATGTTAAAATATATTAAAACAGAAAACGGTTATTTTAAATTGTAATAATATCTCATAATGTTACTGTTTTTACTGTATTTTTGATCAAATAAATGCAGCCTTGGTGAGCATAGGAGACTTCTTTCAAAAACATTTAAAAAAATCTTTTTTTTTATCAGTACATTTAGCAAACATTGAATTGTACATTGAGGACTCATATGTTTCCATATGATTATGGTTAAATTATAGTTAATGTGACATTCATGATCATTTTATCCCACAAATTGAAGACTATGACCTGCTTAATGTGAAAAATGAGAACCTCTAATGTGCTCTTGCATTTTCCATCATTTGTATAGAACACAACATTCTCTGAACTCGCAGGGTAAGAAGAAACCACAGGTCTTTTCAAAGCAATAATAACAATCTTTTCTATTGGGCTGTACAGAGGACTTGATCTCTGTAGTCAGGCCCGGGGAGAAATGGGGCTGTATATCTTGGCATCAGCTCAAGAAAGCCATGACATTTTAAAACTAGCCTCACAAGACAGATGTCACAAAATACTTCTTTCCCCTGGAAGTACAGGGCCTCTTCAGTAAACCTACCATGAAGCTGGCAATGTTGAGCTTTGATGTTTAATGCAAAAATATTCTAAAATCAAAGCTGGTGGACACTTAAGCCACTCGTAGATCTCATTATTATAGAGATGGCCAGTCAGTCAGTCAGTGGCACTAGCATATAGGTCTTAAAGCTAGCAGACATGGTCTAAAAGCCACAAAACACTCATTCCTCCTGATCACCTCCATGTGTGAGTTGCAGGAGGTGTTGAGGATTCTTCAAGACGTTTGTTCGTCCATCAAAGCAGGGCTTCCTCTGGTAGTCGGCCCCAGGAGGCCCCCAGCACAGCCAATACACCAGCCCCCAAATCCCTCCAGCTCATTTCCCCCAACCAGCCAACCCAGCCCAAATCTGCAGTATTCAGCTACTCTGCATGAGCACTGAAAAGACCTGAAAGAAGCCACAATGTCTTAACTAGGTAGATGAAGGGAGGGAGGGAGGCTGAGAAATGGAGGGGGCCCCTAGTCTGTTGCTCACAGTTAGTTTAGGCTTGAAGCAGGAAGTTTTTAACTAGTGGTTTTAATTAGTGCTCATATATTTCCCGGGCCGCTCTTTTTCTTCCCTTTTTAATTGCTGACAGGTGCTCATATTTCTCTCTCTCATTCTTGTTCACTGCCATTTTGTCTATTGCTGAAAAATATTTGCCGTCCATAGAGTAGTTCATAAACAACAACTTAAATGAATAGCCCTTATACGCGTGCATGTGTGTGTGTGTGTGCGTGCGTGCGTATGTGTATATATATATATATTAATATACATTAATATACATTACACGTACACACACACATATATATATATATATATACTTACTGCAACTCGGTAATATTCCAATTATATTATAATCTTACTATCATTGTTACATACAGCTGGTATCGGGTATCCTCCTCTCTCAGCCACATGTAAAATAACCCCATTTTCAGAGTTTTGTCCAAGTAAAATTACCTACGCTATCTGCTATTCACTACCTACTAAGCCACTCGAAAATCAATACAACCCCTACACATGTCACATTGAGTAATACAGTGTGTGTGAATGCATTAAAAAAGTGCACACATATGTGGTGGGGGTTAGAACATGCTCTCCACATGCTTTGCACACGGTCCAGCTCATAGCCGCAGCAGGATATGGGAGATTGTGAGCGGAGAGGAAGTCATGTAGCACTGACCTGACATGGGCCCATTGCTTTGAAAGTGGCGTGAGACAAACATGAAAGGAGAGGATGTTTCTATCTTTCTCTTTCTCTCCCTTTTGTTGTGTCTCACAGATCTGAACAGTTTAGATACATTATCATACTTGGTTATATAGAGTCCTTACCAAAATTGACCACGGTTGGTCACTAGTTTTTGTAAAAAAAAAATACCATAGTTACTACAGTTTTTGTTGCCACGAATTATTTTTGTGGTATCTTGGTTTTAGTGAAAACTATCCTCACAAATTTTTTTTTTTTTTAAACTGTTTAATATATGCAGAAACCATGCAAGTCATTTGTAGGTTAATTCCTCTTAAAAGGACAGTGGTTCTGTGCTGTTATTGGTCTGTTTGTTTGTGCTGTCTGACACAGCAACATTGATTCAACCAATGGCATGAGTTAGGGGGCAGGACTACCTGTTTGACCAATCAATAGCAGGCAAACGTTTTTCATTACATTTTCAACAACTGATTATTTTTGTAATTCTATTTGCTTTAAACTATTTTTTTTTTTTTTTTTTTTTTTTTACTTTATTTTAGGCATACATTAGTAACAGTAACTGCAGAAGCTATGGTTGCTTTTGTGAGGGAAATAGTTAAAGAAAATAACAACATGCTGAATAAACTATTTTAAACCGCAGCATTTTGATGCCTTTTACAAAATTAATTGTTTTTAGTTTGAGTAATCCAGTGATGTTGTAACATGTTTTACTCTGGAATGAAGAGGGAGCTTAATAATGGTACTTGTTACTGTTTATTTTTTAATAAAATAATCGTTGGCTATTAAATTAGCATTAAATATCTCTTTTTCCCTTATGTATGTGTTTGTGTCTTTTGATGAGCAGTCAGTGAGTGTCTAATCCAACACACATCACAAAGTCGTACCACTACAAGCCTGATTATCTCTCTCTCCTCCTCTTCTTCTCGTCCCGGCGGCCGACCGACCCTAAATCCCTCTGTTGTTTATTTTCTTCCCCTTTCTAACGTAGATGAGCAGAGGAACCTCCAGACTGATTTGTTGCTAAAAGATGGACTTACTTGTTTCCTTTTGTGTGAAAATCTTCTACTCTCCCTTTCTATCCTCTCTCTCTGTGCTTGTTTGACTGACAAGGCTTATTGGACTATAACAGGCGTAACTCTCCCCCCCTCCTCCTTTTGTCCACAGACAATTCTCCCACAGATTCGGAGCTGTGTGCATTCTTTGGCCGCCACACTACTGAGTCCTGAAAGGAACCAGCTCGAGTCCCGTCCCTCCCCGTCCGCTCCTAATTCTCCCCCCTCCACCACCACCACCACACGGTGAAATGAGCACTTCAGCAGGCCGGAAACATTTAATCTGGCCCTCTTTTGAAGAGAATTAATTGAAACTTATCCACTTGCCGCCTTTTTCGCTCTAGCGGCTCCCTCGCCCCAAAATCCCTGCCTCGTTTCCATCCGGATCATGGTGGATGGGGCCGCCGTGGCACTTGTTGTCGAGAAGTGTGGGTTTTCACAAGCGGCCTATAGCGACCGGAAAAGCTTGTCACCTGAGAGCGGTATTAGCGTTTGCACAAGTGCGGTTCAATGCTCAGACTGTGTAAATATTGAAAGGGCTGACCGTTCCCATTACTTCAGTGTAGTAAAAGCACACCTGTAATTTGTTGTCACTCATCGACTTCCTAATGGCACCTCGTGACGGGACCGAGCTTTTCGTTTGATTGAGGGCTATAAATGCTTAATTTCTCTGCCAAGTGGCTATAATTTTGTGCAAAAATACGGAGCCGTCGGAGAGGGCAGTGTGGCGTCTGATAAAAGAAACTGTGAGGAAATGGAAGGGCCGCCAAACAAGCCCTACCCTCTCCCTCCCTTTTCTCTGTTCGAGGGGAATATTATGCTAAGCCGTTGGCGTTTTTATGTTGCCATAGCAGCATTACTCCTGCAGGGTTGTGACCTCAGATGATTACAGTACAAAGCTTATTGGGTCTTGAAAACCCCTTTGAAGATGAAAAGTCTTTGATGGTTTATATTTATGCAAATCTCTCAGATATGATTTATCCTACTGAGATTGAATGGGGAGATGATTAAAATTCCCCCATTAGAAAAAAATCCCTCAATGAAGGCATATTCTTTGAGCTAATAAAACAAGTGTGTGTGGGATATTTTAGCCTTTATTTGGAAAACTAGCCTTGACGTACCTGAGGTTATTTTAATCTGCTGTCCCCAATGTGTGAAAGAGAGACGGAACGGGGGGGACAGGGAATTACACTTTTCTGCTTTGAGTTTTTTTCCTTCCCTTCCCTTGCCTTCCCTTCCCTTCCCCCCTCCTTTTATTTTTGTACAGGCTTTAAAAGAAAATATCTGACAGAGGGAGCTTTTGTGTGTTTCCAGATGATAGATTTTGGAATTTGGGCAACCCCACTGGCAGTCCACGGCTAGCTGTGAACTGGTCTGTTGGAAAAAATCAGAATGCTTTGGTCTTCAAAGCACCAAACTTCATTTTAAAACCTTCTTAGGTAAGCTCAAATATTAGCGGTAAAATGAATAGCTCGGAGAAGTGTCGTATCACACATCGCAAGTCTCACGAGTCTGTCCGCCGGGGGAAGCCGAGGCTCTGCATAAAACTGAAATGAAATGCACTCCCAGACAGCTCAAATCTCATCCCTTCCCTTTTCATATTCAGCGCTCCTTTCTTTGTAAATTCAGACAGGAACCTGTAGTATATCTCGAGGGCCCCTGTGAAACAGGAGTTGTCCAAAGACTGTCAAGTTTTTGAAGCCATATCTCTTTATTCTTCTTCTTTCTCCAAAACCCTGAGTCAGAAGTTTTTCAATTTAATTAGGCTTGGCTTTTAAACAATGTCTTCTGTTTAAACAGTTTTTGACTGTGTGTGTGTGTGTTTGTTTCAGTTTGTTGACAGGTTTCAGCGGTACTTAAAAGGCAGAGAGCTTGAGGAACCCATCCGCTTGGTCACCTTTGTGGAAACTGCTTTGGGTCTGCTGAATTTTAAGGTAAATAACACCCTATATTTTGAGTTATAGATATTAAAAATGCCCCTATTAGGAAAAAAATGGCCGAAGTCATGTTTTTTTTTTGTCTGCTTATAAAATATGCAGTTCCTTTTTTTCTTTTGATTATTTTTCTTCCCCCTCCCCCAAACCCTCTGTTGTGCTGGCTAGACAGAATCCCAGAGCCAAGACAGGGAAATTTTGCAGAGTCACAGCGAGAAGTGAAATTAATTTGGAACCCAACAAAAGCATTCAAGAAATTCCATCTGCTCCGCGCCTGACACGGTCATATCACATTCCAGACTGTCTCTCACTAGTCCTGGTTCTGGGGTTAGTTTCAGCCTTGGACGGTCTTCACAGATCTCTAGATTCCTCCATCCACAGGGACAGAGACGGGCCATTAATTGTGTGTGTGTGTGTTTCTTTTTTTTAATATCTGATATAGTTCCATTTCTAAACACAAATATAAAGAACAGAGGCATGGACAGCGATAAAGGGAGTATTGGTGGAAAATTAGAGTCGTTTGACTCTGTGACTTGATTGAGTGCCAAAGTACACACACACACACACACACACACACACACATTTGCACAGCTCTTTATTTTCTCTTTCTCTTGAAGGCAGTGTGTGAAGCACTTCGAGATCTTGGGCCAAAGGCAGGTCTTCATCATGACGGAGTTGTCTTTGGGTCAGATGACTTTTGCGCCAGCATAGGTCTGCTATGTTTTTATCTCTCTCTTTAATAAACCTTTTTTCCACTTTGTTATTTTTTTGCTTTGTTTTGTGACAGTACCAAAAATAATAAGTTAATGTAAAAGATGCAATTGTATGATAATATGTCATTAATACCCCTTCAAACTGCACATATTTATCTGTTATATGATGCTTGGGATTTTTAAAAATGATGTTTTTGATCTAGGAGCCACACGCACTAAAGACGCTAAAGAACTCCTGTACGCTCGGCAGAAAGTGGTGGTCACCACCAAAGCGTTCGGTCTCCAGGCGATCGACCTTGTTTACATCGACTATCAGGATGTGGATGGACTGAGGCAGCAGGCCAGAGAGGGCGCACTCATGGGCTTCACTGGTACGCTGACTGCATCATTTTTCTTTTCTGTTCACTTACTGTATTGCATTTTTGCCTGGTCCTCCTTTAAGTGGGTCTTGGTTCTCAAATGATTTAGGATCTCAATGAAAATTCATGCACTAACATAAGCATAATAGCATATAGAGAATATACTGGCAGAACTTGGTAAACATTTCTGTTGCATGAGCAAAACAAGTAAGAGAACCAGTGATTGACAGAAGTGATTGACATCATAATATTCAGGTCTTAAAGGGATATTCCAGGTTAAAAACAAGTGGTAATGGACAACTTGCCACAGATGCGATGAATAGAGCACCACTTGTATTTAACTTGCAAAATTCCTTAATGAAAATATTAATTACATTTCATAAATTATATATTTTATCCTCTGGAGATTAGTGGGTTCATCTGTGTATTTTTTAGTATTTCTGTTCCTACACCTTTGAGTTCCTCTACATCTTATATTTGATCAGACATCTACCTTATTAGTGCTGACATTAGTGCTGGTTGTTATATTTGAAATCTGCAACACTTTGTGGCATCTGTTTTATAATTATAATGTTGCCCATATTGCATTGGTGATTTGATTTATTACCCAATCATTTAATATCCTACATGAGTACATGAAATTTTAAAAAGAAAGTTACTGGCATGTGTTTGTCAGTGTGCGCATGCGTGAATGTTTTTTTATTTGCCTGTGTGAATGTGTATCTGTTATTTGCGAGTGTGTTTGTTGGAGATAGACGTATGTTCACAGCTTAGCGATGTGTGGGTTTGTAGCCAGGAAAGTGTGTGTGCGTACGTCTATGTGTGTGTGTGTGTGTGTGTGTGTGTGTGTGTGTGTGTGTGTGTGTGTTTGTACGTGTGTCTGTGCATACGTACGTACGTGTGTGTGTGTGTGTGTGTGTGTGTGTGTGTGTGTGTGTGTGTGTGTGTGTGTGTGTGTGGAGTCCTGGTGAGCTGGTAACTGGCCACGGGAGGCCAGACACAGCCCTCCTCTGAGCCTCCGCTAATGAATATGTAATTGCTGTTTGCAGAATACACACTGTTCTCCATGCACATCTCTGTATACACTAGCAATGCCATTCCTCCAGAACACTCCTCTGCTAAAGAATATTTCACTTGTCTTGTTTTTCTTCATGCCACTTTTTTTAAACATCAAAATTAATCAATAATTCCATCTAACACTGAATTTAATTTAAGCCACCGTTTTTATTATCATTCAGCTCCGGGGAAATATTTTATAGAATATTATATTTAATAGAATATTATAATATTTAATGAAAATATTTTAAGAGAATTCATCAATTCATTGAAGAGCATTTACAACCATTATAAAAATGACCATGATAACCATAGTCTCTCCAAAAATACCATATTATTATTACTACTGTAAAATAATAATTAATTAATATTGGATTGCCTTCAAACTATGCAAAAGACTTTCAGAATCTTTCTATGCAAAACTATGCATTTTTCTTGATGATTGTAATGGATACTACAGTGCAGTAAATTACCAAATTTTTTTACTTGAGTAATTTTTTTATTTTGGCAGAAACTGGTTACCATACAACAATTAAAAAAATGCAAATATTCATGTGAGCCAACTGAATTCTTTACTTTTTATCATCATTTTACGGTTTGTGGTGTCCCAGGACGTCCATCAGGGTGCCACTGCGAGGTTGGTTGCTTGTATTTCTCCAGCAGCCAGCCCGCGGGTTGACCATGCCATGTTGCAGCCCATCAGCCGGGCGCTCTGTTCAGCAGCCTGTCATTAGGCAGGTGGGGTCGGGTTTGATGACTCTCTTCTGCCTCTCGCGCGAGTCTGAATTGGAACGGCTCCTCGTGTAGCATGCGCTCAGCTCACCGCCGTTCTGTTTGCCACTGCTAGTCTGAGGTCCCTGTGTGAGGAAGCCTACAGAATCACTGTTTACAGTTTACACCCTCAGTGTGAAGTGTGTGTCAGTGAATGGGTTTTTATCCGTAGGCAATTAAGATTGCATGCAGATAAATGTAGTTTAGCCAATTTTTTTCTTCTTATTTTGTATTAAACTTGCATGAGCAAATCTATTACTATAATATTTAATGCAAATACAATAATTGGGGGCTCAGAACGGTTTTAAACTTTTTATTAATAAAATGGTTAGTTGAAATCACTATTTTTTTTTTGTATTTTCAAAATGTACTTTAGTTATTTATTTTAAATCAGTAAATTGTAGCTTTATGTTTCTGATTTTAACGTTTTAAAATTGTAATCAGAAAATGTCCTTCAATGTGTTCTTAGAAATAAATTGGCAGACTTATCTAAAATATTTTTAAATAACTAATCGGGCATTTTATCTACCATGAGAAATACTTTTTCCAATATATTTGTTCTTAAATAAATATATTCCTTTGAAAATAATAATTGGGCTAAATACTACAATGATCACATCTTTAGCAACAGACAAGCAGTTAAATCTGGTACAAAACAGAAAGGCCAAAAAGTTACAAATTAAGATGAGTCTTACCATACATTTTATCCTCTCCTCTTGTATGTATTACTTCACACATATTGTCTAAACATTATTTCCCTGAACTCCCCACCTGTGAATTGACTTTGGCCCTTATGTCGAGTCATAGCTACACATATGTGGTGCTGTATAATGAATACGATTTTTTTTGCTGGTCTCCTAAAATGAAACAATATAAAAAGGTTATATATTATTTAAGATCATTCAAAATAAGATTTTCCTTCTTTCTTTTATTCACGTTTATCTTTTTCTGTTGTTGTTTTTCTGCCTTTTTCATAAATTCTGTCCTTCTAAGTGAGATTTTGAGAATCATCTAACAGTGGTACTCTGCTAAATGGTAGTGAGCCAACCAGACATACTCAAAACAGATGGCACCCTGCGATTGGCCAAATGGCATTGGGGAACATTAATGATGCACTGCAGCCGGCCAATAGCGGCGCGGCGTAAGGGCTCACCACGCCCCCCTTGCTCACTCTGTCACTAGCTGGCTCAGAACAGACAGCTCCTGAACAGGTGGCAGTCTGGGGAAGGGGCATATTTTGTTGATGTGAGGGAACGACCCCCTGCCAGTCTTTTCTGGGATGGGCGTCACAAACATGGACCTTGAGCCTCAGCTTTAGGGTGTTGATCCAACAGGCCGTCTCCTCCAGAGCAGCAGAGGGACAGTACACACACACACACACACACACACTGGTGATTCTTCCTTCTGCAGCACTGTTGGCTCAAATAGAAAACACCGTCACCAAGCTGGTTTGGTTTATTTACATTAAAGCGCATGCTTAGCTGTCATTGGTTAACCTGACGCCTCGTTCACTCTCGGCTGCATCATCAGATTGTCGTACCTTGCAGTATTTGGCTTCGGCGATGTGTAAAAGATGCAGAAAGTAACACCTGTGCTGTTGCAAGACCGTGTTAACATATGACTGACATAATGCTGCAATATGTAATATTGTGTGCTAAATTATGTGGGATCTCAATAGATAACACATGGCAGAAGCTGTTTCAGATGGGTTAGCTGGGGAAAGACCCACAGATGGAGCTAATGGTTTTCTCATGTATTAAATTCTACGGCTGTCAGCTAGATACCTTTCTGTGTTTGTTTTTAAGAGACGAGCTAAAGCGGAGCGTAACAGCTATTTATTTTTTATATCATCACCTAAAGGTTTGATCTGGGAAAACGTCCCTGATTATTATGGTGCAGTACTGGACAGATGTTATTTTTGAGAATAAGGTTTCAGCCTCCATGACCGTAATCCGTTTTAGCTTCTTAGCCGATGCAGCAAAGTAGGGTGGAAAAGGAAATGTACAATTTGAAAATGGTACCCACGGTGTCAATGAAGCAACTTTGGGTTTTACAAAGGCCCTACATAAATAAATAAAAATTAATAATACTAATAATATTGTGGGTTATTATTATATTATTGTTGTTGTTATTTTTTATTTACATAGGGCCTTTCTAAAAGCCATTATTATATTTATTAATATCAATATTATTATTAATACAATTATTCAATAAAAATAAACGACAGATTATAATATTATTACTTATTTTGCTTATATTACTTATTATTACTTAGTTTGGCTTGTTGGTATATATGTATATTATTTTTAAAACGTTTTTTAAATGTTTAAAACATGCTCTAGAAATAACATTGATTGATTGATAGATAGATTATGGAAATTAAAAAAAAGAAAGAAATCATTTTAATTGATCAGATGCTCACAAAGCTTGTGTTTTTTAGAGGTAGATTTAGTAAGTGCATGGACATTATGGATCATTTCATGGTCATATGTAGGAATTTTTTATTTTTTTATTTTTTTTTATCTATTTTTCACCCCAGCGTTGGATCATTAACACACGTAGCTGATGCTGCTATCCTTGACATCTATGTCTATGTGTAGTGTGTATGCATGAAGTGTGTTGAGGTGACTGTACATGTGTGTGGCTCTCACACAGGCCTGTTACAAAAACAGCAAGTGAAGTCTCACAGAGGCTGCCTCAGATTGGAGTGTAACTAAGCGTGCAGTAAAGTTTCAGAGTTCAGCGGGGCACAAGGCGAAAATCGGGATGACACCCATAATTCATAGCATCCTCTGTCCCTGCTGTGTCCCTTAAATTCATTCTTGGTCAGGGAGCTGTACTGGAGAAAGAGGAGAAAATACACACCAATGCCTTTGCTTCTACTGAGCCAAAGCCCTTTAAATGTGGAGAAATAATCCTAGATGATGTTTTTTTTTTCTTCTATTTTTACAGAATAGTACTACTTCCTGTAGTGCTGTATGTAAGTGGGCTCCACTGTTAATGGTGCACTAAAAATACAAATAAAAAGTTTTAGAAATGAATACATGTGGGCTGACATCTTTAGTCAAATACTACTCACTCTTATTATTGGACACTTTTGGTTGTGGAATGAATTGGTATGTACATTACGATAGGTGGTTAAAGAAATAAGAAATATTTTATTAATAAAAAAAATATATATCAATTTTATTATAAATGTTACTGAAGTATGAATGTTCAGGATTTCAATTTATTTATTTAATCATTCATACGTCTATTCGTTCATTTTGAGACATGCTCATTAAATATGTTATTCTCTTTGGAATATTTATTTACTGTTTATGTTGTTAGTGACTTATTCGTTTGTGTTTTTTTTTTTTGCACTTGGTTCTTTCTAGGAAAACAAGTGATTCACCCCAACCAGATCAAGGCCGTTCAAGAGGAATTTTCCCCCAGTCCAGAGAGAATCAAGTGGGCCACGGAGCTGATCGCTGCATTCGAGGAGCATCAGAATTTGGGAAAGGTGCACATTCAGTAGTCCCAGAGTTTCCACACAAAGATCTGTATTATTTTCCAGCCTGATATAGCATCAAGATATCCTCCATGATCCATGCAGCATTGTAGCTTTTGTCTGAGAAAATCAAATGAGGTGTTGAATATTATAGTTCCTAATTTAGTGCATCATTGAGTCCTGTGTTTTCTGCTCGGTAGGGCTGCGCGTGTCTGAGATGTGCTAGTAATGTACAATCTGCCAGTAATTCTTACGCTAAGGATGGCCTGGGGGTGCATCAGCAGCACTCTCCCCGTTCGGCTCTTTGCTCACAAACTGAAATTCCGGGACACAGTTGCTCGATTTATTTAGCGTTTTCCTGTGTTTTTTGTTTGTGCCCTCTTCGATCTCCTTGCAGATTTATTACAGAAAATGTTTGCAAAATACCCACGTGAGGTTTTACTGCCTCTCAACAAATCATTTTTAGACTCTATCAGCATAACATTACATTTAGGATGCAGTTTAACTGCAGATTTAGTTTCCTTGGATGCATATTTCATGTAATTATTGAAACTCTTTTTTTTCTTAAGAGGATGTGAACGAGTAGACCGATTGAAATATCCTTCTCAGTCCAGTGGTGCAGTGAATAGGAGTATCTGGCATGCAAATAAAAGACTTCCAGCTCTAATTCCTGCAGCTGTCAAGAATATCTCCATTTTCATTCTAATGCTGCTCAGTATTTTTAGTCCTTTTAAATTCCCAACCATCTTGAATGAAACACTGGCTTGGAAGCTAACATGAAGTTACTGATTCGCTACAATAAACACCATTAACACAAGCATTTAAAAAATCCTTCCTTTGTAATATATATATATATACTCTCTAACCACCCTATCCTTCTTTGTAGTGTCGTATATGCATTGCATTAAAGCTGTGTAGTAGGATATGTTCTTCAAGACAATATCTACCTTTATTTTTATTCAACCAGTGTTCTGTTCTCTTCTCCTCAGGGGGCTTTCACCTTTCATGGCAGTATGATTGACATGCCGTCTCTGAAGCAGGCTCAGAACATTGTCACAATGGCTTCAACTGTTCAGGGAAAATGAGCCAAATCTGGGTTCCTCAGACATCAAACTTTGCACCATGCTGGCGGTGCCGCGCACTTCACGTCAACAGCTAAAACGATCTGTGCTTTGTTTAACCAGTAACAGAGATGTGATACTTAATTAGTAATTGATTGATTATTTTGTCTTCTGCAATACCTGGTGCATGACCATTTTATGCATTAGTTTGTTTGTGTGTGTGTGTCATGTTCGCCCCTTGCACGTCTAGTGACAGGGTAGACGATTGACCGTGGTAAAGGTTGTGCGTGCCCAGCGAAAGGGCAAACAAACAGAGCTGCCCTGCCGTTGAGCTTCCATTCAGCCTGAAGGCTCCTCCAGGCCCCGGAACATCAAAGCGCTATTTGCCAAGAAGCCGCCATGAATTTACTAAAACCAACATCGAGAGAATGAGCCTGTGATCCCGCTCTAAATTGTAGGCCTTTGTTTCAGGGGGACTCAGCAAGTCATTTTGTTCTTCAAGACAAGGCTTGAATGTGTCTGCAGCCTGGCGTAAGCTCTACGCGGCGTGCCACACGCTCGCTCGCAAACACGTACACAAAGAGCTCCGCAAGGGATCCCTCTATGTAAATATCAGCAGTTTTCTATGGATTTGTTACCCGGTCAGTGGTTCCCATCTCTCCATCCAGCTTCGGAGTCACCATGAACATGGCCACGATGTGCCGCCGTTGTCTGTTTCGCCAGTGTTCCTCACACTCACTTTGACAAGAATGCCTCTTTTGAAATAAAACTTTAGGATGTCATTCCCAATGAATGACCTTCCTTTCCACCCTTGAGGGCGTTGTTATTGTTTATGTCGTGTTTGTCATGAATGCATCCTACAGTACGCTATGTTCCCGCTCCTTCCTGCTGGTCTCCCACGAGCTGATGAGGTTTTTGGCAGAAATGTCTGGGGCGGATTTGTCTGGGATGGGGGTGGGGGGAATGGTTGATGGTTCAGTTGGTCACTATGGTAATATAGGCCTCTGCATAAAGCACAACTGAATATGGCGTGATCAATAGTGTCTGTAGCAAGCGACTCGGCCTGAGATCCGTGCCAGCCTGGGGACACAAACAAAAATATGGAAGCCGCTGCTGTGAGTGGCCCAAAGGGCTCGACAGTAAGCTGACGGCCTGGCACCCGTCCCACACCCCTCCACGCCCCCCCCCCCCCACCCCTCCATGCTCTCTGCCTTTTGCACTCATTTATTTTTCATTTTCTTTGGAATTGTCTTTTTGGACTCATGTCAGACAAGCCCTTTCGCTCTAAGCGCTCTTTAAGCATGTCTGAAGACTCTCAATCAGATCCTGAGACCGTAGGATTGGTAGGCCAATGCGATGAGATTCACCTAGAGCCGTCCTGCGCTTAATTACCTAAATTATACAATTTTACAGTATACATTTGTATAAAAAACTTTTATGTTAGATGTGATTTGACAGCACTAATATATTTATTATTTATTTGCAAACTTGTTATACGTGATTAATATTGATATTGGCATTAAGGTATAGTACAAAATATATATTCTGTCATCATATTTTGAAAAATGTCTTTGCTGTCCACTCCATACAATGAAATGTTTTTAGACCACATTTATTTGAACTATATGAAAAAACTGCTGAAACATTCAGAAGAATCTTTTTTTGTTCTTAGAAATATTGTTTTGCAGAAGAAATAAATCCATACAGATTTGGAGGGGTGAGTAAATGTCAGAATAAAAAAAAAAAAATGTGTGAACCATCCCTTTGACACCACTCAACCAAAACACAAGAGCTCCTATGATGACCTCTGAAACTTAAGCCTCTAGGAAATATGACTGTTGATTGATATGACATTAATTTGAAACTAGCTTTATTTATTATTATTTTTGGCTGACCCCTACCTTATGGGTTTTTGTGCCTTTATTGTCATTTATGTTTGTAATATTTATTGTAAAGTGAAATTACATTTAGCAGTAGAATTAATCCTCTGATCAGTGCACTAAAGGCACCATTTCTTTAATTAATAAGCTTGGAACTGACATAGACAATGATTCAGGGTTTAAAGGATTTGCGGACTCATAGTTCAGCGAAAATACTACTTCCTCCCACTTCTTTGTCATTTTTCATGACATTTCTATTATGCCTGTAAGTTGACATAATCTTTTCAGCTCACAAGGCGGAATTATTTAAATACATTTACTGGTATTCCCAAAGAGAGTACAATACAATTAACACGAATAGGACCTTACCTAATCTTGACAGCACTCAATTAGGCTTGAAACACAGTCCTGATGGTTATGTGCTGAGATTGCTCTCATAAATTATCTGATATCAACCCAGCAGAGAAAATGCATGTATGCAAAGTGCTTTCAGAGGAAAATTAAAAGGAAACGTTTTACATATTTTTCATTAATCTCAATGGGACCCGTGTGGCAGGGAGGATTTTGCTCGCCTAATTTCTCGCCAAGGGATCTCCCAATAATGACTTCATTCTTTTACTAGACAATATATGACAAACTCATTTCAACAAAGATAATTCCCCTGCAATAAAACGAATCGTTTACAACAAGAGCAAAGCAGGAACAATTTTGGAAATAATGTGTAATTGAAATGAAATTTAATTTATTGGCAGTGGGGGTATAATGAGTGAAATTGAACTCTAGTAATGTTGTAAAATGTCTGGCGTTTTTTTTGCACGTAGGTTAATGCTTGAATAACATTGCCAGAGAATAACTTCAAATAGGCTATTCCACTATGGAAAATAGGTGCAGATGCGACATTAATGCCCATATAGCTTTTGGTGACATTTGAGAAACATTCAATAATTTACTCCTTTAGCTATTTTGAGAAATTATTAACACAATAAATGATTGTATTTGGGGGTATTGACTTACTGAATACTCCGCTTTATTACAGTGATGATTATAATAGGCTAATAATGTGCATGAATGAGGATGTTACCTACACAGACGCTGACCTTTTTATTGTGTTGTTCTCGTGTCTTCATTTTATACATTTAAAAAAAAAAAATTTGTCTGTGCAAACTTTGTTATTCTTTGGTCAGTACAAATGATTCGAGACTCTCAACTCTGCTTTTTTATTTGTTATTATTTCTTTTAGGTGCAATGCAACGTCTTAAAAATACTGTATAGCCTAGCTTTATCTTGTGTGTAGAACCAGACACAATCAGAACTCTTGTTTTATCCCTAGCGCACACCTTGATGTCATAAAAATCCAGCGTGAGTTTATTGTAATATAAACATTTTTGAAAGAAAGCGTGATTTCCAGAAATGCTGCATATTTTGTTGATGCATATTTAATTATGGTCCTTTTTCCTATGTATAACCTGTTAAAAAGCTTTAATTCACATGTGGTATTATAAGCTTAACGTTTTGCCAGAGTAGCCTACTGAATGTGTGCTTGAGTGAAGGATAGTTCTCTCTGAATAAGCGCAGACTTGAGCTGACTCTTTATTTGAAATGGAGACAGATCAAAGGACAAACCCCAGTAAACCTCCTCCGGTCTTTGTCTGCGGTTGCTATGGCTTCAAGTCGAGGGGCCACGTAAATCAGACTCGTTACAGTGCGACAAAAAGTCTCTTAAACTTTTTTGTTTTTAGCTGACTTGACCCCATGTATCTTTATTCAAGCGAGTTTAAAGAAATACAATGTCAAAAAAGTGTTGATTTGTGCATTATTGTGCCTACTTTTTTTTAGGCCTGATGCTATTTTAATAATATTGTTCACATTGAATAATAATAACAATTTACTATGAAGTGCAGCCACTCGTTTTGAATAGAAATGCATTACTTCATTATATATATAAAAAAGAGACAATTTAAAAGGGTTTTCCTGCAAGCTGATTACTATTTAATAATATTTTATACTTTAATAATATCTTCATCGCCGGGCCTATACAGAGAATATGAGCAGATGTAATTTCCACCTCACTGTTAGCAGTCTTAGGACCAGCCCATGGGTGGATTCCCCAATTACAAGCCCATGGCAGCCCCCCTTCAAATTGACTTTTCCTTCTGTTGTGACAAAATGGTGCAATTGTCGCGTAGCCTCCAGGATAATCAGAGTATCATGGTTTTATGTATATTATGGCGGCTGGCTCATTATCACACAACCGCTTGTGAATTAGAGAGAAATTAAAACAATTCTGCTATATCTTTCATGGATGCGATAAAACAGATACGCTTTTGAGTGCTGGTGAGCTTGCTGTGTGACTTGACTGCTTGGCGCAGCTTGTACCATCTCACCCACTGGCTTTCTGATGAAAGAAGAACAGAACTTTAAGAAGTGTGCCGCCGGATGCTGTCAAAATTGGGGGCAGGAAGAGAATGGCTGTTCATAAAGGCGACATTTATTGCTTCTTGGCTGTTAGGACTTTTGCAGTTGAACCCCCCTAGAACGGTGCAGATGCATCCAGACCGAGCCGTCGAGAGGAATAGATGATCTAGTTTGTTGTCTGCACATAGGATCTGTAGCCTACTCCCAATAAGTTATAATGAGTAACAGGTGCACTGTGAATTAAACTCGATGCACATTTAGACCTATAACTGAAATGCGAAGGTTGGCAGAGAAGGATGTGAAATAGGCCAATTGATAAAATAAGTCATGTAATAAAGGGGCTTATTTTAAGGTGTTCGTAAGGCCAACATATTGTCTTCAATATCTCATAAAAAATAAATAAATAAATAAATAAAACTCCCGGGAGGCCCGTGAAGCCCTCTTGCTGCAACCCGGTCACAAATGCGTCTCTAAAGCAGGCATTGTGTTTATAGTGACATTTATATGCGAAAATGAGTTTTTACGTGCAAAGGATACGCATGGGTAGGTTTAGGAGTGGTGTGGGGTGCGTGTGTATTATACGTTCGATTAGGATTAGTGCGTTGGTATTACACGCAATAAAGTAGGCTACGTATCAAATGCACGCGAAAACTCCGTATCATTATGCACGTAAAAACTCATTTTCGCGTATAAATTGCACAATACGTGCTACAGAGACGCATTTTCATGAGATCAGGCTGATTATTTAATTTAAAGAGGTTTCTACCCTTTGGGTATCTTGGAGTGACCCTATAACCACCTACACAGGCTCACATCTTTTCCAGTTCACTTAATTGTCAGGTATTGAGTCATGGGAGCGCGAGCCGCTGGTTTATCACCTTCCCTTGACACAGTGATCTTTCCGTGTCCACATTCTTAAAACAAGCCATTAGAAACACCTAAATATTTACATTCTCTCTCCTAAATAGTTTTTTTTTCTTTATATAGCCTATACACACACATATATATAGATATAGATATAGATATAGATATAGATATATATATGGCGGGAAACTTTAAACATAACATTAACAAACATTAGGCTACATGTGATAGGTTACTGAAAAAATCACTTTAACTCACAGACATGAATATAAATGTAACAGCGGAACATGTTTGATCATGTTTTGTTGAAAAGTGTTTAAAAAAATTATAAAGAAATTGTTGATCTGGGTTTGATCCCATATCAGAACATTAGCCTAACAAAGTTAATTATGGATTATATTAGAAAGACTGTAGACACTATAGGGAGGACAATGGGTCCTATGGGACATATAAACATTATCTGTGTTTAGTGTCTCTTATGATTTGCAGACTGAATTACTCTCTCCAAAATGTATTTTAATTAATCTGTTAAATGTTATAATTATCTATTTTTGAGTACTAGGGACTGATCTGTTATTTTGTAAATGCTAGGACTTTAAATAAATAAAATAAATAAATTGTCAAAAAGCTTATAAACCTTGTTCGTATAGTTACTATAAAAATGATTTACAGTAATTTTCATATGCTTGTGTCTTAACACGTTCAGCGCGTGCCTGTGTTTGCACAGTCAAGCTCTTAATTGTAGTTTATGACATCATCTCTGCTAATCCAATTAAACATGTTTGTCCTATAGACCCAGAACTTTGTGAAGAGTGAATACCGCTGTTTAAAGACAGGGCAGCCGACACATTTCTGCCTTTCAATTAAATACATTTAATTGGTTGAACTTGCTTGGAATGGGAAATTATTTAATGCTCTTTTGTATTTAGTAAACATGAATGAATGTATACATTAATTTATGACTGATTACAAAAAATATATAATTTCCCTAATACTTTGCTTTATGGAATTACAGGGATCGAATTTCTGAATTATAGCCCAAAAAAACCCGAGAGAGTTTTTCTGGATAAATACTAAACAAAAAACAGGGCGAGAACCTTCCAAACCTAGAAATGGTCATTTTTATAAAAGAAGCACCAGGCAGAAGCACCGACATTTTTAAAGTCATAATTCCGCATAGAAAAGCAGTTTTTCGACATTTAAAAATTTCTTAATTTTTTCAGGTTCATTCTTCAGCTCACGTCGTTTCTGATAAGTTTTGCTTGTCAGAAAAGACAAATTGGAAACGCGACTGCAAGATTAAAAAAATATGTCTGACTTCATTGAAATACTTTAGATGGGAAAGTTTTTAATTAATCTAAATCAGTATTTCGTAAACATTTGTTTCTATATTAACGAAAAAGTACTCTTAACAATGTGTACATTTTCAATAAAAAAAACGTAGGTATCTATTTGATATCTTCGAGAGAGATATGTGACAAATTTAATTCGATTAGAAAAAGAAAATACTTCTACCCAAAATAAGTGTAATTTTAAATACTGAATTGTTCCTTTCAACACTCTATAACAGTCTGGTTTCACTCTAAAATTAGTATAAAACAATGTTTAGCGCACAAAATTTGACATCGCAACACTTTTGATTACTTGCTTCACTTGCTTGTTTCACACCGACATCTGTTCACGTCTGATTTGAAGTTAACAAAATGATCTTTAATTTATCATTTAGAATATTAAATGAATACATTTTATTTAAAAACAAGCCACTTTATTTATTTTGAATGAATTCTGGACTCCGGGCAGCGTAAAGAACACCTGGCAGAGTAAAGTGGGATATGGGACTCATGAATCATTTTATCATGCCCGTTTTACCTTTTTCTTTGCGCAGTAGACAGCCTCACTTCATTTCTCACTTCAAGTTGAATTTCACATCATAAATGCTTATGGCGTTGGCTTCCTTTTATAAACGCTTTGTATAGCCTTCAAAAAACGTTTTTTTTTTAAATAATTATTTTATCACGCTATAATTATTAAAAATGTTTAAAAGTAGGTTACTAAATCAATTTCTGTTTCCACAACGTAACATAACCGCAGTGTCCACAAAGCACCGTATGCATAATATAAAGTGTTGCCTCTACAGAAGAGAAACCACATGGGGGTTTAAACTTAATAAAACCTCACACCTCAAAGCCCTGTTAGCTGAAAAATGGCAGCTTTATTTGAATATACAGACAGCATAAACACTCCTAATTCTATCTAGAAGTGGATTTAAACAAACAAAACCTGGCAACTAGGCTATCTCAAGGCTGTCATATACTCCCAGCGAAAGGAAGACAGTGACATTTCACAGGGAACGAAACGAAATGTATTTTTATCACATGTCCATGTTCAGCAGGCTGTAGTTGAGCGTGAGCTGTCAAATCAGGTTGGTGAAGGCGCGTGTGTAAGCAGTGATGCTCAGGTAAGGAGCTTCTCTTCTCTGAACCACAGCACAGCTGACTGCTCCAGGAGCCAAAGTAATGAGGGTTCCGCTGGGGGCCGCCTGGTTGGAGAGGTGGCTTAACCCTGCCTGGACGAGGCAGGAGCCCGGGCTCTGCTTTTTCAATCGGAGCCCCTTGCAGAGCACGCGGCCCGCAACGAACATTTTGACAATGCCGGTGATAAGCACGAGGTGATGAAAGGAAGCTGTCTGCGAGGGCGTTTCTGTTTGGTTGCACGGCAATTCTTCATAAAGAATTGTGGGTTTCAGAACAAGACAAAAGCGCCCATGTTTTAGTGCGACGATTCCCAAACGTATTAAGAGCTAAACAAACTTTTAAACAATGCCTAAAACGGACACTTATACGCATACAATTATAGAGTTTTGAATTGGACAAAAAGACATTTCTATTTTATGCTTCCCAAATGAAGTGTATGATACTGTATTTTATTCATTATTTATGCAAATGACTGTACTGTTTAAATATTTTGCTTTTGATTCATGCAAATCTCTCAGAGAGGCCAGCCTAAGAATCGTGATCATCTTTATAATCAAATGTAATGTTTCCCTTGAGTGCATATCGTCATTTTCATGGGATTTCTCAAAACCAGACAATTAACACAACTGTAAAGAGAATTCCACTTGTGTCACCAAGATGAATTTGCTCAGTTATTTTAGCAAGATATGCTGTCATTTACCATTGAAGATGTCAAGAAAGGGGCAAAGGTGGCCATCCCCTAAGACACGTGCCTAATTATATAATTTGTCTTGTGAGTGGGACAGAGCACTGTAAGGTCTCCACTGGGATCACTTCTTCAGCAGCCCGAGCCTATCATCAGTTTCATCAACCCTCATCTATGTAAGGGCACAGTGAGCGAGTTCATTTATCTCTTTTCCCAACCACAGGAACTGACATGGCATGAAGACATTCAGCAGCCTGCGAGATTCAGCTTTTAACATTATACATATCTTCGGGCGACCTGACAGCGATTTCTATGAGTGCGAATATTTGAACCACCAAGGGCAGAATAGATATTTGCTATTAACGTTCAAAGAATCTGTTTTATGTATGCCATTCGACAGTGTAAATCCTATTAAAACTAAAACCAAATTTCTATGTTCTAGTGAGTATGGCGTTTTTGGCCAATTTAACTGCATTATTCATTGCATTGCGTTTATTCGTTTAGCAGGCACTTTAAGATTTACAAATGAAAACGATAGCAGCCAAAGCAATTGATCCAAGGGAGACAAATAGCATGTAGCATATGGTTTGTGATACCAAAAATACACATAATATAATGTATTTGCTTCATCTCTGAACTGTGCCAATGATCAAACAGTCACTGACCATTCTGTGGTAATTCTGTGGTAGTTCGTGTTGACACTGTAGTGAGCCAAATTGCTTATCAAGGCTGGACATGCGTTTGCCCGGGCCTATACTTATTCCAGGATGCGCAAACACAGCACTGAAAATCGCAGACTATGCAGCTCAGATTCGCACCTGCTGAGGGGGAAAGGAAGCATTGCATTCTGGAGATATGGCCTGTGAGCACGCCTAGCGCACCTTCACAAAATGTCACAGCAGTTATGAAAGCAAGTCATTATCAACTCAGGGGGACCCTTGACACTGGTCTATGAGAGATAGTTCCAGTAGTTCAAAGCCATGTCTAATGGCCATTCCAAGGTCAGCTTGAAACAGTGAAAGTGGCTTGTGATGTTTAAGAACATCTAGCCACCCTTGTGAAGCCAGCGGTAGGTTCTGGTGGCCGGTGACGCACTAGGGGTAGTCCAGGGGATTCTATAGGTGAGTTTACAGGTTTATTAAACACAGATTAGGCCTTCGCTGGAAAGAAAAGCTATATATGCAATCTAACCATCAGAGTTTTAAAGATGTAAAGTCAATTGCATCGAAATGGACTGGCTTTTTTGAGGGCTTTAACTGTTCTTCTCTTCTTTTTCCTCATCCCTTTTCTTACACTCGAGGGTTGTATATTTGTATTTGCTCTCTCTTCTTTTCTCTTTCTGAGATGATCCAGCACTGTGGTTGTCCAGCTGTGCAGGATGATTTCCTCTCACTGAATGTTGACCTTTTCCTCTATGAAAGATGCTGTATTCAGAGGCACGACTCTGATGTGCTGCTCATGGTAGTTCGTCAGATGTGGAATGGATCAGCATCTACAGGATGTAAAATCAAAATGGGAAGCCAATGCTGTAAAGATGATGTCACATGAATGCACACTATTTGTGCACCAAAATATCTCCCTATTTTTCGTTTAGAAAATGTTTTCACTGCCAAATATTTCTATAATTCATTCAAATATGAATGTATTTATTTTATTGTACTTTTTGACCTGTGATATCCCACCAGACCGATAAAATACCTATTTGTTTTTTTTTTTTGCAGGACTTTGAACTTTCTTTCTCTATAGTCTGTCTTGTGAATATTTTTGATTTAATAACTCTTATTCATGGCCTGGCAGGTGGAACTGTTACTGGTAAATGTTTCAATTTACTTGTCTTATAAAGTATACAGCAACTAAAAATACTGGTAAACAAAACATATGTGAAGTATATATTTATAGAGAGAGAGATCAAACTGCTTTTATATAAAACATGACATCCTTTCCTATGTCAAGGTGCGGCCTGAAAAAGCTTCTGAACATTTGCCACATGGATGAAGTGTTTTTTTCTATTAGAAGTTCAGACCTGCGTTTAGGACCGTTTAAACAGGACCTGTCAAATACAAGGCAAGCAGAGAAATGGTCGCATGGCTCTGAGGTTTGGTTTATGTGCTGCATAGGCTGAATGGACCAGGTGTAGAGCTCTGGCTCTTGGACATGTCCGTGGACGACCTTGCTCTCATCACCAAGAGCCTTGGAAAGCCTCCCAATCCTGGGGATCCATATTTGGACCAGCACCAAGTTTGGAGACCCACAGATGTTGTGGAGAGGCCAGATATTATGACAGTTGTCTCATGCAGACAGTCAAGCTGATTCATATGTGTTAACGATGAAAGGGTCATATGTTGAGTTTTAAATTCAAATTTCATGTTGTATTTTATCGAGATTTTTTTTATCTTGTAGTTGATATATGGCCACAATATGTACCACTACACTTAAATAATGTTATATACACTGCTCTCAAATCTGCCGAGAAAAAAGGCAAATCTAACATGATAACGGCAATCACTAATTAACCAGGATTTTTTTTTTTACATTTTTTGAAATAACATTTAATAAGAAATATACAAACACATTGACACAAATCGTGCATTATAGACAATTGTTTTTAAACAAACCTTTGCAGTCGGTTCTGATAGGCTGTACATTTCTGCTAATTCATATTTATTTACAGTTTTATTATAATTATTCGGACCCTCTAGATATGTCCCCATACTCATACCGGGCAGGTATTCCTCACTAATTCAAAAAACTCTGTCAGTGTTACGAGAGCTTCATAAAATATAAATGGGTCGAAGAAAACTTTTAATCCCAACCGTGAACGTAAACGTCCTGCAACCAAATAGGGCTGCACTACATAAAACAAAATAAAAACAAGCTTACAAATAAAAAATAAAAATAAAACACTTTTTGTTTGTGTGGAATTATGTGGTTGCAAAATCGGTAACACTTGATTCATATATTTTCATAGTTGCATAGGCTACTCTGATAGCCTATATGTTACGCTTTTTATAATGTTTGTTAATGACTTGTTCATGAAAGTGTTAGCAAAGAATCTTTTGAGAGATAAGTTCAAATAAATTATGATGTGCTCGTGGAGTAATTGATTTAATGAAGTTCCTATGAAACTATTAAAAGCGAGTGGAGGTCATGCGAGCGGCACCCCTGAGCGCTCATTGTCAGATGTTTAACTCAAGCAATCTTTTGGGAAAGACATCGGGGCTAATAGGTGAACTCACAGCTGTCTGAGTCGGGCTCGAGCTTTCAGAGCAAATAGCAAACAACTACTCATCCGGCCTCTAACTTAATGGGACGGGGACGGCAAACTTTCTCAACAGCCTCGTCTTGAAACGCATGCACGAAGGACAAACACGACACCTAATCAATAAGTGCGCTAAACGACTGTTAGTCACAACGATAAAAGCATGCAGCAATTTTTTTTTCCTTCAGAGTTGAGCTCATAAAACATGTACTCACGTTTCACTGTATACACACCCCATGAGTTTTCGCCCATGCGTCAAAAGTTTTGGTGTCCGTTTTTAAGGTTCAGTCTCGGAGTGCAGGGAGGAAACATGCAGCCCTGCAGCTGCAACTGGATTGTGTTTTCTCACTTATTCGGGAAACTTAAGATAGTAGGCAGGTAGGGTGCTTGGAAGAGTTTGGCAGAGTGCCTGGAGAATGAATATGTGCCCAGTTTTCTTGTCTTCAAAGCATACTGTGGTAAAACACTCAACGGATGTTTATAATACCTCGCATACTTGAAGTTGTTTTTATTTTGAAATAGTTCAGAGGAGAAGAGTTTAAGTTTGGTTGTTTTAAAATGTTTTTTTTTTCTTTTTTTTCTTCCTTGACTCTCTTTAAAGAGACCGACTGGGAAAAAAAGAAGAAGAAAAAAGAAAAGAAAAAAAGAAGGCTTTTTATGCAAGACTGATATTTTAGCAATGTAACAATTCTTCAACGTGATTTAAAGTTATGATTAAATAATACAATTATCTATTAATAAACAGTCACACAATTTTACAGATAAAGTGTTATTTTCTTTTATGATATTTATTTGATTAAAATGTACCTATAATTTAGTTAACACTAATACCACTAATCGTTTTATTGATAAAAATGGATTAATTCTTGATTAATTCTACGTGGTTGAAAAGTGTACCGTTTTAATTATCCCTAAGTTGACCAAACCAAAAGAGAAATTATAAACATCATGTAGGCTACATTTTTGGAATTATATTTGTGTTGTTTAATAGCCTACTTAATGCACTCTCTCCCTATAGACCCTCAAACATCATGGCAAATATTCCATTAGTGCCGTAATTTACCTCTGAGACTTTGCAAGCTCGTAGATGAAATCTGGCAGTGTGAGTTGAACATATGTGCGACGTTCAAACAGATAAAGTGTGAAGTGCATTTTTCTAATGGGGAAATTGCGGCAAAATGTAATGTTTTATTTTCATTACAAGTGCTTCACATGCTCTCGGTGCATCGCTTAAAACAGGGTGCACAATGACTCGGGTACTTTGAACCCTCGTCAAACGCATAATGAGAAGCTGACGGTGTGAAATCTGACTAGACTGTAGTAAACAGCCTCCTCTGATGTGATCATTCTGTCCAATAAAGGCAAAACGGGAGAGAACTCGCTGCGTTTTCACACTGACTTCTGCTTTGTCTTTTGAAAAGTGGCGTCTGAGAGTCTGACTCTTGGAGTTACTGATTTGCAGGCTGCATGTTAAGGTAGACCATGTAAGTGATTTCCACGGGCATTGCACTAAAGGAGAACAAATCGCTGACAAAGGGGGTAGCTTTTCGATTCAATAGCGTCGTTAGGACGACCGAAAAGTATTCCTCAGATAATAAGTTCTACTTCAAAGCGTCTCCCATTCAGCTGTGACTGCTGCAGCTTTTATGAAGTCCCCCCCTTTTCACTCGGACCGGACTATCTCTTTGGTTATTTTTCACCGTGTTTATTTTGCACTATTCAAAGGGCACTTGTTTTAAATAAATAGAAGATCATTCTTTCCTTGAGCAAATAATAGTTCTTGGACAAAAGATGGACAGAGCGCGCGCTTATTTCCGAATTAAACGTTAATGCGCGCGAGGGATTTCAAAGATTTAGGAACAAAAATATGAGCGATTCTGATTAAGAGCGAATTGACTGCTCTAACGTAGCATGAAACTAAAGGTCAGTGCGACTGTATCTTAATAGAGTGTTTCCAATTGAAGTGGCCTTTTTCCAGAGTCCGGTAAATAGGCTACACACACGCTTTATGATGTGCCCTTGAACTTCACACTATTTATGGGGCGTTTCACTGACACAAAACGCTAGATTTACTATCTCAAACGACTCACCGACTTGTGGGCTTTATTCCACAGGGGTTAACGTGATGTTCATTAGCACGAAATTAAAAATCAAACTTTCTTAGGAAGAGTCTTATAACTTCTTGATACACTTTTCTTCACGCGCATTTTCCACCCGCCATACGAAATGTTCAAGATGCCTGTTTGTCTGTTTCTGCGCTTATATGAAATGAAAGAATATGCTGATTTTAAGGGACAAAACGGTTCGTGGGAGAGGTTTCTGCTTTGATGATTGACCATTTAGCGGCAGTTAGTAGTTTTTCTACCACAAATATTCAAATGGGACCCATAGAAATCCTAACGCACCGTGCAGTCTTCCGTTCTGATGTGGAACTCTTTGAAGTGGTGCAGGACTTGCGCTGGTCAATTCTGAGTCTATAGTCTGGGACAGGGGGCACTTTGAAAGTGTGATTGTGCGTTTTAATGAAGGAAATAAGACGGGGCACTTTGTTTCATATTCTCCATACTACTTTCTTCTTATTGTCAGGCAGCTTTTATGTCTTATATTCCCATGAATGATTCATGTATTGATGGCTTTGTGCTATTCTACTTTTCACTATTAGTTAAGTGACGGTTCCCTTTTGAACGGACATTGAATGGCTAGGGAATATTTGTATATTGTATAGAAAGTATGTATTGTAGGACATTGCCGTTTCGTTTGGTTAGTTTGACTGCCCCAAGTTTTACAGAAAATGAAATATTGTTACACATTGAATGTTTAGTTTGTCGAATTTAAAAGAGATGCGCACAATGATCAATGAATGAATCAAGGCCTTTTTTTATTGAAAAGACCATATTTACACGTCCTGCCTTTTATTCAAGTTTTCCATATATCTATACACAAACATCACATTTCTTCACGACCTTCTTACGTTTTTTTCCATCAACACCATCATGCACCTCAACAGAAAGAGTTACTACACGGTTCATGCGAAATATTCTTCACATTATACAGCCTATTCAAGTAAGACCTTTTTACAGAACACGATAAAAAGCATCACTTCTTTTCACCAGAATTATATTATTCTTTGGTGTATCTGTACTTCCAGACCAACATTAATACCAGCAAATAAATTACAATGTACAAAACTCGTTGAGACGCTACGAAAACATTCACAAGCATCAATACCAAATACTATTTACAAATCAGTCAGGGACAGGCCTGTCATTGATACATTATTTAGGGTCTCAGTGGACATATTTAGTACTCCTTAATCAGAGTTACATTGATTTTGCATAAAATATAGGTTTAAATATTTTAAATATCACAAAAAAACCGTCCTGACCACAGATCTTGTATAAACTTTAACAAAGACTCCACCCATTCTTTTTTTTTTTTTTTTGACACTGACAAAATACAAAAACTCAAAATTATTGTCACTGCAATTTTTGCCCCTCAGACATTTAATGTGTAGAATGATTCTCTATAAAAGATGTATGTGCAACAAAGGGATGTAGTATTACTAAAACAAACTAAAACCTAATTTGTAAATCATTTCAGCTCATATTTATTTTATGTCAAGTCAGGTAAAATCTTTCTTTTTTTTTAAATCGATGTTTACTTCATGTCTGATATTTCATGTTGCAAATTACAGATGCTTATAAATGCGATTATTATATGAAACATAAATTGCATCAATGCTCTGAGCATGTTTTAGGCCTAAGGGCAAACTGGGAGGCAAAATCTTTCACCCATTGACATCCATAGGTGTTCCACTTCTTCGAATTGCAACACTTGAATTTTGTATTATTATTTTTGTTAATCTGGACCATTCACAATGAGTATATTCCTTGCTGTTCACATCAGAGCATTGCCCTTGGATCTGTGTGTCTGAAAGAGTCCTCGTCGTCGGATTCCGACGTTGGCACATCGCTGGAGGGGGTGTGTAGATTGTTTGGTCCAGCACTCCCTTGGCACACGTACCATTCGTTTAGGTTGGTCACCTGAGGGGAAAGGTTCGACGAACGGTTCCTGTGGGGATCCAGGTTTGGTGAGAGGGCATCACCGATAGTCGTAGACGAGGGATGGTAAGTGGAGCCCGTGTTGGCGGAAGTGGGCGGAGGAGACTTGCAGTGAACCTTCATGTGTTTGCGTAGAGAGCTCGGGTGTGTGTACGACTTGTCACAGCCCCTCACTTTACAGAAGTAAGGCTTATCGCTCGTGTGGACGTGAGAGTGCTTCTTCCTGTCACTGCTGTTGGCGAATTTCCTGTCACAGCCATCAAACTCGCATTTGAACGGCTTCTCACCTGGCAAAGGAGAAAAACAGAGCATTTAGATATGGAAATCACGCATACATCTTTTAAATGTTCTTGTTTACAAGAAAATAAGACCTAATGAATGTTCCATATACTGTCACATACTCTTTCAGTAAACAGAGTTTGAAAAATCACAACATTACCACTGTAACCCCACAGTACTTATTTTCTGCTGTTACATATGGAATGTTCAGGCGCACCACATGACTTATGCAACCACTCTGTAAATGCTCTTATTTTCTCTGACTGAAGCTTGGCAAATCATCTCAAGAAATATTTTTTTTATTGTTTTTACTGGATATGACAACTGATAAAACATTTCGACACACCACATGCATCAGATTGTGTGGAGTAAAATAACTGGCCCGGCTTTACAAGATAATGTCACAAATAAATCACACGTTGTATTGATTCTTTGTATTGTATTGAAGTCCTTATTACAAAAATACAACAGGTGACTTTTTACAAACATTCATTGCTGATTCAAGAAACCATATTGTTACAACCATTATAAATGTAGGCTACTCTAGGTGGGTTTGACACGCTAGCCTACATTATTCAGGGCACAATTTACGTCAGCACGTGTTGAGAGCATAACATGATACAGTAGATAGAATTAAAGACCCTAAACAACTTCTTAACAACTGGCAATAACAAGTTGTCACTGTATAATGTTCACGTGAGAGCATATTTGCACTGAGTAAAGGAAAAGCTTTATATTTATTAAAATATGATCTATAGCCTATGTAGCAACAGATAAGCTACACAGCACACACGTGTAGCATTTTCTTAGAATACAGGTATGAGAGGAACACCAGAAGCAGAGGCCTTCCTCGCTCTGCAAAGATGCCAACATAGTTTGGATAATCAAAATGTGTAAATGCCATATGGCTGGCACATTCTCCATATTTACATTAGTGTGGATCTATTCACACACTGTTTGTAATTCCCTGTGGCTTTAAAAGAGACACAAATGTGCCGAAAACTTCGTGTTACTATTTTCCCTTCAGCCTAATAAAACAATTTGTTTATTTGCTTATTAGTATTTACACACATAGCATTTAAATGCAACTGCAGCTATATCTTCACTTTGGAGTTTTTGCACTCCTTAATATAACATTGCATGCATTAGAAAAAAATAATAGCCTACGTAATACACTGGTCTGCTCATAACAGCGTGTCTGTAGAGTACTTTTTTTCCATATGGACTAGTAGCAATATGCACGTTGATCTCACAGCATTTTCAAAGTGCATGACGCAAAACAACACCAAGGGATACTTTAGCTTGGCGAAAACGCACTGTAAACAAACAGCCCATTTAACCTCTCGGTTCTTTGCGAAGGGGGATATTTCAGCATGAGGTGGGAGGACAAAATGTGACTTTGTTCCCAACGTTGAGCATAAAAAGAAAATTCGATTATCTGCCAAGTAGCGCAAACACGTTCAATACGCGACACCTGAACACGACTAAAGTTGCTTTCAAGGAATTTGTTAACTTTTCACTAACCTGTGTGCGTCCTCTTGTGAATCTTGAGATTTTCTGAGCGTGCGAATACTTTGCCACAACCGGGAAAGGGACACGGGAACGGCTTCTCGCCCGTGTGCACGCGAATGTGATTGATCAGTTTGTACTTGGCTTTAAACGCCTTTCCCTCGCGCGGACACTCTTCCCAGAAGCAGACGTGACTGCTCTGCTCCGGTCCCCCGACGTGCTCCACCGTGACATGGTTGACGAGCTCGTGCATGGTGCTGTAAGTTTTCGAGCAGGGTTTCTTGGACGTCTGTTCCTGGTCAATCCACTTGCAGATGAGCTCTTGCTTGATGGGCTGCCGCATGTACCGCAAAAACGCCCCCGTGGCTCCGTGAGGAGCCGTGGCGAGGTTCACATTTAAGTTCATGGAGTTGTAGCTGTGAAGTGAAGAAGATCCATAGTGCTCGGGCCTGTGGCCGAAGTGCTCTGGCCTGCCGTAGATGTCCCCCGGTAGACCCAGACGCATCTGCCCATTGAGGGCATGGTGGTGGTGATGGTGGTGGTGGGCACCTGGGGCCGCTTGCTCGTGCAGTCCAGAGAAAAGTGGATGGGCACCACCTTCCGCGTGCCCATAAGCACCTGTTGGGGAAATGAACATGCCATGGTGATGAGGGGAGGAGGCGGAACTATGCTGGTCGCCAAGTGCATGCATAGCAGAGGCTGAGAGCTCTCTCCTGAGGATGAAGTCCCTGTTGGTGGTGTAGCCTGTGTGGGGGTGAGCCACGGGGAAACCAACTGTGGTCTGAGAAGACGTGAAGGATGCCGCGGTCTGGGCTTCGGGATGGCTTTGAACAGGCTGAGAGGGACTAAGTTTGAGAGCATTGGTCTGTGCCATGTGCTCGGGTCCAAATGGAGTGAGAGCCACTCCGGGGTCGTTGCCCATCTCCCCAGGGTGGAGGTGGGCATGGTGGGAGTGCGGGTGATGCCCCCCTATCCCCGGGAAGCCTGTCATATTCTGATGAGGAAGGGCTTGAGTCGATGCCAAATCCGCTAATCTTATCGCCGAATTCCTCTTGCTTAAAGGGGGCTCCATCACTACGCTGTCATGTCCACGCTCACCGCTATTGTTTTCGCCAACTACGGGCCTTCTGAAACCATTAAAATATATGTATATGGCCGTCTATAGAACTTCTTTTGTCCTGCCTCTAACTCTGCTTGCTCCTTTTCCCACTCTGTCCTCAAGCGATTGGCAGAACATACAACAGTTGGAGGACACAGTGGGGAATAGAGTTTAGAAATGGCACTGCGGGTATTGGACAGATTTCGGTGACTGGCAGTTAAGAGAACGAAGCGATTGGCTGTCTTTCAGCGCAGAGGCTCAGCGGGGTTCCGCCCCCTCACTCTCTTCATCACTGTTCACTCCAGAAAGTTGTGCTCACAAACTTACAGGCAAATCTGTTTACCGAGACACACACACACACATACACGTGGAAGGATGTTGTTTTTTTCTTTGCACAAAACAGTGACACTTCACACGCTGGAGCATATTGTGCAAAAACACCACACACCCCGTTTAAAATATATTTATAAAAAAAAAAAAAAAAAAAAAAAAAAAAGTATATATATATATATATATATATATATATTTAAAACGATGTCGAGCATTAAAAAGATCTAATTACGTTTTATTACGTTGACAGATGTACAGATTAAAGATAAATTGGGGAAAATGAAAAAAAAAAAAAAAAAAAAAAAAAAACATTTGGATATAAATACATACATGCTGTACCAAACTTGTTTTTTTAAGTGTTTCAATGTATAGCCTAGGTAAAACTAAATGATTAGATACATAAAGCAATATATATTTTTTGTGTATGAATCAAAAAGGCTTTACGCCTTAACAGAAACTGCAAGAAACTACGTTCTTGAAATTCTTAACCTGCTTTGTCAAGATGAGTTTATAGTAATGTAATTTTATATAATCAACATTAGCAATTAAATAAAAAAAATAAATAAAAAACATTAAAATGCAATCAGTGTATTTTAGTTGTCTGTGGTAAAAAAACGCATTTGTGAACACTTAGATCTGCGGTCCACTGGGCGCTGTCAGACACTGATAGATTTCGATGTAGAAAGTACAGAAGAAAAAAAGCGCCCCATGACATACTATATATATATATATAATATATATATATATATATTACAAAATATAACCTCTACAAATAAGCGTTCTGTGACATGATTCTATAAACAAACGTTTTCCTTTAAATGTAAAGTTATTTTCTCAGTGTTTTAAAACCAAAAAGAAAAAAGAAAAAACATTACTATTCACACAATTTCATCTCATGTTTGTTTGTGTGTGCTGTATGTGTGTGTCACAATGCACGTCCACACCCTTTTAAAGTCCATGTTGAACTCAGCAGGAACTGTATGCCATTGATTTAATATGACTTAATTCAAAGACATCTTTTAAAATGCTTCAGGGCAGTTGTTACCATATTCCATTTTTTTTTATTTTTTTTACTAATTACCAAAGTACAGCAAAAGGTTAAACTGGAATAACAGGACCAACTGTCTTAACAATAGAAAATAACAATTCTACTTACCAATTGTTAGGTCACATGTCTTTCTAACAATACTAAAAAATAATTTAAACATCCTGAATAAATATGAAATATATCAATATTTAGTCAGATATGTGTAAAACTGCTCACTCAAATTCATCAAACGTTGAAAAAAAATTTATTTATGAGATTTTATTATTTTAGTAACAGAAAATTTCCTGCATAATCATGCCTGTCAGCTTGGTCAAGGGTCTTAATTTAGGGTGAATGGAACCACGATGTATGCCGGTTAATATAACAGAAGCATTACAATCTATGCATTCTAATTGAGATTTACGACATCCCAACATTTACCTCTGAATTGTGTTAGACGAACAGACAGTAATCAAATAATAAAATCGTAATAATTGCAGAGAACAGTTCCAATAAAAGTTTTTAATGACGCCAATTCACAAATAATGTTTAAAAAAAGCTTGTGGGTGAATCTGAATTTTCGTTGGCTGTTGTTTATGAAACGACGTAACGGAGAGAGAAGGGCAGCACTTGTCTTACAACCTCTGAACAGAGAGGGTTTCTTAATAAGTTCAAAGGGTAGCTTATGTGTTCTCCACGGGTCGAAGGTCAAACACCCTTGAAATACCCAAGGTCACTAAAAGTAACCAACAACGCATCACCATATTGATAATGTCAAAGTAAAAAATATGCCAATTGTCGCTTTGTCTAAGAGCATGACACATTAATGTAAAGCAATATTTCATGTAAACAGAGTTATGATCCTCAGGGAGCCTATGGCAATTTAAAGGTAGTTGGGATTTTCTGCTTTCACATAAGAGGAAAAAATCAGGATCGGCAAATGACGTATATTTTTAATAATAAACCAAAGTCGTTTCCACAGTACTCTGTGTGTGTGTGTGTGTGTGTGTGTGTGTGTGTGTGTGTGTGTGTGTGTGTGAGTGTGTGTGTTTGGTATTAGCCTTTTCGAACTTTTTCCCTTCCTTGCTACACGAGAAAAGAAGAACAAAAACTGCGGCTATGTGTTCCAGGCCGACTGCACTCAGTCTAATTTCTCTTTCTTCTTCTCCCTGCCCATTGAAAAGGGGAAAGGTTTTTGTGGTTTTCTGGAGAAATAAAGAACTTCTTAGAGAGGTCGGCAGACGTGACTTTGAACTTGGATCAGATCCTGTGTTTCCTGTGGAGAGGGTAGAAATAGTCTTGGAAGAATGGTACATAACGTTAAAACAGCATGGCTTTGAGCTGAGGCACACACAATTCCCAAAGTTTTATACATCCTCCGCCCTATTATTTACAGCTTAAAGCGTTCGGAGGAGAGGAAAGACAAGACAAAGTGTGTTGTGCGTTGTGCGTTGGAACGGACTCTGGACTTAGGTTCAATGAAATTGTAAGTAAACCTCCTTTAAATTAATGCTAACATTTAAATAAACGCTGGGGTGTTACATGTAGGACTTTTTCTTAGATCAGAAATGGTCCATGGAGTGTCTTATGTAGATTGGCCTGGAATCCGTAATGCAGTAACCCCATCCACATGTGCTTGGATAACTTCAGTTGGACGGTTTCGTTATTGTCCTGGAGTGTACAGGGTAGTCTACATTGGCTAGAAAAATTTGGCATATACGCATGTTCTCTGACCACAAAATACCACTGAACTTGATTTTAAATCATGCAGATTCCCTGATTTATTCAATCGGAAAGACTAGGCTCTCGGTCCATGACGTCACTATTTTTTTTTTTAAGGGTAAATCATATTGTGCTTATTTGACACGAGATTGTAACCATATCTCGCTAAAATACATGAATTGCCATTTTGATCTTGGATGTGCTAAAATTCTCAGAATACTCGGTGTGCGCACATTTAGGTTTATAGGCTATGAGCTTATGGTGGTAGGAAAAAAGATAGTAGCCTAATACCTAGTAATACCTAGCCTATGTCTCAAATTTATACTGTTGTTGTATTTGCTGTGTTTTTAAGCCGTATATAGAGTTTTTGTTTCTGTTATAAAGGGAATAAAATATGAACATTGTTATTCAGAGTAGATAACAGAGTTTTGGTGCTAGCAACGAATAAGTGCGTT
The DNA here is from genome assembly GCF_951802725.1 of Rutilus rutilus. Taxonomy (NCBI): domain Eukaryota; kingdom Metazoa; phylum Chordata; class Actinopteri; order Cypriniformes; family Leuciscidae; genus Rutilus; species Rutilus rutilus. The sequence continues at coordinate 14,745,101 of NC_140215.1, read as the reverse complement.
TTTTAACCCAATGTATGAATCCAAGTATTTCTATGTAAAGATGTTGATGGCAATGACGATAATGTAGCCTTCTATATATTGCCGACACGTCTCCTGCCTAGTTTTCCATTACATTGATTTTCAGGCCCACTCCATATCTAAATAGGCGAATGTTATATTTATTTATGAGTAGCCTACACGTTTGTTTGTTTCAATCAACACTCGTGGAGACATGGTCACGTCCTGATACAAAGTGGATGCGAACTAGTTTTTCATATCAACAAAATGTGGTGTTATACTCACGTGCAGATTGAGTCAAGGCACCTCGAGCGAGGTTTGTGAGTTTGTATTTCATTCACGCTAACCTTAATGTTATTTAATGTTGTTTATTGGATCATTACAGTATGCGAACGTAACTAACTGGATTTTGCTATAACCTAAATGCCTCGGACATTTTAAATCATTAAAGAAGTATGCAAACTATACTGATGTTTCACAAGGATTTACATGTCCACCAAAGAATTATGGGTTACACTTATAAGCCAGCGTGGCAATTCATTTTAGAATTATTAAACGATCTTATTAAACGCGAGTATTTTTGCTTTCTCTCTACCTATACGCCGAAAAAGCTCTCCGAAAAGTAGGCGGTAATTATCGGTGGAAGATGGCGATCAGCGATTAGTTGCCAAAAGAGTGCGTTGGATTGGAGGGGCACCTAGGATTGATGAGGAGCGGCAACCAATGAGAGCGCGTAAAATGAATGACCGGGCTCCAGTTAAAGGGGGCGTAAGAGGAGGTAGTGCCAGTCCACTGAGAAAGAGGGACCCTCCGAGATAAACATAGACAAGCGAAAGAAATAAACATTCCAATTCGAGATGCTTCAAGAACAAGGAAGACTTAGTAAGATAATGACTCGTATTTTCGTGTATTCTGAAAATAACGACATCGACTCAGTTTGAAAGGAAAAGCGCAAAGGAATCTTCTCGTTTCGTTGCATTGGGGATTTTGAGTAACAAGTTATCCACAAGAAAAATATAGCCTAACTTAATACGCAAAGCTTCTTTTTTTTTTTCAATGAGCGGATCGAACTTCATCGCCTCATGTCGTGTTATCAAAACTGGAAGTTAATATTCCCGTAGCGCATTCGATTTTATTTTGTTATATGTTTTGTTGAAGCGCCGTGCAAAGACTGCTTGAAAGAGAATTGGTTTTACTCAACGAAAGCATGTTACTGGACGCTGGGCATCAGTTCCCTGGTTTGGGAGTGGGCACCTTTGCCAGGCATCATCACTCCTCCAGTGAGATGCAGGACAGAGACTTGAGTTTAGCGCAGAACAGCTTCGTCGACTCGGCGCACATGGGCGCCTTCAAACTGAACCACGATCTCTCGCCCGGACAGAGTTCTGCATTCACGAGCCAAGCGCCCGGTTACCCCGCAGCGGCTCTGGGCGCGCACGCGGCTCATGTCACATCATACGCGAGCTCGCCGTTTAACTCCACGCGGGACTTTCTCTTTCGCAGCCGTGGATTCGGGGAATCATCACCGGCGGGAGGCCAGCACGCACTCTTCGGCCCCACTGCCGGCTCGCTCCATCACTCTCACACAGACAGCCAAGGCCATATTCTGTTCCCTGGCATCCACGAGCAGCATGGATCCCACGGCTCCCCAAACGTGCTCAACGGGCAGATGCGACTCGGACTACCGGGGGAGGTTTTCGGGCGATCAGACCAGTACCACCAGGTCTCCAGCCCGAGGACCGACCCTTACTCAGCCGCCCAGCTGCACAACCAGTACGGTTCAATGAATATGAACATGGGGATGAATATGGCAGCGCATCACCATCACCCCGGTGCCTTCTTTCGCTACATGAGGCAGCAGTGCATTAAGCAAGAGCTCATCTGTAAGTGGATCGATCCGGAGCAGCTCAGTAATCCTAAGAAGAGTTGCAATAAAACTTTCAGCACCATGCACGAGCTGGTCACCCACGTCTCGGTCGAGCACGTTGGAGGACCCGAACAGAGCAATCACATCTGCTTTTGGGAAGAGTGTCCCCGGGAAAGCAAGCCCTTTAAAGCCAAATATAAACTGGTCAATCACATTCGCGTGCATACGGGAGAAAAACCTTTCCCCTGCCCGTTCCCTGGATGTGGCAAAGTCTTCGCAAGATCAGAAAACCTGAAGATTCACAAGAGAACACACACAGGTAATTATGATATTTATTTCAGCTTGTGCTTGTCACATTAACATCTGTAGGCTAGGTCTTGCATATGTTTTGGAGCTAAAAAAGTATATTTTACCAACCCTCAAAATAGTCTCGCAAATAGTGGTTCTTACAAACATAAGCTGATTATGCCAGGATGGTGTATTTTTAGACTTTGAGAGCGCAAGCAGATTTAGATCTTTAAAAGAAAACGGATGTTTGTGCGCAGATATCCAGTTCGTTTAAGTAAACGCGGCTGAAAGCGATAATACTTGAACCCGTACGGAGTAGGCTCAATGCGATGTTTTGCAACAATGTGCTGAATTATGTAAGAGACTGTCGAGGGTTTGTGGTTCATAAACTTTAAACGGGTCAAAGGCGACTTGAGGGCTCGTCGCGTGCGCAGAGCAGCCGTAAATCTCTCCAACCGGTTTAATGTTTGCGTGGACCAATGCTCGAGCACTCGGGTGACTACGTCAGGATTTTGAAATTTACTCTAGTTTATTTTGTATGGTTTTTCGCCACATAACGGAGTAATACACTTATATTTAAATAATACACTATATTATTTAATAATACACTTTATATTTTTACAATAATACACTTTATATTTCAAAACAACGATTACAAAGTGTAGCCTATATACGTAGCGCAGAGCTACACATATTCATATGCATGTATAGGCCTACATATATAAGAATTATAAAATGAATGCAGACCATTTCCAACACAAAAAGGACGACATAAAAATAAGAATAGGCTATATTTCCAATAGGAATGGGCGATATGTGGGCCTATTGTTATTCTTTCCATTGCATTGACAGTCTATGTGTTAGACAGGCCATTACCAGGGTTGCACATTTGAGCAATTTCCTCTTTAGAATACACTGAGGTATTGAGCCATCTATTTGTCAAGGTGTTAATTGCATTTTGATTATTTCTAAGCAAATGGCTAAGTTTTGTGTGGGGCTGACAAAAGCTGAACGTTGAAATTTCTGACCGATTCCCCCTTCTTTTAATTTAATTTTGTTTGGACAGATAGCTGAAAAAAGGAAATTCTTGCAAATGTAATTATCAGCAGAATTAGAATTGATATATCTATTTTTCTTGTTACTTTTACACTGCTCATATTTGAAAGGCTAGATGAGGCAGTGTGACCCCCTGTGTCGTTGTAAGGCGTACAGCTCTGTATTACAACTACGTGCATGATAACCCCTTGAGTGATTTCATTTCAATTCATTTAAAATGCTACACAATCTGTACATTTGTTATATATATATAAAATAAATACATTTATATATTCTCTTGAACCTATACCTGAATTGCAGATTTATTATATGTTGTAACAGGGCTATTTTGTGGTGTGTAAAAACTGAATTAAACCTTAATCACTAATCGTGTGAATGTTTCTATCGTTTTTTCTTCTCAGGGGAGAAACCATTTCAGTGTGAGTATGAGGGATGTGATCGGCGCTTCGCGAACAGCAGTGACCGAAAGAAGCACATGCACGTTCACACGTCAGACAAACCGTATCTGTGCAAAATGTGTGACAAGTCCTACACTCACCCCAGTTCTCTTCGAAAGCACATGAAGGTAATTCCTCTAGAACACAGAATGAGAAATATACATTTATTTGTCACTAAGCTGTTTAAAGCCCAACTTCGTGTATTAATAACAATGATACATTTAATTAAAAACACTAACAGATCATTAGCTATTGCAACTTCAAATTGTTTGAAATGGCATGACATTTTGATGCATATGTTGTCATATTCGAAGGAACTATTTATTTGTCCAGAATGTATAGGCTACTCATGAACAAGTTTTACCAATACACGCTATTCGTGATTCATTGCGAGAATCGTTAATTATTTATTTGTGTGTGTGTGTGTGTGTTTAGGTTCACGAGGCATCCCCACCTGCATCTGACTCGTCGCCAGCGGCAAGTTCTGGTTATGAGTCCTCAACACCCCCTGGTCTGGTGTCCCCCTCCACTGAGACCCAAAGCAACAACAATCTGTCGCCTTCATCAGCGGTCCACAGTTCCAACAACCACAGCAGTTTATCGTCCAATTTCAGTGAATGGTATGTTTAAGACTGTGCCATCCCAGGAGGAACCATTTCAGAAAACCAGGAGATCCATATACAGCTTGTACAAAACGAACGCTCCTATATTATGCGCTTGTCCAGCAGGATTTAACATTCCCACAGCGACAGAAGAAACGTGCGCAAAAAGCACTAAACATAATCCTTTTTTTTTCTTTTCTTTTTTTTTGTACATACTACGCGCTCTCTTTCCCAATGGTTGTAATAGATTTTGTCGGTTTTTTGGTGTATAGATGTTCCTTCAATGGTAGCTATTTCTCTAACTGGACTTTTTAGTGCACATATTACCTTACCATAAAGTTGTATTATCATAATGAATATTGTGATCCAATTAAGGCAAACTGATTGTAAACTAAACAACTATTAACTGGAAAGAGTGCCAAAGTCAACATTTAACAAAGACAGACACAATATTTGCTTGTGAATGTATATCTTAGTTTGCTGGGCTTAACTTGTGATGTTTTGTGCTTTGCAAGTTTGAATTGTGAAATATATTTGGAAGATTGTGGGGCAAATTAATGTCGTGCCGTTAAATATCTGTAACTACACCCTTCTTTTTGTAAATATTATCGACTGCCATATTTATCCATTTGTAATTAAATTATGGTATTTACTTGCTACAGATGAAACAATATTTATAAAGAATGTTTCTTTACTATAAATATGTACAATTATGGGCTGAACAGGGGCAGTTGTTTTGTTATATGTGTTTTGTTCAAAGTTTGAGAAGTGTTTTCTCCATTATTGTGATAAAAATTTTACTGCATACAGATATAATAAAACGTGGTGCAAGTGTACAATCTTTACAACGCGTCGTGTTCTTTCCATTTTATCTACAGATTATATTAGTAAACTTTGACAACTTGTAGGCCTTCTTTTTGTAGTCTAAATAGACTTTAAACCAGAATTTTGACAGTGGTCTGAAAGCAAGTCGCATTCAGCTGTTGTGTTGCTGGGCAGAGTGTGAATTATCTTTCCATAAACATCACGGCGTTTCAAACACCAATAACCCCTAGAACTGACAGAGATCTTTCAGAAGACAAACATTTTAATAGCGCTTTCGCAACACTGCGCAGGCATACTGAGTGCAATACGAATACAATAGATACACGGGAAAAGTGATCTGACTTTTAATATCAGTACTAATAATATAAAGCTTTTCTTCGCTATTGGAGAGGCATACTGCATTTTCTTCTTAAAACGCACTTGCTTAATTTTGGACTCGCCCTTCCTTCCACACTTGGGATAAAATAGAGTTTGAAATCAAGTGGCCGTGAACTTGAACTTGACTCTGGCAGTCTTGACAAGCTCTTAAAAAAAAAAAAAAAAAAAGAAAAGAAAAGAAAAATCCTGCAGAATTAAGAGGTGACTGGCAGTTCCTTCAACTTGTTCGCTCGATCGTAATCCGGTTTTTCTTCAACTTCAACTTTTATTTATTTATATAGCACATTTAATAGCAACGGTTTGCCCAAAGTGCTTCACATTTAGAACTAAAAACAATACAACATATAAAAACATTTATTTAATTTCGTGTGCTTTCCAAGCCCAGATGATGAATACCCCCCCTCAGCGGAATAAAATAAAATAACAGTAAAAAGGGGCATTTGACATTATGCAGCAACATCAAGGAATATTGTCGCAGGCTATTTTTCGTGTATGATGATATCAGTGACAGCACGAAAAGTGTTATGAAAGCAATCTTCAGCGTGCGTAATTAACAGACTACAGGTTCTTGAGTCTGTGGGCGATCGCATCGTGTCACTATCTGTGTTAAATCTCCAGTGCAATGTGTAAAACTTTATACTGTGAAGGATCAGATTAATATTCATATGTGTAAAGCCTGGGGGAAGGGATAGGCTGTTAGACGCTTTTCCTGTTGTTGTTGACGGTAAAATCACCACCCGGTGCCACAGAGTGTTTTGAGATGAACAAAATGTATATCCTACATATTTTATTCACAGGAAATACAACTTGGAGCCACCCCCAAAAAGCCAGTTGGTCCGTTCAGAAATCATCAGAACACTGATTATTAATGTGCAGCTGCTTATGGCCTGCTACAATCTTTTCTTGTGTTGTCGGCTGTTGACTGAATCGCCCACTCCTTGGCTTGTGTTAGTTATCCGCTGGATATAAATATTCTCTGTTAAGGCATACTTTGACATAGTTGTGTGTTGGTGTGTTGACCTGTTTAGGGGAGGATGGTGTGACCTGTAGGGAGAGTGAAAGGTCAGCGTCCTGCGGTGCTTGGATGGCGTTTCCTTCTCAGCGCATGCTGCTCTGATATTGATCTGTGTAGAAAAACCTGCCCACAGAAAAGAAAATAATAATAATAATAAAAAAAACTGTTCAAGACCGCACATTCCACTTTAAAACAGACACGTAATGTTTGTGAATTTCTTCTTCTAAAAATAAAATAAAAAAAATATTATATATATATATATATAGGATATACTGGTTAGTGACTTCAAATAATTATTTTATAGGGCATTTTAACAAAATGCAACAATCGAAACAAACAAAACAACGCGTCTACTAATACATGCATGTACAAATTAAACTATTAGGCCTAATAACAATAATTAGGTAGGCTATAATAATAATAAAGTACAAAGCATAATTTGCTGCAGTGTTTTACTGTGTGCTTGAATAAATGCATTTACGTTTAAAAGACTTTTCTTCTTTGCTTTTTGATTTATGACACTGGTGAGTGCTGCCAACTCCCACTCATAGAGCTCATACAGCGGAGCTTACCATTTAACAGACTGGGAGGATAGAGGCCACCAACGAACAAAACACTGGATTACATTATATTGTATTTTTCTACCGAAATATCGTCATTTACATTTCAGGGACACTAGAAAATATTTGTAAAATAAATATACATTATAAAATAATCATTAAAAAAAAGTTCCATCATGCACTAATTAATACCAAAATGTTAACCAAGAGCCGTAATTGTTCCTAGGCGGTGGAAATAACCTCACTTTCAATGCTTAGAGCAATGGCTGCCTTCATTTTACAGCCGATTTCATCCAAACCTGCAGAAATATGCGCAGACGTATATGCGCAGTGTCTTTCTCGCACACGCACACACACACACTCTCTCTCTCTCTCTCTCTCTCTCTCTCTCTCTCTCTCTCTCTCTCTCTCTCTCTCTCTCTCTCTCTCTCTCTCTCTCTCTCTCACACACACACACACACACACACACACAGAGAAAGAAAGAGAGAGAGAGAGAGAGAGAGAGAGAGAGAGAGAGAGAGAGAGAATGATATAACAGTGAACTGGCAGATTGTTTTTCCAACATTTATCTTTTTTTTTTTATTATTAATTAAAAAAAAAAGAATAAAAAAAAAAGAATCCAATACAGATCACCAGAACTATTTTGGTCTCATATTATTACGGCGTATTGTGCCTCTGTCTAATCAGTTTTTGTGAAGTAAAATTAATTCTAAATGATTAGCCTGTTAATTCTGTATTCATATTTAGATTTTTTAAATACGCATATTGCAATTTATTTATTTTTTTTATTTTTTTTTACAAAGCGTAGGTTATGTGCCAAACGTGTTTTGTGTTACAGTCTTACAGATTTCCATTGAATAACTAGAATAATGCTTCATAAACATTATAATGTTGATGTAACAGTCAGCTTCCTCTTTGAGTCAGGAAAGAGACAGAATAGCCAGGTCGGACGTATTTTTGTTAATAGCATGTGTCTGTAAATCTCAGATGAAATGAATATAAATACATGATCAATGCAGGTTTTATGTTTGAAATGAATTTTATTCATATTAATATTATTTTTATTGACGCAAATCGCACAGTCTTTCGTTCTCTTTGTTAAAAAACAGTGCCAGCCTGCATCGAATCAAATAGTGATTGTCCTTGTGATTGACGTTTAACTCTGAATAATATGTCTAGCTACGTCCGTGTATTCCACCTAAGTAATAACATAACTTATGTAAATATGAATTAGTTATCTGCTAAGTGAATAATCATTTTGTGAAAGAATGTGAGAGAAAGTGCTGGTTAGATGGTTAACAAACACAAATATCCACATTAAATGCTACAATTTCTACATTTTAAATGTTCGTCTTGCGCTGGGTTAAAGAGTGATGAAGACAAAAACAAAAACAAACAAACAAACAAACAAACAAACAAACAAACAAACAAACAAACAAACACACACATAGGCCTGTAACACTGAAAGCCCATGTAACCTTATGTGACCTGCAGTAATCCGACACAGGTTTCTAATTGAGGTCTACAGCAAATATTCAACAGTAGACTATATTTGCCATTCATTTTAATTAAATATTGATGGAATTTGGACCACCTAAAATTATGATTGAATATAACTGAATAATTTTTCATAACGAATTTACAGACAAATAAACAATATTTCTAGGGCTCTTGATCAGGTGTAGCTATACGCAAAAAAGAGAGAACATTTTAATTTGGTTACATTTTCATGGACTCACATTTGAGTGTAAAACAGCAGAGAGAAAAAACAATATAAATAGTTTTATTAGGGAAAAGGCATTTGTTGACACATTTTGTTACTTTATAATATGCAAACATTAAATGAAATATTTCTTTCCGGTGAATAAATAAAACAGCAAAAATAACTTTAAAAGCACATCTTCCCCCGGGTAATAGAGTTGGAGATTTTTGTCGCCTCGGTTCAAAAGAAAAGCGAGTAAAACGCAAAAATTTCACTTGAAATCACACATAAAGCTGATAGGCTATATTGCTGAATAAATCCTGACATTACTGAATGTATAACAAATAAATAAATGTTGTCTTCTGAAATACAATGTTCAAACATAGATTACAATGGCCACTACTGCATCCACACTGTAGTTGTTCACTATATGTCACGGTTATAGCCTATCATAGATGGTTTAAGGTGTGCAATAACTGCAATTATGCAACCTGTTATACGGAGAAAGATGATTAAAAAAAAAAAAGGATGAAGAAAAAAAGATAGTGGCCGGTGCTCGTTTAGAAAACACTCACTAAAATCTCATTTGTTAACAATATGTATTTATTAAAACAGGTGTTTTAATACGTAGGCCTATATCATACCTCGATTAAAATAATTTAGCACTAGATGTTATAGTAGACTAACGTCTTGTCTGTCACTCATTCAATGCCTGTCATGTACGGGCGGAGTATCGTTTTAAAGGCGATTATTTTAACAAAAAAAACATTTGTCTCTGACAACGTGAGAAAGAAACAGTTGCACATTATATAGCCTATTTATGAGTGGTTCAAGGTCCACCTATTTACTGACGTTTTACGAACAATGATGAGATGTTTGGGGAAATGTGCCTTAGAGATTTGTGCTCCTTATGTTGAACTGTGTTCTGCTAGGAACCAGACAGTAGTAACGATAAATCTAAAGAAACTGTGTAAATGTCTATAACCCACACCAAAAACAGTTATGTTCCATTTATAATTTATTATACATTGAAAATGGTCAAAATACATGATCTGAACTCATAAATAAGACACAGAAACAGGTGTGAGGCATGGCAAATTATATATTTCAGTGTGTACCTATTGCTGTATGTTAATATATGTTACAGAGAGGCAGGGAAATGTATCAAATATCAGTTTGAATAATTATCAGTGAATAGTCTCTGATTTGTCATATAATGTGGCAAATTTATCATGTTTCTAAATGAGTTTGTGAGGAATCCAAAAACAAATAGATACCACACAATAAATTGAATTAAGACATTACTTTGGGATCACACGGTATGTCATTTTACTCAAAGCACAGCTCAGGCCTTTTCTCTCTTCCTTTTTCTGTCTCCCTGGCTGTTTAGACCACCCCTCTATTATAGTATGTTTATGTGGAAGTCTACAGTTGAGCTTCCTGTTACAGAACTGAGACTTTCATGTCATGAGAGGTGGACGTAGACACAGCCTTTCTCATGACAAATGTATAAGCTTACTTGAGCAAGCAGGAATAGCTGTCACTTCTGGCCTATAGACACAAACAAAAAGCCTAATTCCTGGAGGAAACCCAAGCTGGCACCGCCTATTCAGGACAAACATGACCGAGCCATTGAAAACCTCCCCTGCTAAACACTTTCCCTTTTATATACAATCACTTTGAATGAGTGTTTTTTCACTCATGGGAGTCATTTTGTTAGAGAGTCACACAAGTGGAGTTGAGTGTGAATTACAAGTACATTTATGCTACAGCGCACACCATAAACACTGCATACTTCTTTTGAGTCACAATGTTTTATCAGATCTAAATCATTTTGATATTCCAGTATTACTATTATGATATTCTGAAAACTGGCTGGTTAAATCTCTCTTGAAAGTTCGCATTCAGAATATTCAGTAAAACAATTTCAGTAATTATTGTATAGAAGGTTAAGAACATAAAACATGCCGCTTATGGGTAGATTTTTTTTGTTTTGCTTTTTTTACTGTAATGGATCTTTGATTGTGGTAGGTGATTTGGAAGAACCGGTTTCACACACCTACAGATGGACGTCAGATTTAAATCACTCTAGAGGTCTAATGGCGTAAGCCAGTTCCTCACTAAAACTCAGTTCAGAAGGTGCACTTTGTATTATTCAGCCCTTAAAACCTTGCTAAAAAGGTGCAAATACAAAGTTCTGTCATGAAACTCTAGATGGCGCAGACTGATAGGTCCTTAACTAAATCTGCTTGCTGTCATATCATTCAATATAGCACACAGATGATTGGTTTCTGCTGTATCAGCAGCCAATAAGCTCGCTGCTCAACCTTCAAATACTTGGCCAGCATTTGTTGTAGCAGTGCATCAGCTTTCAGAAACCCTCCACCTTCCCCATTTCCACCTGTATGGATTCCATTCTTGTATTGTACAGCAGCAGCATGTCTTACTTGCTCACAGCAGCTTGTTGTTTATGTTTGGCAGTAGCAAGTCCCATACTTGGACTACAACTGCGTAGCAAATCTATTCCGCCAAGACCAAACATATCAACATTGTAATATCCATTACTATGCCCAACACTCAGAGAGAGAGTTGTCATGACAAAACTCCTGTGTTTTTGAAAACTATTACTGGGCTGTGGCCTACTTTTTTTTATGCAGACCCCTCCAGTTTAGGGAAATTTTCAATTTCCCTGCACATATAAACCTAGAGTCACACCTCTATGACTTTGATCTTCAAACACAGCGGTTCTCTGCCTGAGGGCAGCAGCAGGGCTAAAGATGCTCTCAGAGTTTGGTTTTATAAGGACTTAATGACTTAATGGAACAGAACCCATCATGTTCTCCACCTTTATGTTGTATTTGTCATGGAAACCAGCATACGGTTTGGAGTTACCTGTTTATTTCAGCATTTGTTTTTAAAATCAGTTTTAAAGAGGGAAAGGTAATTGGACTCAACTGGCGGTTTTCACAAATAAAAAAAAACCCTCGATACCGCCAAGCTCAAAAACATGTGAGAAACTAAAATATAGAGGAGGAAAAATACGCATTTTAAGTCAAAATCTATTTGCTTTAGCACTTAATTCAATCGGTTAATGAAGACAGTCAAAGTCTTCAGAAAACTTGTACTTTCGATAAGCTGTATCTGAGATGCCCCACGTCTATCTCCTGCTGTTATTCTTGCGTATAACGATACTTAGAGCAGGCAAACGCCATTCAGGAGAATTTACACACAAGCTGACAGAAATGAGTGTTGATGGCTCTTTTCAAAAAATCAAGGAGTGCGCAGATACCCTCCTTACGTCTCGCAGATAAGCTTCTTCCCAGCTGTCTCTTTCCTCATTGAGCACCTTTGACTAAATCTTAAAAGCAATGTGAAAGCAAAAAACCCTGGTGCTCTGAGGATTTGGTTTGATATTCCTGTGCATATCTAATATCTTACAAGTTTTTGACTTTGCCCACATCAAGCGTTTACAAGTGGCCCTCCACAGGTTATTAAAACACCAGGAACAGTTGAAGATGAACATCAAAACAGTAGCAGTCTGTGTGGAATGGATTCCTGTGCCGTAAGTTGTAGAGCTGATCCTTTTTTTATTTTCACTGTCTGGTCGTCACACGAGGAGGCCGCGCGCCTGTGGAGCTCTCTGAATACTACAAAAACATCTATGTCTCATGCAAATATTAGTCCAATTTGATACTTTCTCTTCAAAACAATGCTCATGGTACTGAGAGAGAAAGCATATCTCTGACTTATTGTCATTATGCTGCACTGACTGTTATGCTATGAAGACTCTTCAAATGGTATTGTTCATGTCCTCCCTATTTATCAATGTATGTCGTACCCCATGAGGTGCACGAGATCGCTCCATCGATGTCGTCAGCTCCAAGCTATTGGGTTTGGACAGGCTGTTCATTGCTCAGGCTAGTGGACTGGAAGGAGCTAATTTGATTGACTCTGAACGTCAAGTTTCCATGCTGGAGGTCCAGGGTCCCCTGACAGTCTCGACGATCATGGTCAGTGAGCTCATCAGCGGCTAGTCAGGTAGCACCTGACATGTCAATGTCTAGAACAACAATACACGCTAACCTAAGCTAATGCCCAAAGTGATGGTGATTTGAATGAATGGAGCAGATTTAAATTTATGTGTGCAAATACATATCGTAATGACAGTTCTGAACCTAATGATTCCCCTGTGACCTCAGCTCAAACAAAGTCAATGTATTTGGACGTGTTATTTCAAAAGAATATAAATGATGTTGCCGTTCACTAGAAAGAACGTTATGTTTATAATAGTCAACTCATTAATAAAATAATAATAAAACACTTAAAAATGAATAAAAGAATAAACACCTGAACTGAAGCTAACCATCCACGCACCTAATTTACATTTTAAACAGAACAGAAATTGTCCCAGCAACAATAACAATATATATATATATATATATATATATATATATATATATATGTGTGCATAAGAAAGTGTGCATAGATGTGTGCATAGATGAGATTAATCGCGATCAATTGATTTGACAGCCCTAAACATTTTTTATATTTAACATATACAGGTATTTATAATTAAATATTACATACATTTCATTTAATAAATATACATAAATGTTTTTATTTAATAGGACAGTGAAAAACAACAGGAACGTAAAAGTAAGAAAGTGACATGACCTAGGCCAGGCTCAAACCCTGGTCCTATATATATATATATATATATATATATATACCCAAAAATGAATAAATCTGTCCAAACAACATTGGAGATATATATTATGTTTGGACAGATTTATTCATTTTTGGGTGAATTGTCCCTTTAAGTTAACATCAGTAGAGGCTGGTTTGGCTGATTCATACACTCACACTCATCTGTGATGTCATTTGTGATCTTATACACAGGTGTCATCTTAACACTCCCACTTTTCTATGTGTCAGCCACATTCATGCTCCTCTGTGCTTCATTTCTGCACCTGACATACATTATTTCACTACTCTCAGGCAGCCACGGTGATAATGAGTATATTGATTTCTTGACAAATCACAAGTGGCAAAAACAATGAGAAAGCTGCACATCCCCGAACTCCTGGCAGTCATATTTATGGTGAGAAGGACATGGTCGGGTCGCTCGTCCTGACAGAGGCATTCTTATTTGAGGCGGCACATCTCATCATCACATGAGTGCTTGTGAGGCAGATGATGGCTTCATAAACATGGAGAGCCAAACGCACTACTCCACAAATTGGTGTTGTGTAGTGACATCCCTCCCGTCTCTTGGCTGTCTGGTCTCTGGGATGCGGCCCTCAAAGGAGGTGTTGAAAAGTAAACAGCGCCTAGCTGGAAGGGAAACGAGTGCATTTACTTCCCACCTCGTGTATAGCTCATGTGGGAAGTCTGAGTGAAGACGGTCCCCGGTGGGCTTGCTGACGAACTAGGGGATTCTGCTGGGCCCCCATCCTTCTAGCACTCGACAAATAAATGGGAAACACTGTTGACAGCTGTTCACAATGATGTCGAAGAGAGGGAATTGCGTTAAAAGAGTGGCACTCCTGACATATTGTCCTGTCGTACAAAAAAAGCACATAAAAAAAAAGGGAGGAAAGCTATTTGAAGGTGCAGCGAGCAACAAGCTGTGTTTTTAATGCCGAATTCTGTGCAGCACAAATCCCTCCTCCCTGTCCACAATGCACTGTGGTGGCACTTCACAAAATAAAACAAGCAAGCATATTTGGAGAGCACACTCTGTGCCAGGGGTTTGATAAGAGGGGAATAATTGCTGCAAACCGAAGACCATTTAGTATGGCGTATAGCTGGAGGTAGGGTCCATCCTGAGTCAGTTTGCGTGTGTTAGATATTCTGTATTTAATTGAAGGGCCCACGTTACACTGGGGTGAGGCTAAGGGGAATTATTAAGCTTTAACCAGGGGACTTCTGGGAAAAGGACTCTAATCAGGAAGCAGGGGAGCAAGTGGAGGCTGATGAGAATTATGACGATTATGACATGTTAGCACATGTCTGTAGGACAAGTGGACAGACGATGAGTTAATCAGGGGCTAGATTAAATGGCTCCCATGCTGTCAGGAATCTACCCCCATTCTCCAGTCTCAACGTCTTCTTATTAGGGTCAGCATCTACCTTAATGACTTATGGATGAGTGTGTGTGTGTGTGTGTGTGTGTGTGTGTGTGTGTGTGTGTGTGTGTGTGTGTGTGTGTGTGTGTGTATGTATGTATGTATGTATATATAGTTGTTTGAATTATTTATCAATTGGTGCCTCACCAACAATGCATATCCATCATATTCAATGTACTAACACTTCTCTATTTACAAAAATAGTAACCGAGTTAAAGGGACAGTTTATACAAAAATAAAAATTGTCATACTTATTCTCATGTCATTCCCAAACCCGCATAAATTTCTTTCAGCTGCAGAAAACACACACACACAAAAAGAAAAAAAGTCTATGTTTGTATGCACAAAGAAAGCAGCATTCTTGAAAATTCTTCTGCTTTTGTGTTTTCTGACATGAGGATGAGTTAATAGGCTTTATGCTGGAAGTCACAGATTTTTGTTGCACAATACTTGTATGGCAGAACTTTCATTTTTGGGTAAACTATCCCATTAAGTGTGAAGGCCCATATCTTCACTGTAAAGCAACACTAATATTTAAGATCCCATATTACATTTGGAAAATGCGTGTTGTTCTTCCATTCTTTCAAATATTTTGTAAATACAAGCATAGTTACAATAAGCTTAGCTACGTTAGCCAGTTATTCAGTGATGATTTCTTTGCAATTCAGTTGATTTCATAATCCTTAACAATTGCTAACATGTTTACCATGTTTTGATCTTTAAAATCTACTCATTCAGTTTTCTGAATGTCTCTTCATTAGCCAGGCTCATGTGTTTCTTAGCATCAAGATAATAGATTGAACCATATGTTAATCCTCCATCGGAGGGAACAATACCCTTTGCGCTCGAATTTACTTTTTTCACCCTATCACTAATAAAGCCAACCTCCCTGCTGATGGAAAATTGTCAGTTTACCTCAAGCTACAGGGGGCTTAGCAATCAGGCCTTAAAAAAGCACTGACAGGTTAACCTGCTGTGCACAGGGGTCTCCAGGGACAGGCCTCCACTGCAGTTTTACATGCAACGCTTCTGTTTGCCAACGAGAGACTCACCACATAATAGAGTTGTTACCAGCCACTTGAGTTTAACCTTTGCAGACCCAAGGAAAAACTCACATGCTCTAAACTGCTGTACGCTCTTTAGTTCTAGCCTACTTTGTTTAGTTAAGCTACGTAGGCCACTATATTGTTAAGCAATGACAGGAAATGTCGCACAGGTGCATCTCAGTTTTGAGAACAAATGAAAGAATGGTTGATGTAACTGGATCTTATTAACATAAACATTAATCCTCTCACTACAAATATTCTAAATTTACAGAGATAACTTCTATAACCAAAATACGATTGTTAAATATCAAGTGTGCCAGTCTTAAACACTTCCTGTGCTGTAATCTACAACCTTTTACACAGTTTCTTACAACTGAATCCATTTAGCCATGGTCATGTCTTAGAAATGGGCTTTTAGTGGGACAGTTTAGGGTTTTCACAGCTTTTGTAGACAGTCTACAACAAAAGACAGCATAATGGCATGCTTGTTCAAGGTGAAGTGACGGGAACACGGCACTCAGAGGGCTCTTATTGTTCCTTCTCTGACAGGGGTGTCCAAAGTCAGTCCTGGAGGGTTTATAGTTTAGCCTCAACACACCTGCCAGGAAGTTTCAGCAGATATGGTCTTATTATTGGGAGATACAAGGGTTCGTGGCTCTACCATTGGATCACGTGTGCCTCGATAACCAATCCCATTACAGCCTTGACGTCATTGAATTTTGTGCAGAGCTGTCTGTTCGTGGATACCTAGAAAAGAATGAGATGTGGCGTAGACTGAATCATATCTTTTGCGCAATAGTCAGTAACTTCTCTTATAAAACAAGAAAAAAAATTCCGGTGTACACTCAAAAAATATATCAATCCAAAACTAATGTTTAAGAGCAAACACGTTGAAGATAAGCCGATGGGCTGTTCGAGTTATTAAATGAAAAGCCGGTTTCCCACAAAAGCAGTTTATTCAGCGTAGTGAAGCCTCTCCTCCATTGACATCCATTAAAAATAATTTTCTCTGGTCTCTTTCTCCTTCCCTGCATACCGTAGCATTAGTAGGCGTTACGCTTTTTTTTCCGCTAACCTTGGAGGCTTGTTCAAGTGGCTTTGTTTCTAGAATGCCTAGTGAGACCTTGATTATCTGGTTCAGGTGTGTTTAATTGGAGCTAAACTTTGCAGGACAGTGGCCCTCCTGCCTCCATAGATATCCATCAAAGACTTTATCATTACATCTATAAAACATTGTTAAAAGATGAAGTTCCTTTGTGAGACATTCATGCCTTATTCTGTATTTCATCCAGCCTGATGTGTATTGTAATATGCTTTTCCACGCTCAGCCACGAGTTTTCCTAATGACAATCATTGAGCATTACTAACGACTAGCCATTAGAGCCATAACCACAGAGCGTTCCAAACTCCTCCTGTGTAGCACAATGGATCTGCATCTATCTGGGATCTATCTGGTAGATAGCAGTAGAATTAACATTTATTGTTTGTGATAGATGTTTTAGCCGCAAAGGTGTGCGCTTTCATCAGACGTTTTCAGCTCTTAACAGATTTGACAGGCATTTGTTATCTTGATATCTCCTCAAATCTCTGGCGATAACGTTTGACGATGTCAGTTTAATTTCACTCTATCCGCTTTGACAGAATTATCATCTACTTTCTTGCATCAGACAGCCCTTGTGTAATGTCTCTCTCTGTTTTCCCCCCAGTTACCTTTACAAAATCTCACTTTCAGCATGATTGTTCAATCTACGACTTAAATACTCACAGGGCCACAGATTTTCTTAAAGTGTTTGACTGATCTCAACAGTAACAGCAGCATTTCCTAGAAAAAAACAGTCTTCCTAACAGACAGGAAATAAATGATAAAATGTATATTAATAATATAAAATTACAAGAAAGTCCCACTGTCAGCTAGTTCTAGATTAGCCATCATTCTAAACCTGTTTGAACACAAACAATGATATTTTGACAAATGTCTTAGTGTTTTTTTGTCATTCTTCAAAATATCTTCTTTCGTGTTTCACTAAAAAAAGAAAGTGATACAGGTGAGGAATGACACGAGAGCGAGTAAATGATAGATTTTTTTATTTTTGGGTGAACTATGTCTTTAAATTAATTTTTATTCTTCTTAGCCCAGCAGTTCCACCTAAACTGTCCTTGGATCTAATATAAATGTTCCTCATGACACCCGAGATCGCAGAAACAATGAGTCATTTTGACACTTTAGTGCGAAGCAAAGTACGAACAACTGGCTAATAAACACCTTCTCTTCCCTGCCATGTTGATCCAGTTGTTGATAGTGATTCCTAGGAATGTCTCCCCTGTGTGCAATTGTCTGTCACTTAATTAGCTTAAGTTTATCACCACATGTTCCTCAGGTGTGCGTGTGCATTTGCTGTGGTGTGTTAGCGTCTTTGTAAGTAGGTGTTTGCACACACATCACTTGTTAGTTGTTTATTTTTTAGCATGTGTATGTTTTTGTTTACGTGTAAAAGACCGAGGGGCTTGCCCACACGTTTGTCAATTGTCCTGATAGTGATTTTCCCCCCAGTTGTCATTGAAATGAATAGCACGTCAAAGTGAAAGCTGTGCTATTGTTGCAGTTTGTATTCAAGAACATATTAGAAAATATCTTTTATTAGCATCAGGTTGGTTGTATGGTATGGTTGGAGAACAGTGCGCACATATACATCACAAACAGAAATTAACCACAGAGACAGTTGATATTATACATTCTACTGTTCAAGTAAATTGATATGAAACTCTTTATATTAGACTTCAATTTTGTGGGCTTTAACCTGATGCTGTGCAGGGATATTCATTGCATCCTTTTAGTCAATTCATTTAATTAGCCCAGTCTTCTTGGGGTGCCTGCTAGTATCCCTCCGTGAACATGGCTTCCTTGGTCTGAAAAGTATAAACGTTGTCAGACGTGACCGAACCATATTTCCAATCCTCTCAATTCAGCCAATTACTGGTGCTTAACATATACACGGGGGGGGGGGGGGGATAGCCTTAGTCTGTCACTCACTGGGGTAACATGTTGCAATAGTCGGAATTTCTTTTTAATTTTGCGCACTGATGTCGACAATTGGTCAGACTTGTATTTATGAAAGTATTTTTTTTCTTCCGTTTTATTCTCCGTCCCTCCTTACTCTCTTTTCATCTTCGCTTTGGCTTCCCTGAGGAGCTCACTTGAAAAATGCGGCTCTTTTCATTGTGTGCGAGTGTGTGTTTCCCCCGTTTCTCATCTCCTCTCAGGTGGTGGTGAAAATGGCGGCCTATGGCTGGTCCTGTTTGGCTGGGCCGCCGCTAACAAAAGCCAGTGTAATATAGAGGCGGCCACAGAGGCCATGGGCCAGACGGGGAGCCCAAGCTGTGCCTCTGAAAGGGCCTGAGCCCGGCTGGTGTGGCGGCTTAAACATACTCCAAATTCAAACCCCCGGAAAACGAGAGGGAAAAAGAGAGAATGAAGGCTGAGGGAGAGAGAGAGACAGACAAAAAACGGGCGAGAAAGAGAAGGCGACTGTTGTTTGATATCCCACATTAGCTGGTGGTTTTTGCGGCTGGTGCGCGGGCGTAAATGTGGCTGGGGTGGCTGCCGCACAGATATCAAAGGGGGCCGACGGCGTCTGGCTGCGCTAGCGGCGGCTGCTGCAGGTGGCCCCTGGATTCAACCCTCACCACGGGGAGGCAGCTCAGCCCAGATAGAGATAGAGAAAGAGGGAGAGAGGGAGAAGGCAAATACAGGCTTGAAAAGAAAACAAGAGATTGAGAGAAGCTGTGGTCCGGAGGTTGGGCTGGGAGGTGGATGGTAAGAGAATTAAATTACTGAGCTCTTCATGCCCTGATCTGGTGGGCCACAAAAGAACCTTGAAAAACCAGGAGCCACAATAGAAATCTCAAAAATTAAGATGTTTTTGCAATGAAAACGTTAGTAATTGTTTTTTAATACTTTATGCCACAGATGTTTGTTCACACAAAGTCCATATTTTCATTGTCATGGCAGGGTGGATAAGGCTCTGGCACTGTTACTCCTGGTTATGGTGAGCTATAGATTATGGAAGGAATTGTGAGGAAGAATTAATTATTTAACAAAACTAGAAACAACAAAACCACAGCAGGGGGCAATGCAGCACACCAGAGAGAAGGACCGTTCTTATGTTAAGTGAGATTATTCTGCCTTGCTGAAATATGGTATGAAAATACCATATGAAAATGGCTGACGCCTCCAGACACTCGATGCATACTGAATACACTGCAATAAGATGCTCATGATATGCCTTTAGAGAGAGACTAAGAAGGTAAGTGATAATTACGCGATTAAAAAAAATAGACTGACAGATTTAATTTACTGGCTAAATAACTTAATTAGCATAATTAATATCTTAATATTTACATCATGATTTGAAAAGCTACCATTTAAAGGGATAGCTCACCCAAAAATGAAAATACTTTACTTACATTCAATGCCGTGTGACAAATTAAAATATTTTGAAGAATGGTATAAAGTCAGAATCAACATTTGACTCCATTGACTTTCATTGGATGGACAAAATAAATGTCATAATATTTCAAAATATCTTTTATAAGTCCTTAAAGTTTGAGACAATATGGGTGACAAAAAAAAACAACAGAATTTTAATATTTTGATGAACTATCCCTTTAATTAATTTAAATTTATAGAATTTTTTTTTGAGGTTTATCGAGTGGATTTGACAACAGGATCCAGGTACGGTAGATATTTTTTTTGGCAGCATTTCCATATCTCAGAAAAAAGCTGTTAATTAGGGTTATTTACGTTAATTGTGTGTTGGAACCTAATGTCATACCAATCATACATGCTCTTCCATCACAGCTGTGCTCTCCTCAAAAGGCTGAATAACAGACACTGTAAAATTTCCTCTGCAAATATTTATAAAGTCTCATATCACAGCTCAGAATTCGGGCAGAGACATATTTTCCTAATATATCCAAATATTTCCACAGTGTGCAACATTGAGTCTATTGATTTGTGGCTGGGTGGAATCTAAAAATTTAAGAATTGTTGGCCACATTTCCAAATCATTCCTCATTCACATACAGTGGTTTTGTCTCGTTTCTCTCTTTACTTAGTCTGCAATTTATGGTCCTTGTGAAGGTTTAGTAATTCGTAATTGTTTGGCATTATTTTCTGTCACGTTTTAATTATGTACTAAATTGGTGAGAATTCAGCCTAGTGAAAGAAGTTGTATTGCATTTGTATTTTCTTTTTTTTCCTCGCTTGCATTATTGTAAGCCACTGGCAGATGGATCTCATTATCAAAGGTCACACAAAATCCTGATTAGATTATCAAAAGGTGACAATTGTTCTTTATATAGCAGCAAAAATATTTGATCTAAAT
This sequence comes from Rutilus rutilus, assembly GCF_951802725.1. NCBI lineage: Eukaryota > Metazoa > Chordata > Actinopteri > Cypriniformes > Leuciscidae > Rutilus > Rutilus rutilus. The sequence continues at coordinate 14,723,816 of NC_140215.1, read as the reverse complement.
CATACAGATGGTCCAGTTCACACGTTTATGCTGGAATATTATATCTAATTGTGCAGGCAACAGTTTATTCAAACAGGGGTTTTTCTCATTAGATTAAAAGAATGCTGTTAGACGTCACAAAATAGTTGTGTTATTCTGACTCGTCTTGCCGTTTCATTTGATAAAATAAGCGTCAGGTCAATCCTTCACACGCTAACAGACTTGAATAGAGTTTTACGGTTGCACGCTCATTGCAGGCTGTAATACCTGGCTTTCTGCATTAACCTTTTACAGTGATATTTAATTAAAGGTTTAAAGGGCACCCAACACCTGCACCATACTCTGAATGCAGCCTCCGCCGCTAAGTGACGGCACGACAGAGGAGTGTGGCAATTAGCATGACCTTAAAACCGGCACGGACGCTCTCTTTCCCATGCTGTGCAGAGCCTTGCCTGCCCCATGGCATGCTGGGGTGATCGAGATGGCCCCCAAGCTGACACGCTCCCCTGCAGCAGTGAGTGGAACTAGCCCAGGGGTCACTGGGGCAGCTAAGGGCCTGTGGGAGGAGGTGGGAGAAGCCTAAACTTAAAATTAACATCACTTGAATTTGTCTGAGGTAAATCTAGCAGTAAGGCGAGTTTGAGGGTCATGTAGGCCTATCACAGTTGATTAATGTTGTTTTTAGATGGCAATGAGAGGCCAAGTCAGGCTAGTTTCGGTGCAACTCATTCAGAGCACGAATTTAAAGGGACAGTTGACAGATTAAACATTCTATCATCATTTTCTCAACCACATGTTGTTTCAAACCTGTATTACTTTCATTCTTCTGTGAAGCACATAAAAGATATTTAGAAAAATGTCACAGTATAATATTTTTTTTTGTCCATACGATGAAAATCAATAGTTCAATGTTGTTTTAGCAATGTTGCATTGACATTCATATGGGCTCATGCTGGGTTGTTTTAACCCAATGTTGGGTCAAATATGGACTAACCCAACGTTGGGTTACAAAATGCAGTTTAAAAATGGACAAAAATGCAATTAAAAAATGGACAAATTGCATTGGTTACATTAAAAATGTAACCCAACGGCTGGGTTTGTCCATTTTTTAATTGCATTTTTAACCCAACGTTGGGTTAGTCCATATTTGACCCAACATTGGGTTAAAACAACCCAGCATTTTTTAGAGTAGAATATCCACATTTGTGTTCAACAGAGAAAATAGTCTCGACAAGAGGGTGAGTAATACAATGACAGAATTTTCCTTTTTGGATGAACTATCCGTTTAATTCGGGAGGCAGTGAATTCAATTTACAGCTTAAAATAAAAATCTGCCAAGAAATGTATGTGCAAATTTGACAGTCACTAAATTATAGTACATTAATGAAGTGGAATCTGCCACTACTGCTGGTTTGATGTTCATGCAAAAGCATCCCCCTCACACACACACAACTGCCCCCACCCACCACTGCAACCCCCTGCCAGGTCAGGAGCTCTGGTAGACCCTGGGCTAGCCCAGCCAAGGGATCATGCTGTGCTAATATTTCTGTTAGCTTGAATGCCTCACTGAGATGTTGTTTATTTGGATTAGCAAGTTGTTTTTATCAAAATCAATACGTGGCGCAGGAATGGGAAAGCAATGATTGAAATGCAAGGCTTAGCATCGGGATAATGCACCAATCTGTCTTGACATGAAGAGGATGTGTTGACATTGGTGTGGTGGAGCGGATAGGCTAAGAGCAGGTGAAAGCAAATGAAGAGAGAAAGAAGACAGTTTGCTGCTCTTTCAAGCGTACCTTGCATCTGCAAAAGATAGATGTCTACATTTGCCAGACTAAAAACAAAAAAAATAGTGTCACACACTTTACAGTCTTACTTCCAAATAATATATATATATAGGCCTACAACCGGCAGTTAGCATCACACTGGTTCCCTCAACTAGGATTTTTCCACAGGCTTTGGGATTATTGCAAAAAACAAGCTCTGTGATCAACAAAAGTTTATGATACTTTAACACGTTTTGTCCATCAAGATGATTTTCACAAATCGCCACAGTCGCCAGAAGTAAAAAGCTAAAGGATGTCTATAAACGAACTACACGAGTTCCACAACTTCATTGTACGTGAATTTCCTAAGCTTCCAAAAACTCTGTTTTTATCTAAAAAACATTTTTCCAGAAAGGTTGAGTTAGAATATATAAGAGTACAATCATAAGCATAACAAGGTTGTAAAAGTGGAGTTTACCTGTACGTAATGATGACGTTTAATCTCCACGACTGCCTCTGTAGCCCCATTTAGCCACTTGTCAGAAACCACCTTTTCAAGACACATAACAGCTTTAAAAAAAAATCACGAGTGGGGTAATACTGATATATTTATGCCGTAGAATAAAACGTTAACTTGTGTTAACCACAGACCTTCTTTTAGCCAGTACAAATGGGATATTGATGTTACACAACAGGTCAATAAATACAAAGTTAATATTGTGTTATAGCCTATTTTAGGCACAGTATTTACTGTTTTGTTATGGTCTAAATTTTGCCAACAGAAATATTACCTGTAAAGCCAGAGCAGAACTGTTGTGCGTCTCCGAGCAACACATTTCTGAATGAATCCGCAAATGAATGAATGAATTCAGAATGTGCAAATCAATCGGTAAACCAATTATTTAATGGTCATTCATAAAGAGAGCCATTTACTTAATTCCTGAATGAATCAGCCGTTTGAACGAATCGAACGAATGAATGACTCAATGACTTACTCATTTAGACATTTTCTGACACCTACTGGCAGTTTTAGTTTCTTATTTAAAGTATCACTTTATAAAAAATTAAAAAATAAACATATTTTGGGGATAGTTTGCCCAAAAATTTAAATTCTGTTTATTTACATTTACTCACCCTCATGTCATTTCAAACCTGTATGACTTTTTTTTTTTCTTTTGCGGAACATAAGATGATATTTTGAATAATGTTGGTAACCAAACCATCTCTGGTCTGTAAATATATTTAAATAACAATTCAGACGCAGCTTGTGAAAAAATAGATAAATGAAATCAAGGCCGTTGTAGCCTAAACATTTATGTGTAATAAATTCTATGTTGAATCAAATCAAATATTTCTTTCTAAAACTACTTTTTATACTTTTCATTAAACGCAATAATGACTTTAGAATTATCTTTTGGGGATAATTTCTCAGCCAAATTTGATGTGTGATTAATTTGCAATTAATTAATTAATTAATCGGCACATCATGTAGTTGATTAGGTAAAAAAAAGAAAAAATGAATTGCTTGACAGCTCTAATATATACAACTCCTTGCTTGTAGTGAAGTTGTTAACTTAGTAATGGCTCTGAATGATTCCCTGACTCAGTGTGTCTGATTCAAAGTGAGTTTGAGAATCTTCTTGACTGACAGCTTTACAAGAATCATTCAAAGTGACTTTTCAATTACTGTTGCAGATTTATTTTTTTTGTCATATTTACAGCTATTTTTGTCACAGTCTGAAGTCCTGACGCTAGTCCAACAATGTTTTCTAGCACTGCACGGATTTGTATGATTTCAATTAAAGCTTGGCTAAAATCTCTTTTTCCCATGTGTAGTGAAACTCTGGATGCCAAAATATTACACATATTACAAAGTACTGTTGCAATGAGTGAACGCAAAACCCTCTGTCCCAGAGGAACAGGTCTGTTCTGCTAATCAATTCGATACAAATTAAAACACTCAGCAAAATGACACAAACTTTGATCTGTGCTGGTCGTGAGGACGTACGCCAAAACTAAGAAAGAAAAGGAAATGCGTGGCAGAACGGAATCAGTATTGTTTTAGAATAAACATGAAGGCGAAACAGCTTTCCGCGGATCACTTATCGTTTCACAGCACCATGGGACAAGCTAATGAAATGTCATCAGAGCTAAATGGAAGCTAAGTGGAGGGGAAAGAGTTGAATATTCACGTTCATTTATTTTAGATGACAGCTGGGGGAGCCCAGTCATTCATCACACATTGATATTCATTGCATTCTGCAACCCTCTCCTCCCCTCCTTCGTCCTCTGCCATGACAATCAACAGCCTTAGCACCTTTTGTTTTAATTTAATTAAAGGTGTGATTGCCAGGTTGAAAACTTCATTTGCACACATGCAGAGGAGAAAAAAGAAATAGGAAGGGTCAAAAGGAGGAAAGAAAGAACAATTCGTCCAAACTAATAGAAAATTGGTCAAAAGGGCACAAGGGTCAATGACATAAAATAAAAAAATATAAAAAAATTACATTACATTTTCATAAGTTAAGAAAAAAATTATTTAATGACTTTAAAATGTCATTTTAATCATTAGTTTAAGAAAATGTCATGTGTAATGTAAATTGCAAAATGTATACCATCAATTCATAAATATAGTTTTCTTCCCTCAAGTTATTGGGGAGTCACACAACATGACATTATACAACCAGAACCTATTATTTATATATATTTTTTTTTTTTCATTATTATATCAGAAAAGTTGTATAACCTTGACATTTTGACTTGCACCAAAAAATATTAAAATTAACAAAAAGAAAATATATAATAATCTAAATCTTAGAAGAGGTGTATTCAAGTATACATGGAAAATTCATTTTTAAACAACAAAAATAATATTAGTGCCATGCCTTTAGCCCAAAACAAAAGGAACATCACATTTGTTCCCTGGTTAGAAAAAAAAACAAAAAAAAGTAACTGTGGTCCTGCAATGGTGCTTGAATACAGATGCACACTCCATGCACGACAAAGGTGCAGCAGGTAGGGAATAATGAGTTGATTTGAGATTCAGTCCTGGTTCTCCTCTCTGCTCAGGCCCCCAGGCTTCACTCTCTCTCTTCCTCATCTCAGCTAGCTGTACAGTAGGACAAGCTTATCTTGAGAGGGACCTCTGTGCAGCCAAAGGCTCCTGGCCTGCCCTGATTAAAGGAGCACAGCTTTTTACCCATGCTGAGGCTAGATCAATGCTGAGATGCTTTCAGCCTGCCTATATGAATTTCAATTTTTCCATATCTTAGTTCTCGCCTTGTTGCACTGTTAGAGCATTATTAGGGGAGCTGGTCCTAGTCAAGCTGTGTGCCATTAAGCAAATGAAGCTGGCCTGGTGAGGATGAGTGGCGTCTTGTTCTCTTTTCTTTTTAACAGGGCACTAAAGAGCTCTGTCATCTTTATCTTTTATCTCAGAGCTCACCGGTGCTTCTTTCATCCGATGACCTGAAGATGTGGAGTAGCAAAGGAGTAGAGGCTCTATTTGTATGCTTTCCCATGAGTCATTCTATTTAACATTTAGCTGTGGCTATACCCAATAAACTGCACTTACAAAACGAAAATGGCTGATCAATTCGTGTGTTAATGAAGTCAATGGCCTGACTGGTAACGCCAATCATAAGACAATTGCAATGACAATAGTCCTAGTCAAATACAAGGTCACTTGCTTGCTAAACATTCCTACTAACAAGAGGCAAATCTTTTCCTAATGGAGTACATGCTGTGTTGTTCAAACCACAAGCACTATTATGGTGGTAAGGCTGTCCAAGGTTTGCCTTCAACTGTTGGTTAACAGGTTGGGAACAAAAAACTAGTGGTTTAGGTCCATTTACATATTGTATTATCATCCGTTTTGGGTGATACAATCTCAAGTGGTCAGCTCTAAATACAGGTGTAAATGGGGTCCAAAACATTTGTTATCTGAAACTCAAACCACATTTTAAGCTTGTATTTTCCTATTGAAAACACTATGGAATTAACATATCACCCCCTTCCTCTAGTCATGTGTTTTTCGACACGAGAGAAAGACAAACTGTCAATCACATGAGATCACAGCAATAGCAAACCACAACAATCCAAATGGCTGACAACAATACAATTAATTCCTGATGGACAAAATAAAGTCCTGAGGCCTGCCCTACATTTTGTTTTGTTTGAAAAGCCATTTCACTCAGATACACATCACAATAGTGAAGAAAAGACCTTTGCAACTTCCATTTTATGTTGACTTAAATATAGCAAACATCACAGATATCAATCAATCAACCATCGAGTTAAAAAAAAAGGTCTGACCACAAAATTTGGAAAATCCTACATGCACATTAAAGGATTAGTTCACTTTAAAATGAAAATTAGCCCATGATTTACTCACCCTCAAGCCATCCTAGGTGTATATGACTATGACTTTCTTCTTTCAGGCGAATGGGAGTTATATCAAAAAATATTCTGGCTCTTCCAAGTTTTATAATGGCAGTAGATTGCAACCAACAGATTGAAGCTCAAAAACGTGCATCCATCCATCGTAAACGAACTCCAAATGGCTCCTGTGGGTTAATAAAGGTCATCTGAACCAAAACGATGAGTTTGTGTAAGAAAAAAAAAAAAAATGTACACGTCACAAAGTCAAATTCTAGCTTCCGGCCAAATGGCCATACGCAGTGTACTTGCCCCAATGCGCAATTTACGAAATTTATGACGTCAGAAGTGGCATAGTGCATCATGGCGAAGTAAATATCAGCAGTCCGTCGCATTACTTGCATAAGTTGTGCTTTATACTTAAAGGAAGACACCGACTTTTTGGGACTTTAGCTTATTCACCGTATCCCCCAGAGTTAGATAAGTCCATACATACCCTTTTCATCTCCGTGTGTGCCGTAACTCTGTCTGACGCACCCACTGCTAGCCTAGCTTAGCACAAAGACTGGAGGTAAACGGCTCCAGCTAGCATACTGCAATAAGTGAAAAAATGACGCCAACGATTTGTATAGTCACAGCGTGTGCAAATAACAAGGTCACATGAGACACAGCCATCTTCTAACCGTATACATACTGGGAACTATATTCTCAGAAGGCGAAGCACAGCTACTTCTGCGGAGTGATTTACTCCAACTCTGAGTGAACTCTCCGCTCCTCACCACAGGGATTCTCAGGTGCTGCGAGCAAATCACTCAAGTAGCAGTGCTTCGCCTTCTGAGAATATAGTTCCCAATATGTATATGGTTAGAAGATCAGATGGCTGTGTCCATGGGAGTCAGTCTGGTTTGAAATGTGCTGGGGACAGAGACGCATTCGGAAGTGCATTTTCAGAAGTGCTGGGTACAATGATGCATAAATTTTTTTTTTTCTCTTTTGCGCAGGTCATGTTTTGAAAGACGATGTCCTGTAACTTACTAATGTAAATAAATAAAAATGTTTAATAAACAAGTGTTGCTAACACAATGCTAAATCATAAATCAGATGTATGTACAATAACATTACGATGTCCAGCAATCAATTTAAATAGTTCATTGGGTTTAATTTGTCGTTTAATGTACATTGAGTTTAATTTGTCGTTTAATGGGGTCTAATTTATGTTGTTAGTGCTGAGAATTTTCACATGAATAAAAAAATAGATCCGACAATTTTAAGTGTGTATTTAATGGTCAGTGGCAGAACTTTTTCCAAGCGTGTCAGAGGTTCTGGGTTCTAATCCACACTCCTAGGCTATAGTTTTTTTTTTTTTTTTTTTACGGATAATAAACAAAGTTACAACTTATCAAAAAGAGTGCAGGCAACCCCAAACATGGTAATGGTGTTTAGTGTTTTGGTATAGGCCTACTATACTCTGTGGTAGGAAAATGTAGCCTTACCTGCAGCACAGGGGTTAACAAGCTGCACGTAGAAGTATCGAACCTTCTTCGTCGCTGACAGGATGCACGGAGTGCACAAGAGTGTGTGGGCCAGTACTTCCGGTGAAAACTTCCGGTGATCGGACAGCGAGAGCGAGACACAACAGCGACCGAGTTCCATTACCAGAGAGATAATTTTTCACAAGGAGTGTTTTTAGGATTCAAGAGAAGCGACTTGCCTTTCAGAGGGTGACAGCCTCAGCACTTCCGTTATGTACCGTTTCGTCATGTTACAACAAAGAAGTCAGCATTCATGCATTCCCCGTTGACGCTGCGGTACGGACTGAGTGGATGCAGAAGATCCGGAGGGATGACTTCAACCCGACCAAATTTTTAAATGCTTATAATTTTCAGCGTATTTCACCTGTGCCTTTCTATGCTTTCTATTGCTGCATTTATTTTGTGCAAGTGAGATGAGTAAAGAGCATCTGTTTCATAAATCATATCTGTCTGGTGTTTATAAGCAGCACAAACAGTATTTTACTACGTGTAAAATACACAAACTTAGCTATATTAAATTGTTTGTGGTAACTACAGTTAAAAATGTAAAATATGTGATGATATTGATTGAGCAATTGATGTAAGTATAAAATATATGCACAGAATTTAGAAAATAGTATTTATAGAGATACATTTAGCCTATCACAGGACAAACGTGTGAATGCTAACTATATTTACAGTAGGCATAATTGTAATTGCCTATGCTGCAGCATGAGTCCAAAACAATCTTCTGTCCATGAACAGTTGTATTTCATTCATTAATCTGACTATAGCCTATGCAGCATCCGCATTAATTGCCATTGGCTCGTGTGATAGTAATATGGATCTTAGTAGAAGGCTATTTTAAGTGATATAGCGAAACCGAAACCGGAAGTGTCTCAGCACACTCGTTGATCGGAAATCAAACATGGCGGCAACGTGCAACTAGCCAATTATATAAGGTAGGCTAAATAATTGTAGGTAAATAGTTAATCCTGCCATCTCTTTGTTTCCAAAAGTATCGCGGTAATACGAAGTGAGAAAGCACTCCAAAGATTTCAGAGAGTAACTGTATGAATTTCTCAGACTGAATCGCGAACCGATTCAGATCGTTATGCTATTCCAATTCGACTCAAAAGAGTGAAAGCTTGTTCGACTTGAATCTGCGCTGCACAGACCGATCAATTTATGATATCAAAGTACCGCGAGAGCGATTCAAAAGCATACGGAGCTGTCTGCTCTCTAATCGTTCTCGCGGTACTTTGATGTCATTTACCGATCGGTCTGTGCAGCCCCGGTTCAAGTCGAACAAGCCTTGATTCTTTCAGGAATCGGAAATCGTTAGTTTTTAGTAGGGATGGGGAAATGAAGCCTCATGAATCACTGAGGCTTTCCCCTGACTGTTCCGGGAAAAGATTCAAAGCTTCGAGAGTGTCGAGAACAGCGCTGAGAACAGCGCCATCTGGCGCTTATTTAAAATAAAGCAGCCAGAAGCCTGTTTTAGAAGCTCTGGCAGATGAAGCAACCACAACACACTCCATAGTTTCAATGTTATGTGTACAAATAAAAGCCTTACATGTTTGTGTTTGATTTGTTCATTAAAAAAAAAATCATTTTCCCATTAAAGTGTGACAATAAAATATAATAGCTTATAAGCTTATGATTCAATAAAATTTAATGTAGGCCTACTCTCTCTCTCTCTCTCTCTCTCTCTCTCTCTCTCTCTCTCTCTCTCTCTCTCTCTCTTTCTTTCCACACACACACACACACAATGAATAAGGACATTGTCTGATAGGATCATCTGTTATTAAATGTCAATATCAATAATTGAAAATATCAACCAGACTGAGGCAACAATGACTCGTTAAATACGATCTGAAGTTCGAGCCTTATGACACCCGAAGCGAAACACGCACGTGACTGGACAGAAAGTGAGGCTTCGTTTGTCATCGGTCACGTGACTCTAGTAAACCGACACACGCCTCGATACGGGGCTTCACTAGAAATTGTGTCGCTTATGTGATACGCGCATCGAAGCTTCAGTGTCATATGTAACATCACTAGTTTTTAGTTCAGATAAAAAAATAAAAAAAACTCCCCGAGGCCAAGCACTCTCATTTGGATCAAATACTTTTTTTGGAGTGTAAAATGACATAAATGTTAGAATACTTGGCTCTGTTTTTGCTTCCTAGTTCAACAAGTGAGATTAGCATTGTGGCAAACATTGTATGAAATGAGGCAAGCACAGCTTTTGAAACTGGAGTTTGTCAAACTGTGAGTACAATGGAAAGTATTTCAATATGGAAAATCACCGGCTTAAAAAGTTATTCATATAATGAAAGGATTTTTCCTAAAGGCCTAGCAGTTACAAACGACTGCCAGATTTTTGTCTGCCACAAAATATCATGATATTGAGTCTGATACACTAACTGTTGATTTTTTTTATATTTAATGCATGGGTATACTTTCTTGGTGAATGCATAGATTGTTCTGTCAAGTGCAGCTTTGAAACTAATCCTATCTATCTATCTATCTATCTATCTATCTATCTATCAATTTATTATAATTATACTTTCTAATTCTATATTTAATTCTACATCCTATTTGCTAGCTCAATTCAAATTCAGATATTGACTTTAAAAGCCATTCTCAATTTAGTTCTGAATTGTACACAACCCTGATGGAGACACCTGTTGTCTGCAGCTGCAGTCTTTGGCCGATGGCCCGACTTCTAGGTTAATTTGGTCTGGCTTCTCACATCTTAACCAAGTATGCTGTCCAACCTCCCAGCAGTCTAAAGGGAACCTGGACTCAGGTCAAGCCCTCAGCAGTTTAGTTGTGGAAATCCTCACCACTGCTCTTGACATATGTTAAAAAGGCCATTTTCATCTATTGTCCAGAGAAAAGCAGGAGGAAAGGACTCTCTGTAGCAGTAAATAACTGTAAACATCCAGTTAATAGAGGCTCTTTTGTGTTTCCTGGCCATGGTTGTTAACTTGTTATATCTGGCTTTTATGTTAATAATCAGACACTCACCATCTATGCCAGCTTTTCGTATGCGCATTCGCTATTTTGACGAGCTTGTTGAAAAGGGGGCGAATCTCCAAAAAAGGGGAGGGGTATCTTTGCCTCTGTTACCTGAGGGGATTTTACCCCACCCTGCCCAATTTTCACCTACCTCTGTTTACTCGCAGTCCCCTCTGTATGTCACAACATTTACATGTCTTTCCTTTTGCTTCAATTTGTATGTGTTAGATAAGAAAAAAAATTGAGGCATGAAAAAAAAAAGCCTTAAAGAAGAGCAGTCCCCCTGCAACCATGAAACCCCTCTGCTGGCCAGCCAATGGCTATTCAAGGCAGAACAAACAAAAATCAAATGGGCGCTATGCTTTTAGCTTTTCATTCTAGCCGCAAAAGTTTCCAGCTGCTTCCATAATTATTACCTTTTAAAGAGTAGGAAAATGGCGGGTTAATTCACACAGTGGCTTTCTCTATCTTTTTTGTCTCTTTCTCCCTTACTCCCTGCCTCATTCTCTCCTTCCTCCACTCTCCACCCCAAACCAAAACAGGTAAGCTCTACTGTTAAATGAAGGCCTTTTTTAGTTGTAATTTGGTTTGAAAACCCTCTGGCCTGCCCAGATTATTCTTAGTCGGCTCTCTGTTTCCTGTCGGTAAGAAGGAGGTGCACCTTGTGCACAGGGAGAGGAACAATACGGCCTTGTCCCAGGTTCCTCTGGCCCCCTGCTCTGCTTGTCAGTCTGTAATTGTCATGCAAGCCCTCCTCTGGAAACAAAAGGCCTCGATGGGCTTTGTGGCCCACCAGGACCCCAGCATTGTTATTGAGTCCCCTGTGAGTATTTGCTCTTGAGTTTCTCAACCTGTAAGACCTTGATGCCAATGGTTTTGTTAATCTGTCGTATAGTACTTAAGTACGTGATCTAGTTTGAGTTGTACCACCATGTGGGGTTGATTTACATCAAAATTGATAAAAAAAAAAGCCACAGTAAGTAACAATAAGGTGCATTATGAGGTTGGCGTACGACGGAGGGTGTGTATCTGGAATGTCCTGTAATTGTATTAGTTTGCTTACTATATCATTGTGTATTTAAGGGGGTTTGGGGGTCAGTACATGTACATGGGGAGACATAGCTCTGCGTTATTGTTAAAGCCTGGGTGATGGATGGCTGTGGTCGCACATGATCCCAGCCCCTGCTGGAGAGGGCATGGAACAACTCAGCTTCATATTGTCCTTGTTCTGTGTGACAATGGGCCACTTGTGGGTCTGACACTCATCACCTGTTAGTCAGCCTCATTCGTATGAAAATACTACCCTGCCACAGTTCCAGCACTGTAGGTGCTTTTTCCTTCAGGCCTCTATGTGTATTTAGACAATGGTGGCCATCACAAAGTGACACTTGTAATTAAGAGCTTTTCATATCAAGCAGAGGTCGATGTCTTTCAGAGATAGAATACATTCAGCCGCCGACTGACCTACTAAAGTTATAGACAAACTAGATGTTACTTGATGAGTTTCACTTATTATTATTTCAATATTTTTAGAATATGATTATGTAGGTATAGTTTAGCTAAACAAATACTGTAATATTAATCAAATAAATACAATAGGACAAATGTATGTTTGTTGATTGTATTTATTTTATTAATGCTATAGAATCTAAACAACTGTACCTAAGAAATGACATCATAATAATTACAATAACAATTACAATTATTATTATTGCATATATTTGATAGCTTGTGCTTCTTGAATTTATGGTCCCTTTATATACAGAAAAAAAAGAAACGGTATATTCAAGCAAAACATATTATGTATTATAATGTGTTACTTTATATTTGTGTAGATATTTGGTAAATCTATGCAATAATGATATTTATTATGATCTCCTATAGGTCTCCAAGGGGTCTGAAAGTCTTGCATGCGGCTTTCATAAAAGGAAACATCTGCTTGTAATAGTGGTCCTGCTCCAGCGAGGCTGAGGGGAGTCAGGCTGGCTGAGGTGACTGACAGCTTCCCTGGCCCTGTTGTGCCTGGCAGATGTGGAGGTGTCACAGTAGTGATGAATTGTTTACACTCACCTGTCGGACACGTCCTTCAGAGTCGGGGGGATAGGCCCGAGCGACGGGAAAGGGGTGGCGGCACTGCCACAGGGTCAACAATATCTTCAGGTGCGTGTATGAACAACCGCGGAAAACGTGTCAAACATGGATGTTCACACAGCAACATTCACAGGTGTGGGGATTTTCAGTGAGGGCAGGTGTTTGCTATGTTTTGGATATATGCTTGGTGTGTGTCTGTTTTGTCTCAGTGCTGCCGGTGCGCACTGAATGGCTTGTGTCCTACGGCGTAATTAAATTCTTTTGTGAGGACGGAAGTGTTTTTGCAAATGGAGTGTATTTTGCACAACTTTTCATATTCCTGGTGAGAAAATTAGCATGTTAATGAGCACGTTGTTTACTCAAAAAATGTGAGGGAGATTTTTGTTCTCTTATATTTCTCCCTGCTCGTACAATATTCAAAAATAAACCACAAAAAGAGGAAATAAAATATTCAACTACGATTCCATGACAGCTAGCGAGCACTATTTTGAATGGGCCAAACCCACAGCGTGTTCCTCCACGCCAGAGCGACTAAACGAAGCCGTTACGCTGTCCAGTACGAGCATGAGTAATACAGTAATATGCCGTGACAAAAAACAGAACAACAGTATTCAGTTTGACAGACAGCTCAATTAAGATGACGTCCGCCTGATTAGAATCTCTCCCAAACCCATATTTACTTGATTCTGGTGTGTCATATCACTACGGCCCGATCGTACAGCGAGCGATGACAACCATCATGTTTTAATCCTCTGCATCACTCCAGAGTCATACGCTATTCCATTTTAACTGCTTCTGCCTGGGCTATTCTCCCCATTGTTGATTTATTCATTATTAACAACCATTCCCCCCTTTCAGATCAATGTTGCAAAGCGGCCCCCTGAAAATGTGGACGGGAGCTCTCTTCAAAGTGGCCATGCTCGAGTATTCAGCCATCTGTGCTCAGACGCACAGCAGTATCTGCATTAAATAGCCCCCTTAGTAACAAGCCACGGAAAAGCTATCTGCTCCGTGAGACGTTCAAACCTCATTGACTGTGAAGGGAGACGCATCAAAACTATTCTGTGTTGCTATGGCAATGGAGACCTCAATAAGTTAATCTTTGCCATTTTTTTCTCCTTTTTTGTGCCAGGCTCAGTGGTAGTCAAACATGTGTGAGTGTGTGTGTGTGTGTGTTGCCCTATTCAGATTCACTGAATGACTGGCTATTTGGCGATTTCCATCTAGAAACGACTCAATATATATATAGAACTTGTGATTTTAAATACATTTAAGTCCTACAGTTGTGCTGGTTTACAAGTATAGTATTGTAAATAGCATCTTTGAGTAGAATGACTGTTGGAATACAAATGTGGCTGTGTATGATTGAAGCACGGCGGAGTTTGATCAGATGTGCTTCGAGGAAAGTTTCCTTTGATCCGATCGCTACCAGGGTGAACAGAGTGAAGTCGTGAATGGACGTACACTCAGGGAATATCAATGCATCGCTAATCGTCTCAGCCCCTGACTGCCTGCTAGCATGTGCTAATTCACAACGTAGCTCAGAAAATGGGCTGAAAACCTGAACCTCAAATTTCACATTTCATAATTTTCAAAATACCTAGACTTGCGTTCAAATGCCATCTGACGGCTGACAGTGATGAGGCTGTGATTTTAAATATCATAACGTGCTAATGCACAGCTCGTGAAAGCTGGGATTTATTGCTTTTCTAATCATTCCGAGTGTTCTTAGCTGTCGTGATGTGTTGCGGCCTCTGTCGAACACAGCTGCGCTAATGTAATTCTGCTGAGATGAAAGGGACCGGCTGGGAAGTGTGGTTTACTGTTGCTGTGAAACATGGACAGAACGTAGCCAATTAGATCTGCTAAAGTGACATGATCAAGCAGAAATACTGTGTGTGGCTTTTTTAATGGCTGAAGTCGGCTCTGATGCCGGATCACTTTAATGGCTGCCATATGCCATGTTTGGTTTGGCTGGTTTCCCGCAAGATGTTGTGCTTGTGTTTTGCGGCTTTTAGGATTGTCAAGATTTCTCTCATGTCATGTTTAATGTTTCTCACTGCTGTTTGTGAATATGGACGGACACCTCACATGTCATTGTGACAAGCACACACCAGTCTTGAATGGATTTTCCGACCGTTTCTTAAGAATAAAGACTTTCAGCAGTGAAAAAAAAAAAAAAACATGATCACAGAGAGTTTCTACTTTTGTCATTTATTTTAAACATGACACAATTCATGGTTTAAAGGTTTAGTTCACCCCAAATGAAAAATTTGTCATCATTTAATCACCCTCATGTTGATTCAAACCTGTATGACTTTCTTTTTTCAAAAAAAAAATAAACATGTTTTGAAGAATGTTGGTAACCCAAACATTTTGGCAACCATTGACTTCCATAATATGAAGAAAAAAAAAGAAAGAAAAAAAAGATCTTTTATGTTCTATAGAAGAAAGAAATGTATACATTTTTGGAGCAACGTGGTGGTCAGTAAATTATGACCAAATTTTCATTTTTCATCCTTTTAAATTCTGACAGCGATACAAGTGCACTCAAAAGGGTCAGCGCCACTCGAGAGTGTGTATTTGTTTTGTGGAGTAAGAGCAAAGAACCCCATTTGCAACATAAGTGCCAGGTAAATACATTTGATATTATGGCCCCTGCCTCTTGAGGGTGGGGGGTTCATCAGCCCCCTTGCCCCATTGTGCCCTATTTAAAAGGGTTTGTCATGAATGTGAGAGAGCCTCTTTTCCCCTACTGCTCTCCCCTGGAAATGGAGATGTAATGACATTTGCAGCTAAAAGGAGCTCATTCACAGTTTGTACAGTTTAAGAATTCAAATGAAGTGTTTTCTCGTGCTGTATTGCCTGAAGGAGCAGTCGAGAGAGGAAAGCAGATTTCTGAGGATTACTTCTCCAGGTTCCCTTTATTATGTTACGAGTCTGTAGTAAATGGGGATGAGGGAAAAGTGAGTTAAAGTAAAGGTTGTGTGTTGGGGAGGGGGCATGTATCCACCTCTGCAGGGCCTCAATGGCATGATAACAGTGGTATTGGACACAGTTTACACACACACACACACACACACACACACACAGACACACAAATGCCAGAGTGTGCTGCAATGTGGTTGTTCACAGTTATTGGCAGTAAAACACCTGTTTTCAGTGGAAGAACAGCTCCTGTCACCCCCTCCAGCCCCTCTCTGGTTTGTTTTAAGTAAATAGAGACCTGTGAAGGGAAAGTGAGTGACATTTTGGAGAGCATGAACTTTTAATTGTGGTTAATTTGTAAGATGTCACAACATCACGGTTGGCTAAAGTCTGCGCTGTTGTGGGAGGCAGAAGAAATTGTTCCTCTGGGAATGTAAAAAAATTATATAAATATAAAATGTGTGTGTGTGTGTGTGTATATATATATATATATATATATATATATACTGTAACTAATAGAAAATAGAAAATAATATTAATTATGTGTAAATAATATTAATAATGATATTTATTAATTTATAATTCATTTAAAATCAATAATAAAAAATCATCATCATCATAGAAAAATATATATACTGTATTAATTTCTTACTGTGTGCAATAGTTTCTGGATAATATTTCTTTATAATATAAAACACAGTAAGTTTTGAAATCACTCCTGTCGTCAACAATACAAAAATAATCTGGTATTAATTGACTATTAACAAACACTAAACTTTTTGGACAAGAAATAAATTAGATGGCATCATTGTAATATTTTACAAAAATATAGTTTGTTAGTTTTGAAAAGGTTATAAATTAGTCTCTTATTAAAATGTTTTTAATATAAACAATCTTGCGCCGGATATCATTTGCCAATTAATATCCAAACAGAGTAATAAGGGGATCACTACAAGAGGTGCAACTAATCAGAATTGCATTGTATCGAAGAGAAAAACTAAATTTGCAGTCCTTATTTTAATTAAATGTGCACTGCTTTGGAACAGTTGAACTGAAAATGCAAATGCAAATGCAAAAAAAAAAAGTTTCATACAAAACCAGGTTTGTGAACATTGATGGTTGCAGATAGTCTCAGCTTCTTGTTATTTTTACTTTTTTTTTTAAAGCCTCACCAGGGACTGGGGCTGCAAATAAGCCTAGAAGGCTAGAAGCCTCTATATATAGCATCGGCTGCTTGAAATTGTAGCAATATTATTCTGCATTCCCTGTTAAGTAAACAAATCAAATAAATAAATATTCCTTGTATTTACCCCCAGTTTCACAGACAAGGCTTAAGCCTAGTCCCAAACTAAAATGCATTTTTGAGCTGTTTTAACTGAAAGCAACTTGCACTGATATATCTTAAAATATGTCAGTGCCATTGTTTTATCTCAAGATGCACACCAGTAAAGTCACATTTATAAAAGCTACTTAAATGCCCTAATCGAACTAAGGCCTAATCCTGGCTTAATCTAAGCCCTATCTGTGAAACCGGGCCATAATTTGGTAATTTGGTAATCTTGTAATGTCAATTTTTATATTTACAGTATAACTTCCTCTCAGTCCGTATGACCTCCGAAATGCATTGGGGATGTCCGAGTGCAGGATCATCCAAGCAGAAATTAGCAGACAGACATTGTGCTCTCCACAGTTTCATCTTCAGTGTGCAGATCACATTTCCACCGGCCTGCCTTCCTGCTCAGCTCAGAGTCTCTTCGAGGCGTCAGGCTGTAATTAACCATTCCCGTCACTACCACTGTTCTCTGATCTAGATGGGCCCGGAAGTCTGCCACGGTACCCACCGTTCTGTTTCAAGCTAATATCTCCAGCTTTGTTCGTATGACGACGAGCTGCTCTGAAGAAAATGGGTAGGAATGAGCATATATAGTGGAATTTCTTTGCCCACCTACACTCACACACGCATATTTACACGCGAGTGAACATGCTCTGCTTCTACCTGATATGCTTGAGCTGTAAAGGTAAAGCCTTTATTATCTCGGCAGGCAGCAGAAGGTGTCACCTTCATCGGACCTGACACACATGCTACTCAAACCATGGGAGACAAGATCAGGGGCAAATTAATCGCCAAGATGCCAAGGTCAGTGTCGTGCCCCCATGCGCGTGGGCTGGTCAAGGTGAGGAGAGTTTCATACACACACCAACACACGTCTATTCTTCCAGCCACCTCAAATGACTCATCTCACGTCTGTCATTCCGTCACAGGGGCATCGGCACTGATGTGTGTGTTTATAAAGACTAGGTGTTGTCAGTTAGCTGTCAGCTCTGGGAATAACAGATTAGGCCTTTTTTGATACGTCGCCGCTGTTGCAAATTCTTACCTACCATGAAATGAGATCCAGGAACTCTGGATGTACGTGTGTGTGTGGGGGTGGGGGGGTGGGGTGGAGTGGAAGGGCCGTTGCTAATGAGGGATGTTTTGAAAACATTTAAAGCCCTAATGATGCTGCTGCAAAAGCAAAGCCTCTTCCGGGGGCCGTGATTTAATATGGTTAGCGGCTGTGGAAAAATTGTTTCACCCAATTTAAGTCTTGCGTTCCTGTTGTTAAAATATTGGGGTTAGAGGCTAACACAAAGATGAGGAGGTGAACAACCCTGCGGTATGTGTATGTGTGTGTAATTCTGAAAGTATGAAAGAGTATTAAACCTCGTTCAATAGCAGCTCTGCAGATTCTCAGTTCTCGGTTTTGTGTCAAAAGCTCTTAATTGTCTGTATTTGGCAAGTTTAACACTTCCTGACTTGAGTGGCCTCGCCTGAATGCCCTTGCATAGCTAAAAATGAATGGGGATGGGAAAGGCCTAGATGCAGAACAAACACACACACATACACATGCATGCAAATACATTTAAAATCCATAGTGACCGAATTAAACATGCCAAGAGAAAATTTCCCACCGAGAAATTTTGAGATTTTAGCTGCGCCTAGTTCTGTCCGCCAGCCAATTTTCCATCAGGAATCTCTCATTAGCAGATGTTTTTGGCCACAACACACACACACCTCAGTGTGATCTGGTGAACCCTAAATTTAACAAGCACTTACCAGAGCAGACGAGTTAATGAAAGGAAATTACCTTTTCTGCCAATTTCCCCCTTCCATTCAGGTGCCTTTTACTTCACAATTTAAAATGACAAATACTTTTACTTTATACTAAATAAACAGATAAATCTTTCCAGGAATTGAATGAGTCAGGTATCAATCGTGGTCAGATGGTCTCATTTATATCTCCGTTGCTATGCTGTCCAATACTCAATTGCAGACTTGTCAGAGGAGTCTGTTTAATTTCTTACAGTGAAATGTAGTTTTTATCTCACTCACATGCACATCCATTTTAGTCATTACAGCTTTTGAATTGTCAAAATATTGGCTAATTGTCTTTGAATTTCTTTTCACAATTCTAGCATCCATTTTTGACTAAAACTGCAATATGTTTGATTAGTCAATTTAGAAGACGGCGATACGGGATGAAGTTTATTTACACCGCTGTCATCTGTTCCCTGCTTAGCAACAAAGCCAATGATTTCCACATAAGAGCAGTGGGGAGACAGAGGAGGATTGTGTAGACGGCCCCTCCAGAGCCCGCTGAAGTGAAGCCGTAGTTGGGTGTTTTGGCCGGTCTCGCCCGGCCGCCCCACAGCAGGTTTGAAGCCTCCTCTATCACTACCTCCAATCAATAGAAGAGCTGCTCCCCCTGCTGCCTATCTCATGCTACAACTTCCTCTTCCCTCACCCCTTCCATTGGCACATCACCCTTCACATTTCCTCTCTTTCTCTCTGCAGTGAAACAGTCAGGATGATCCTGATGATACTCGTTTGACAGTGGCTGACATGAGCAGAGGACTATCAAGGAGGCCTGTAAGGCTAGTGAGAGAGAAAAGAAACCTCGGAGGCTCGTTCCTACGAATACAGCTGCTGTTTTACGGCTCTGTAGTGCTGCGTTTGTGGGTTAAATTTACTAGTACTGATGCTTGCTTAATTGAATCTCCTGTTAGAAATGTTTCTGCGTGCCAACATAATAACTGTAATCATCTTGTCATCAAGTCCCGTTGAACTCAATCATCCGCCTCTGAAACGCACGATTTTCGTGTTTGACATCCTACTGGGTCTTCATGTTACTCTGTGTTCATCTGATCATGCTTGAGAGCTGTAAATGGTTTTTTTTAGGCCTCTTCACTGTGATAGTACGTATCCCATGTAATATTAAACATGGTCAGTTGTCATACTCTTAATTTTACTTGATCAAAGCTTCAAATTAAGTTGCTCTCTGCTGGTAGGCTTTGCTTTCAGTACGTGTTGTGATTGTGTGAAAGGGACATTTCTAAAGCAATTAATTAGAATTTTCCCAGAATTTCCTAGCAAACAGGGGCTGGAAAACAAGAATATAATGTAGTTCTAAAGATTTTGAATAGATATAAAGCTCACATTAACATTTTCACAGTTTGACTTCACACTTGGTCCTGTGTGTCTGTTCACATTAAGGATTTTTTACATGCGGTTTAAAAGTAATAATTTGTCTTTTTAAAATTGTCGTTTGCAGTTCATACCAGTCTGGACTAATAGACTTAGCTAATGTGATTGTCTAAATTATTTTATTCAGCAAGGATGCATTAAATTGATCAAAAGTGACAGTAAAGACGTATGTAATGTTACAACAACAAAAAATATATATATTCTATTAATCGAAAAATCCTGAAAAAAATGATCATGGTTTCCATGAAAATACTAAGCTGCAAAGCTATTTTCCTCATTGACTATAATGAGAAATGTTTCTTGAGCACCAAATCAGCATATTTCTGAAGGATCACACTGAAGACTAGAGTAATGATGCTGAAAAATCAGCTTCGCCAACACAGGAATGAATTACATTTTAAACTATATTAAATCAGAAAACATTTTTTATTATTGTAATAATATTTCACAATATTGCTGTTTTTGCTGTATGTTAGTTCAAATAAAGACAGCCTTGGTGAGCATAAGAGACGTCTTTCAAAAACAAAATCTTTCTAACCCCAAACTTTTGAATGGCAATGTATGCACTGTTAATCAGACTACAATTGGTGGATTGGAGGTAATGCCTGACACGCATTTAATCCTTCAAATATTAAATGGCGCATTGTGTCATGTTGTATAGTGCATGTTAACATACTGACTGATGAACACATTGTGCTAGACAATGTTGGATCTTCTCCTAATCAACCTTTCATTCTCTCAAACAGAAGCATTCTGTCCAGTCCCCCGTCCATTGATTGGACGCGCCATAAGCCCCAAGAGGAAGCTTATTTGGGCCTGGCTGCAGCGTGTGGGTGTGTTAGAGAGCACAGGGTGGTCCTGTGGGCTAGAGAGGGCAGCTAACTGGAGTAAACAGGACTCAGCAGGCTTAGTGTTTGTGTTTACTCTGCTGGAGAGGAGGCCATTAGAGCAAACAGCCAGCGTTTCTTCACATGTTGCTGAAAATCACCCCAACCTTCATTCACTCCTGTTTGGCACTACTAACACCCAGCCAGTGTGCCCAGATGGCCCCGCTTTCCAGATCTCTCACTGTTTCTGCCCTCTCTCCCCTCCCTCCCTGCGCCGTGGCGTCATTAAAAGTGTCTGTGAGAGGAGGTGTAAAAAACGGGTGCCGAGAGGGAGCAGAAAACAATTTAGTGGCATTTAAAGATAACGTCCTCCTCTTATTTACATGGCCTATCTAATCTAATCTAGGCTGTGTCTTCATTTTTAATTTGCACATTCAAGCGAGCTTCAGAGAGGAACCTAGGCTTAATTAGTTTAGTTATCTCCCCTCATGAATGGATAAAGTTCCCACACTGCTGGTGTTTCAGATGAAGCCTAATTGGATTTTGAGGCCAAAAACAAAAGGAGAAATAAAAGAAACGAGGGTTAGATAACAGAGGGGAAGACTGAATTGAGAAAGTGAAAGGGGAGTGAACTGTAGTCTCAGCTGAGGAGAGAGAAAATATGTGGTCGAGATCCTCGTTTGAGATCAAAGCCAATGTAGGAGGGTCTATGACGAATCAAGAATGAAGAAATATCCTTTAAAACGTTTAGAAATGTACTCTTTTCTTGTTTGTTTTATGCGGTTTTTAAAACTTTTATTTTAATGTGATGTATAAATCTTTTCAAATATATGTGAAATATTTACATTCACTGCATGACATTGTATGTCTGAACTCAATTTGTTATTTACCATTTTAATTTCCCCCCAAACTGCTTAATGATTTTCTTTTCAAGAACTGTATTCTTTTAATTCTTCGATTTCTGAATTGCTTTTTAAATAAATGTAACAAATTAGCATCTCATCATTTACAAAGGAACTCTCTGAGGCATATGAAGAGATGCACTCTAAATCACTGCTGCAGTTTTGTCTAAAGTTTATTAGTACATCGGCTTTCGATGTTTTCTGTTGCTTTATATATAACTGAAACCTTTTGCATTTTAAATGACAGAATTTAGAACACCCCCTCAAGACCCCTTCAGGGGTTTCAGTGCAATTTGCCAGAAACTGCGCATTAGAATATCAAATCCAGGCCTCAAGAAAAGTAAGCCCACATTCGGTTTTAAATCTCAAGCAGTTTTTGCCAGTATCCCTTTATAAGACCGTTTCCTTAACTATAGCGAAAGTGTCTACATGTTTAAAAATCATCATTCTTAAAGAGACAACTGAGCCTGAGTAAATCAATTATTGAACATTACCCTTCATTGTGATATCTGATTCGAACAAGGTCAAGGGAATTATTAATAACCTTCTGTTCTCTTTCACAGGCACGTTTACAAATTAGCACTTCTCACAGGCCTGGGACCTGCTTTACGGAGCCGAGTTTTCTGAGCAGCCTGAAAGTGTGAAAGAGTTCCAGAGGGCAAAGCATTTGGAGAAGGATAGATAATGAGATTCTTTTGTTAATGCCATTGAACTCGATTCAATTAGTGAAAAGGGCCCATGTTTGTGATATAGCGTGCACAGTATACGTGTTTCTGTATGTAATTGACTTTGTAAGCCCTCAAGGAACAAACTTTTAGCAGTTTCAAACATTCAATGTTATCGTCAAGCACAATGGAGAGCCAAGAATGTTTGTCTTTTCTCTTTCTGTTTTTTTCTTTTCTTTAGCCAAGTGAGCTGTTTTGGGGCTGATCTTGTGTGTGCCTGTGTGATGTATAGATTAATTAAATAAGCATATTGATTCCTGTTCTGGCAACACAGAGTGTGGGGTTTTAATTAGTCCACGCTTGAGTGTGTTAAAATTCCTGTCTTATCTGTGTGGAACCAAGTGGAACTGAATGCATGAGGGCTGCTCATCAACTCAAAATCTCCAATAACCTTTTTTGTTGTTTGTTTTTGTCTGACCCAAAACCCAAATTTTAAAGTATGTAAGTATATGAAACACTTCCATTCCTAATACTCATTTTAAATGCATATATTTGCGCTTACTGCCACCCATATTATAGAAGAAAGGGAATCAGAAAATGGATGCGTACATTTTTTTTTTATTTATGCGGCCACGTAAAAACAAAACGTTTGACACTATATATATATACACACACACACACATTTTATCATCGAATATAAACAAATGGAACATGAATTTACTGAACTGCAAAAACCTAACGTCCAGATTGTGTTAAGGTATTTAATGTCTCAAATGTGTCTTGTTCCTACAGCTTGTGATTTAAAGGTTTTTTGGAAGCCCTTCATCTCTCTCTTGGCAGCAGACAAGTGTGACGGCACATTTTTGTGCACATCCAAGAACCTTCTGTCCTGCCTACTGATACCTCGATCTGGTATCCCTTAGCCATCTTGTTCTTCATAAATTTTTCACCATGCTGGGATCAAAGCTCACCACTGTATTTGTGTTCTGTTGTAATGGCCAAGGATGTAACATGAAAATCTACTTAGAAAATTACGATCCATCTAATATCAGGCCTAGTGTTGACATGGCTTGTTTCTGTGTGGGTTTTTAACATGATTGATTTATTTTGTTTAGACGGGCATGAAGGTGTAGGAATGTTTTGTGCTGTAGGCGTTTCAGTGGGTGATCCGCATTCATATGCCGTGCACTTGTCTCAATATTGCAGCCAGGCCATGTAGCTGTGTCAGAAAGCACACTCATCTGCTTTTTTTTTTTTTTTTTGCAGAGATGCATGTGATCTCAAGACACTTTCACATCACTTTCGAAAACCTTCTTTTTAGCATTCCATCAAATAAAATTTAATAAAATAAAATACTCAGCAGAAATAAGTGTTTTCAATTCTTTCCCTATAGAGGCTGCAGTAGAAACATCCGTAGAGGATTGTGGAGTGGAGAAAAGTAGTGAAAGCATCAAAAAATTAAGAAATGTCAAAATTGACAGGTGAAAAGCACTGAATGGCAGCCAATCCCTGAGATTTTTAAAAAAGTTTGCTTAAATTTCTCCCTAATTGTGCATTTATGATGATATTTATTGATTCATCAGAGGCTGAAATACACACTTTTTGGATGTATTTTATTGAGTTTCTACTATGTGCAATGTAGTGTTTTAAGAAAAGGAGGTTCTCTTTCTGTGTGGCCCAGCTATTCTTCTTCCTGTTAGAGTGTCTCAAGTAGACTTGCCTTGCTTGTCTTTCTGACATTGATTTCTCCTGCTGCCAACTGCTGAAGACCGTCTTACCAAGGCTTTACTGCCTTTTATGTTCCTTAATCCTGGGCTATGTTAGCATAATGCTAATGTACTGTTTAGTCTTCATAGCTGCTCTGGAGGTCTTTGTGAGGTGGAGAGAAATACTTCCACCTGCAACATTGGACAAAAATATTTTGGGGGACTTTGTTCTGACTGCTGTTCACTATGACAGCGGTCGTGGAAGTTTAACAAAATAAAGCATTTAAAAAGAACAGTGCAGCTTTCAAAATGAAAAATGGTTCTGGTTTAACCTTCAAATGTCGAAATAAATTACAAAATGTATTTCAGGGTGCAAGAAAATATATTTCCAGTCTTGAATAAAAATAGAAATATTATATAAATATTACAATGTATTTTTAAAAATATAAATGTATTTAAATATATTTGATAGTCAAATACCTGTATAAATATAAAGGAAATGTAATTAAAACTTCTCAAAATATATATTTGTCTTAATATATTTTAAAATCTATACAGTTGTAATCAAAATTATTCAACCCCCTTTGCAAATCAGGTTTATTGGCAAAATTTACATTAACTTTAAGCTATTTGCAATGAACAAATCAAACAAAAGTAATAGAAATAGCTCAACACAACAAATAGTTTCCCCAAATTCAACTGAAAATGCAACTTTTATTGACTTCTGCAGTAGCAAAATTATTCAACCCCCTGATAGGAGTCCCTCACAACAGCACAAATCTGCAAAACAGGTGTTGTCTCAAGCACACCTGATGCTACTAATCAGGGGCTTCATTAGTTGCACCAGGTGTGCTTGAGCTAGAACACATAAAATATCTGAACTGGCTAATGTCACGTTTGACTGAATGGCTAAGTCAAAGGAATTGTCCAAAAAGTTAAGAGAAGATATCATCGCTCTTCACAAACAAGAAACAGGATAAAAAAGACAGCAAATAATAATAATAATAATAATAATAATACATTTTATTTATAGGCGCCTTACATGACACTCAAGGACACCTTACAAACACAATAAAACAATCAACAGTAATCAAATACTCATTATTAAAACCTTGGATACCAGTATTAAAATAAATAAAATATTCACAGAAAAGCCTGCCGGAAAAGATGGGTCTCAAGGCGAGATTTAAAAACATGAAGACTTTCACTGTTTCGCACATCCTGTGGCAGCAGGTTCCATAAATAAGGAGCTGCATGACTAAAAGCTCGGGACCCCATAGAAGTAGTGCGAGTTCTAGGGAGAACAAGTGTGAGTGAAGAAGACGATCTTAAAGTCCGAGAGGGAGTATAAATATGAAGAAGGTCTAATAAGTATGAAGGGGCAAGGTTATTAAGTGCTTTGTAAGTAAGAAGAATCATTTTAAAATTAGTACGATATTTTACCGGGAGCCAGTGCAAGTGTTGTAGTACGGGAGTAATGTGTTCAGCTAGGGGAGTTCTGCTGATGATTCGGGCAGCCGAGTTCTGTACTAGTTGGAGTTTGTTGAGTACCTTTGAAGGCAATCCAAAAAAAAGACTGTTGCAAAAATCAATACGATCAAAAAGATGTAACTAGAGCATGGACTAGAATTGCCGTGCTCTTTACTGAGAGAGCCGGACGAAGTCGATTGATATTGCGTATATGAAAATAAGCAGAGCGAATTACACTGTTTATATGTGCTTCAAATGAGAGAGTACTATCCAAAATGACCCCCAGACTTTTAACTTGTTTAGATACAGAGACTGGTAAATTGTCAATTTTCACAGATGAACATGTAGATTTCGACAAATTGTTTTTTAAGCCAACTAGAAGAATTTCTGTTTTACTGGTGTTAAGTTTTAGAAAATTTGAAGTAAACCATTCTTTAATCTCAGCCAAACAATCTGAGAGGACGGATGGAGGAAAATTAGCGGAAGGTTTAGAGGACAGATAAAGTTGGGTGTCGTCAGCATATAGGTGGAATTGAATGCCAAACTTCCTAAAAATATTACCAAGGGGTAAAAGATAAATGATAAATAAAAGAGGACCTAATACTGAGCCCTGCGGGACACCTGTATTGACATATGAAGTCTTTGAGCAGAACTGCTTCAACTGTACAAATTGAGTACGGCCCGTAAAGTATGATTGAAACCAAGTCAAAGGGGTACCAATAATTCCAATAGACTCCAATCTATGCAACATAATGCTGTGTGATATAGTATCAAATGCTGCACTTAGATCAAGCAGAATTAATATAGATAAAAGTCCAGAGTCAGCAGCTAACATTAAGTCATTGGTGATCTTAACTAGTGTAGTCTCAACACTATGGTAAGGACGAAACCCAGATTGAAATAGCTCGTACAGACCATTATGAGACAGATGATTCTGTACTTGAGCTGCAACACACCTTTCCAAAATTTTAGAAAGGAACGGAAGAGTTGAGATGGGACGAAAATTATCACAGTTACTTGAATCAGCCCCCGGTTTTTTAAGTAAAGGAATTATTACAGCAGTTTTCAATTGAGATGGAACAGTTCCAGAAGTAAGTGAAGAGTGTATGATTTCCATAATTAAAGAAGATGAAGACAAGCAGGCTTTAACCAAGTACGTTGGAATAGGGTCTAACTGACATGTGGTAGATTTACTCTTATTAATAATACTGATTACTTCCTCGATGGTTGGAAGTTCAAAAGAGGAAAGCATAGAATTAAGAGGTTGATCAAAACAAGGGTTAAATTGACAGCTATCAAGCTTTGTCACAGACATTTGTTGATGAATGTTTTCAATTTTCGTTATGAAAAAAGACAAAAAACTTTCACAGAGATCAGCAGAGTAAAGATGTGAAGGAAAAGAATCAGGTGGTTTTAAAATATTATTTACCACAGAAAAAAGGGTTCTTGTGTTCCCTTCACCAGAACTAATCACACTGGCAAAGTAATCAGTTTTAGCTGTAGTAAGGGCAACCTTATAGTTTTTCATATGCTCAGAATACAGTTCTTTATGCACCACAAGTCCAGTCTTGACATATAATCGCTCCAGGCGTCGACCTTTAACTTTTAAAATGCGTAGTTCTGGAGTAAACCAAGGAGCAGAGTTAACAAATGAAACCGACCTGGTTTTTAACGGAGCACAGACATCTAAAATCGTTTGCAATCCAGTATTGTAATGTAAATACAGGTCGTCTGAGGTGGAATAGTGAACATTGCTACAAAGGTTGGAAAATCCTTTAGCAAAAACCGCAACATCAATGTTTTTTATGTTCCGGAATGAAATAGAACGACGTAGATTATGCTTAAAAACAGGTAACTGACCATTAAACGACACCAGCATATGATCTGAAATGGACAGATCAGAAGTAGTACAATTATGAGGAGTTACACCTGAACAGCACACAAGATCCAGGGTATGACCTTTTACATGGGTAGGTGAATTAATAAATAGTTGTAAGCCAAAGCCATCAAGACATGATAAAAAATCCCTTGTAGATACACTACCAGTATTATCTATATGAATATTAAAGTCCCCGAGCAGAATCACATTAGGAGACAATGAAGAAAGAAAGGTTAAAAACGCAGAGAATTCATGTAGAAAAGCAGAGTTAGTCTTAGGAGGGCGATAAACAGTAGCGAGAATCGTAGGAGTTGACCCAGTAATTTGCAAAGACATTAAATGTTCCTAGAGACACCATTGGAAGCATAATTCGCAAGTTCAAAGTTAAAGGAACACAGTGGTTACACTACCTGGACGGGGCAGAAAAAGAAAGCTATAAACGGCTGCAACCAGATTTCTGAGAAGGCAGATTCAGAAAAACTCTTGAGTGACTGCAAAAGACCTGCAGCAAGAGTTGGTGGCAACAGGCACTGAGGTTTCAGCTTGCACAGTAAGGCGCGTGCTAAACGCATTCGGTTTCCATGCTAGAACTCCAAGACGTACACCACTACTGACCCAAAAGCACAAGTAAAGTGCTTCAAATCATTTAAATAAGCCACAAAAGTTTGGGGATTCTGTTCTGGGGAGCAATGAAACAAATTGGAACTTTTCGGCCCTGTGGATCAGCGGTATGTCTGGAGGAATAAGAATGAAGCATTATGCTGAAAAAAACACTCTGCCTAAGTTAAGCATGATGGTGGCTCGGTGATGCTCTGGGGCTGCATTGCATCCTCTGGCACTGGAAACCTGCAGCGTGTGGAAGGCAAGATTGATACATTTTTGTATATCAGGAAATCCTAGGAGAAAACGTCATGCCGTCAGTGAGGAAACTGAAGCTTGGGCGTCATTAGACCTTCTAACAGGACAATAATTCCAAGCATACCTCAAATTCCACCAAGGCTTGGTTGCAGAAGAAGTCCTGGAAGATTCTACAGTGGCCATCACAGTCAACCGACTTGAACCCCATAGAAAATCACTGGTGGGATTTGAAGAAGGCGGTTACCGCACACAAACCCGAGAATATTACTGAACTGGAGGCCATCGCTCATGAGGAATGGGCTAAGATTCCCAACGCTGCCAGAAGCTGCTGTCTGGTTATACATCTCATTTGCAGCAGGTCATAACAGCAATAGGGTGTTCTACTAAGTACTAAAGATGCTTGCCATGAAGGGGTTGAATGATTTTGAGACTGCAGAAGTCATTAAAAGTAGCATTTTCAGTTGAATTTGGGGAAACCACTTGAAACATTTGTTGTGTTGAGCTATTTCAATTACTTTTGTTTGTTTTGTTCATTGCAAAGAGCTGAAATTCTGTACATTTTGCCAATAAACCTGATTAGCAATGGGAGTTGAATAACTCCAATTACAGCTATTAGCCAAATAGTTTTGAATGTTTTAATGTTTTTTAAATTTACAAAAAGTTTTGGGTCAGTAAGAAATACTACTTTTATTCAGCAAGGATGCATTCAATTTAAGTGACAGCTTTATTTCTTTATTTATTTTGCTATGTGGGTGAAGACATCGAATATAGTGCATGAGTCGTATGGAAATTCTTTCGACCAGTAAAACTTCCCAATTTGTATGCCATGGAAAAAAGAAATCAGATGGGTTTGAACAACGTTAAGGGGAATAAATAACAGCGGAAGTTAGATTTTTTTTGGCTGAAGTATTACATTTAAAACTCAGAATACAACAATGAACACCCTCTTGTCATACTTGATTGACAAGGCCTACCCAGATGGGTGTGTTAGCGTATCCAAGAGGTCAGTGTTTAATTGCATTATTTTAAAGCTTCCGCCACCCACTACTACTAAAGAGACACAATGACCACCCTGTCACGTCTGCTACTCCAAACATACACTCGTCTAAATTGCATTAGAGAGAGCACTGAAAATAAGCACCCTTTCTATTCATTGATGCCCATTGTCTCTTGACTTCAGTTTAGACTCACATGATGCTTCTCAGTGGTTGAGTGATCAGGAATAGACTTTTCTCCAAGAAAACCTCTCAAAAAGCTTTTTAATTACGACAAGCCGTGTTGGCATCCACACATCCTGAACTACCCATCCCAATGTCTTCACTTCAACCTTCAGAATGTCCCTATAATGACCCGTGTGGTATGTCTTTCTTTCTTTCTCATTTTATCTCCACAGTGGCTTTTTGTTTTGTCCTTTCGAATAGCCTGTGCCAAGCTTTTGCTCATTAGAGAGTTTGGTGAAGTGTGGCAGGGTCCATTCAAGCCCTCCAGCTGTAGAGTCTTTCACCTATTCCCTGAAAGAATTTAAGGTTGCTCTGCTGGTCGGTCTGTTTATCCGGCAGACACTGGAGGGACAAACAGAGACCTCTTCCCATTCTCCCCACGGCTCCAGTCCCAGTCGCACCTGTTCGGCATGCTAGTGTCCACGCAAAAAGCCAACTCATTAGAGACGGAGGCCATTGTGGGGCATCTTTTAGGAGGAGGTGAAGTGGAAAGGTCCAGACTGCTGTGGGCAGCAGGAACCCGAACCCCCATTCTGCGCTTGCACAGAGGAGCAGGCGTGACCCAGAGCCAGGACAGTTATTAATCGCTGCCGCAACCTGTGCTAATTGCTGTGTTATTTACTGCACTGTTGCTCCTGCACTTTTGCACAATGATCTTTTATGTGGTGAAATTGTGGCTTTGTGAGGGTTTGACTGATGCAGCTGTGAATGGAGGCCTGATTCCTTTCTATTTTGGCTATTTTGAGCATGTACATGGTATACTAAAGATCCAGTCAGCCTCGATTGTGTATATCAATTGTCATTGAAAAAGTGACCCAGGGATAGTTGGAACTAACTGGATTAAGCCTCGTTGCCTTTGCTATTCTGTAGCTAAACAGGTCACGCTTCATGCGTGGCATTACGGAAATGCTGTGTGTCATTCTGGGTCGCTTTTACCCACTCTCTTGACCCCCTGAACTCCCTTCAGGGACGGACCCCCGAGCAAACTGACCCTCTTTGGTCAGCACTGGCCAGGTGGCTCCTGACAAGTTCTGACAAAAACAGGAAGCATACCTCTGGACATGGCAAGCCCCAGAGGGGCTGTCTGATTGGCTGCTGACTCAGCGCTGCTGCCCAGGAAGTCCTGACCCAGGAAGTGTCCAGGGACTTGGACAAGATGGCTGAATAAATAATGTGTGTGAAAGCAATGTTAGAAGCAATGAATCAACAGGTCTGGTCGATACCCAGACTTGTGGGAGATATTCTGCTATTAATTCTAATCTTAGGTTTATGATGATGTTACATTAAAAATGTTATGGAATGTCAAAACAAGTTTATTTCATGCTACATATACCATAATTGTTCTGCACAAAAATATTTTGTAAAATAGTTATTGTTGTATACAGTATACTACCGTTCAAAAGTTTGGGGTAAGACTCTTTTTAAAAGAAATTCATATTTTTCGCAGCAAGGAAGCATTGATCAAAAGTGACGGCAAAGAATTTTTCATTGTTACAAATATTTCATGTTTCAAATAAATGCTGTTCTTTTGAAACTTCTATTCATCAAAATGTATCACTTAAGCAGCACATTGATAATAAAAAAAATAGAAACAGACATATTTTGATACCTTGGTACATCGTGTAATCAATGCTGATGGAAAATACACCGATCTTAGAGCCTAGAAGAGACACAAAAGATCTTACATTTGGAAATAATCAAACATATCAGAGCATATAGAAGAATATATGTAAATGATAAAAGGAATCAATAACATGTAAAAAAAAATAATCATGTAACATAAGGCATAAAAGTACCCACACACACACACACACACACTATATATTATGTATATAAACAGTATATGTGTGTGGAAGCACTCTAATCAATCAATACAAGGGCATGTTATAATTGACTACTGCAACATGTTCACCAATTAAAAAGTGCCATGTCTATTCATATTCTCTTTAAACACTGCACTTGATGCCATTCATATTTTTTTCTTTTTCTTTTTGCAATGTAAATGTGTTGTTAGAGCCTCTTAGAAAGAGAACCTCTGCCTCCTGTGGAGTTTGTGTGTGTGTGTGTGTTTTTCTTTCTGCCTGTGTGTGCTGTGGTCAGGACTGTGGTTTAAAGTGGAGTTTGTAGGTTTGGCAGATGAGATGGCTACAGAAGGAAGGCACTGCGGTGTGAGGTGGTAAGGCCGAGGGTTGAGAGCAGATGACCTACACTTCTCTGAGGGAGAGAAAGCCCAGTTCAAAGATGCAAAGGTCATTGTCTTCCACCTCTCTCATTCCATTCCCACCCTCAAAACCTCTCTTGCCATCTTCTACTTCTCTTTCTACTTCTACCCTTTCACAGAAAGTGACACCTGCTGAGCATATTGGGCCCCGTTGCACAAATTTATGTTGATGTCAGCAATGAAAACATCACCACATCTCCAAATATTTGTAGAACAGCGGTCCGTCCATTTTCTCTCTTTCTTCTACACCTCTCTCTTTCCCACTTTCTCATTCTCTACCCTCTCTTCCTCCTTTATTTTGTTTTTTATTGATTTATTTTTCCAAAGCCCCAGCCTGGGACGATGCGGCTTTCACACATGATGTGAAATGTTGTTTCTGCAGAGATTATTAACACACGTTTGTAAAGTCTTTTCTCTGGGTGGGATCTGAGCTGGAGGGCGGGATAAACTTGTATTCCTCTATTTTACATCTGTTTATTTTTACAGGACTAAATATGTGTGTAAAACCAAAAAAGAAAAGATTTCGATGTGAGCACACCTAGTGGCTACCACCAAAGTTTTATTGTTAAATTATCTAAAGTTGAACGGAAATGTCCTTAAAATAAAATGCAAAAAGCTCTTATTTTAAGAGCTGTTAAATGCAATATTATTCACAATCAGGATTGACCTAACACACATGTAGAGCTACTAGGCAGCTGCCTATAGCCGCCACCTTTGGGAGGGAGGTAATTTCTCATTCCAACTAGTGTTGTCAAAAGTAGGCCTACCATGTACCAAGACGGTACTGAAATTTAAACAAATGTGACGATACAAGTATTTCCCTCTAGCATTTTGAGCACTCAAAAATGTATTACTAATATCAAAGATGGCGAGGTCCATTAAACTTAAAAGTCTAATCATTTTTGACATGACAAAAGTCCAACTGAGTCGTAAGTTCAAAATCTTCTTTTAGACCTAAGCTTTGATGTGAACACGCCCTAGCTGGACGCATTTAACTGTTGCACTCGCCTCTTAAGTCCATCGCAGCATCTGGCGCTTGACACGTCATTCGCGGAAAGACCACAAAACTGACGGGAACCGCTCCGGCGGAGAACAGTGACTGGATCAAGAACTTTCAGATGGGTTAGGCATACACAGTGCATATCTCCGTCGATGTAAGTTATCGAAAGCAAAACCACACACAAAACTGGCTCTCGCACACTGAGTGACGTGACAACTAACTGTCCAGTGCGGAAACTGCGGTTCCGTTCACACGCGAATTTTCCGAGAATGCGGTTGTGAGTCCTGGAAATTTACGGGTGTGAGCTCGGTTTATGGAATGCGGTTCTCCTTCCCGTAAATAACGGTGCTGTATGTGAGCGTAACCGTATAAAAAATCGTTAAAATGGTAGCATAGCATAGTCTGAATCGGTTCGCAATTCATTGTATCATTCTGGCGAGCACACTCGCAAATTGCGAACCGATTCAGGCTGATTTGCTATCATGCTACCCATTTTAACAATCATGTGCAGCATGTTGTCGAGCGGCTTCTCTTCTCAATAGATAAGACGACATTTGTTACTTTATGACACAAAGAACAAAAATAATGGAATAATGTAAACCAAACCTGCAAAATCGTCCTATATTTTGCCATAATGGAGATCTTTATCAATTTAATTGTCGAGTTTTTACTGCTTATGAGGGACTCCATACTGCAGGTAAACAGAACAAATGCTATCAAAACACTAAAACAAAAGATCCTGCACGGGTCCTGGTTGATAAACCTGAAACTTTCGTTTAAAAGCATAGGATCGAAACGCCACTTTTAAGATTGACCGTATTTTCGTTTTCGGTCAAATTGCCTTTTGAATGGGAGTGCTATAGGGGCACGACAAGGGCTCCCAGGTATCAAGTATCACCAGGGCTCTACACATGAACTCGAGCATTGAGAACATTATTAAACAGAAAGGTTTTGAACAACTCACTGTAGCTGTTGTTGTTTCCGGCCACTGGCATTTTGTCAGTCAAAAATAGTCGATCTCCGAATGCAACATAACAGGGAGGAAAGTAAAGATGGAAAGCTCCCAAAGCTTAGTTCCATATAAATTCACGGATAATTTGTTGTTTTGTCGTTAGTGAAAATCAATATTGACCTTGTATTTGAAAAAGGATCCTCATAAGAAACAAAAATTCAGAGTCAGTTCATTCGCATTCGGTGATCGAATGAACACGTGTACACAAACAATGTTCTCAATGCTCGAGTTCATGTGTAGAGCCTCTGGTGATACTTCAAGCGAAGTTTCATGTTGTGTCAAGCCGCCTTAGTGTTTTAAAAATAGCGATTTTGATGCTATCATAGTCGTGCCCCTAGCACTCCCATTCGAAATGCATATTTCGACCGAAAACTAAAATACGGTCAATCTTAAAAGTAGCGCTTCCATCCTAATTATGCTTTTAAACGAAAGTTTGCCTCGGGTAGATTCACAAAAAGACCATAGGTTGCATTTTGGTGAGAGTTACGCTTTAACAAAACACCCGACCCGATATCCGACAGAAACACAAATTTTTGTCCGTAGGCTACCCGACCTGATATTTGTGGGTCCTGATAATGCCAAATGTCCTATGTTACCAGTAAAAAGTGGCCTACATTATTTTAAATGTATCTAGTCAGTGACAGAGTGCAGACTTTTTATTCTGGTGTCACCATTGTTCTGTGCATTGGGTTGCCAGCACCAAGTCCAAGCCTATTCATTTACACCCATAATGTAATATCAAATTTTGCATTTTAATTAACAGTAAATTTTTTGTTAACCTTTTACCATATGTCTTGGAGTATCTCAATAATATCGTATCTTGATTTCAGTATCGTGATTATGTATCTAATCGTGACATAAGGTTATTGTTACACCCCTAATATATATATATATATATATATATATGTATAAAATATATATTTTATACCAGTATTGTACCAGATATCCTTGAGGGCAGTGATAGGTCAAAAGCTGTGACATGTTTGAATTCTCTCTAAACATAGTCTTTTGTTGTGTTTTATGTTTAGATTTTCCCTGTGAAAACATTATCGGCCATCTCGCCTGTACCGTTGACTCGTGGGGAACGACAGTGGTCAAAGGTGTGGTTAACGGCTTAGCTCGTCGTCCCAAGCGCTCGGTCACACTCTCTTCAAAGTGGCATCGCCTGAAGGGCACTGATAACACGCATCCTGTGCTCCTATTGGCTGATGTCCAGAGAGCTGGCAATCTCACACGGAAGAATCTGTACATTAGAGGAAAGGTAGGTTAGGCTGGAATGTGAAGGGGTTTTAAGGTATTAGAGGGAAAGCCAGGATGGCATGCATTTTCCTGGCCTGTTGTGGATGACCTTTCCCTCTGCCCAGTGCTTTTGTGAAGGATCAGCATTTTTGGTTCATGTGAATCCCCTCTAGCTTTGAAGGGGAGGGGCACAGCAGGGGGACGCTAAAGAGCCCTGAATTTGTGTGTGCGCGCATATGTGTGTTTCAGTATGTTTCAAGTGCGGTGTGCATTTGGACCATTTAAGATCTAATGTAATCTATGATGGTGGTTGGAAGAGGAAATATGTAATCATATTTGTGAGATAGCTTTGGCACGTGAGGGGAAGGCTTGAATCGTGGGTTTCTGCACCCCCAGCAGAGTTCACACTTAAGCAGTGTAGGGTTTGGACCAGCGCCATGCCTGCAGGGTTGGTACGGCTGGCCTCTCCCCAGCCCTCTTTTCCTTTCTTTTTCTCAGTCTCTCTTGCTCCACCAGAGGAATGTCCAACTCACTGTAGGAAGGAGTGCAGAAAGAGACAATGGCGAGAGATCTGGTTAATAAAGCTTGACTTCTTCATTCACACATCATGCAATAAATACTACAGTGTTGTATTCCAAGCTACATTTCTAATT
Source organism: Rutilus rutilus (assembly GCF_951802725.1). Classification (NCBI taxonomy): domain Eukaryota; kingdom Metazoa; phylum Chordata; class Actinopteri; order Cypriniformes; family Leuciscidae; genus Rutilus; species Rutilus rutilus. The sequence goes on along the minus strand of NC_140215.1, from coordinate 14,687,960 downwards.
GAAAGTAGTTATGCTATAGTCAGAGAGACATGCTTTTTGAAGTATATTGATGCTATTTAAATTGGCAGTGTACCTTTAAATCTAGCCTATGTGATAGTATTTATTTTGACAATCAGAGCAGTATGTATCTGTTTTAGGATTTTTTTTAATTTTTTTTTTTTATTATATTACAAATGTACACTGCCATTCCAAAGTTTGGGGTCAGTAGGATTTGTTTTAAAGAAATTAATACTTTTATTCATATGGATGCATTAAATTGATCAAAAGTGACAGTAGAGACTTTTGCATTGTTGCAATTTTTTTTAAATAAATGCTGTTCTTTTGAACTTTCTATTAATCAAAGATTAATATTTAGAAAAAATGATGTTGAATCACTGTTTCCGCAGCATAAATATTAAGCAGTACAGCCATTTTCAACTGTGATAAAAAGAAATGTTTCTCAAGCTCCATTTTTTTTTTTTTTTTTAGTATCATGTGACACTGAAGACTGCTGAAAATTCTGCTTTGCTATTACAGGAATAAATAAGAACTTAAAATATATTAAAATAGAAAACTGTTTTAATTTAGTAATATTTTACAAGTAGTTTTTACTGTATTTTTTAATCAAATAAATGCAGCCTTGGTGAACATAAGAGACGCCTTTTCAAAAACATTAATCTTACAGACTATAAACTTTTGATCGGTAGTGTAGATGCACTAATAATAATTGCAATAGAAAAACTAATAATTGATTATGACTAATACAAATAAAAAAAACATCAAACAAAATTTTTTACGTATAAGTCAAAAATATATTGACAAATAGTACTATTAACTATTTACTAGTTTAAAAAATGCTGCAAAGAGACTTTTGTGCAGGGAAAACAGCAGTTTTGTCTGAATGAACCAAATCAGTCAAATTACTCAGGCATTCAATGCTAATATGACAGAGAGAGAAAGAGGATATAATAAGAGATTGATTAATTGTTGCTTTAGAATATTTGACTGTTAAAAAAAGCTGTAATTTTTCACATTGCAATGCTACTGGATGTATAATGTAGCTTTACTGTAAAATGTGCATTATTTTGAAAGCGGCTAAATTGAAGTGCTACTAGGAATTCACTTACTCCTTAACACTGAAAAAGTATAGACTGCTGCTTTTTTACCAATAGACTAATGCAAAAATGTTAACAAATATTATTTTCTCTTTTTCAAAGTTTTATTGATTGTTTCAAAAATATTCTGTCTGGAACTTGTAAAATATTTAACCGTTTTGACTTGCTTACACATTTCTGGATTTATTTTCTCTTTAAGGAAACAAGAGCATAGATTTTATTGATCAAGCAAAATGAAAACAAACTTTGGTAGCAAAAGTAGATTCATGTCAGCAGTCAGTGAAGTGTTCCTGAGTGCCTGGTAAAGACTGTAGCTGGCATAGGCATGGCTCAGCAGCACAGATGAGGTGGGATATGGAGCTGGATCTAGTGAACCTCATTATGGGTGTCCTACAGTAACAGTCTAGGTGGAGCGACAGCGATTTCCACTCAAAGCTTTCTGCAATCACACTTTAACACTTTCCTTTTAGAATTTTAAATCCTGAGATTTTGAGAGTACTGAGGAGGTAGATCGCTTTTAGCTTTATATGGAAGTAGCAGTATTTTATAATCAATACAAAACAAATAGTCCGTGTCAGATTTTGATTTTTGGACTCTGGTAACTCTAGCTACTGGGTTTTGAACCAACTGAGCCTTGTTTATGGAGGCTGCTGGATTCTGAATACATATTGTTTAGAATAATTTAAGTCTAGTGGGTTTAGGGTAGAGCTGCCTGATTAATCATTAAAAGATCATGATCTTGATTCAAACAGTCACGCGATCTCATTCCTAAATGACAACGATTTGGCTGTCCTTTAAACTGCGCCAAAATCACAGAAGAACATTCTGTGTTGGCTCTGCCACCAATCCAGAGAAAGCAGTTATGTATAGGTATGAAACGGCTTCACAAACAGTCTTCTCAACCACACAGTATCATTATTTCTGTGTTACAAATATTCTAAATATCACAGAAGGACTGGGATAAAAGGGTTAGAATGAAAAAGCAAATCCTTTTGTAAGTAACTCGGCGTTTCAAATACGCCACTAGGTGTTGACAAGTGACTTAAAAATGTATGCCATTGAATCATTCATTCAAGAAATTTGTTCAAAAACATTGATACATTCAGTAAAAAAACAAATATTTATGAATGAGTCATTGAATCAGTCATTCAAACCGATTTTTATTTTATTTTTTATTATTCATTCAAATTAAATGTTACATTTTAAATAGACTGCAGCAATTAACATGTTGTCATAAACTCTTTCAAGTTACATGTTATTTTGTTTAGTGGTCTCTTGTCTGTTCAGAATCGTGGGAGAATCATCTCTATTTGATAAACAAAACAAAAAATGTGATTCTCAATTTACCCAGAATCGTGCAGCTTTAGTGTTAGTTTAGTAATCTTACAAGAGAATATAGTTCAACTGAAGTGTGATTGTTGATCTATCAACTGTGTTGAACCTTTTTTATAGTATGTCAAATGTTGCAGAATATGCAGACCTGGCAACTTTGAGGTCCAGCTTGTCACTCCAGTACATATTTGTACATAAGTGTTAGAGATAGAACTGATGGATAGTTAATGGAGCTTTGTCTATATTTACTGTTGTTTGGTAAATTTTCACAGGGGAAATCATGTAATTTCAATAGGAATCCAGGCGATTGGGAATTGACCCTTCGCAGGGAGTTTGTTTGACAGGCGATCTGACCAATCATAATCCGCCATCCGCCATTTTTGTCCGACAAAGCAGTCAGGATAGTTAGTAGATTAAAGGCCCTTGCACAGTGCACACTGAGACCGAAATTATCGCATGCTTTTTTTTCGCTTTCGTGATTCGGTGGTTCTGAATTGTCAAAACACCATTCAAAATGCTTGCTAAGGATGCGAAAAACGCAGAAAATCGAACCTGATTCGAATTTTTTTATTTTTTTTATTTTTTTTGACGTACGAAAGTTTCGGAGGCAGTGTACAAGCGTGATTGACATAACGTGAGGTCGTATTTATTTTTTAACGTGCGAAAATTTCGGACGCGAATTTCGGACTCAGTGTGCAAGGGCCTTAACGTTGGAGGATTTGAACTTGAAAAACGGTGTAGGCTACTGACGTCTTTCTGCGGTTAAAACATCCTTCTTGTTTATTTGATGCTATAAATTAACTGGAAGGAAGAGATGATCGGTTCACGAGCAGGCTCTACACCGATCTGTCAGAGACATTAAAGAGCCATAAAACGTTATTTATAGTTTACAATTTTAAAGTTGAGACTTTGTTTCATATCAAAAGTAACCTGGTCTGTCCTGTCTATCAGCGCGTTGTCAGTGTCCTCTTTGCTCCGCGATGTATTTTTCACTGCTTGAGAACATGGTGTTGTGGCATGAGAGCGACATGGCTTGTCGGACATAGCAACAAACTAAAGGGAGCGGGTCTTTGCGAACGGTCAATTGCACATGAGTGCGAAAGATTCACCCACTCAGCCCTTTTCTCATATCTCATTACTGTAATGTCCAGTAATGTTTGGATTCGTGTCTCTAAATCTTTACTCTTCACCATCATCGAAGCTATAATCACTTCATGTAAAACCTTCCTCTGCTGAAAGATGAAAATCAGCTAAACTTGTTGAGCTCAAAGCAAATGAGCAGCTGAAAGGAAGACATGACTCACCACAGATGTTTGTGTACGACTGCATTTATAATCCTTAACAGGTGAGTTTGAAATCGACTCTGTAACAGTTTATGTAAAATGTATTGAATAAAAGATAATTGCAGCTTAGCAAGGTCAAAACACAAACTCGTGCTACACATTCAACAACATTAAGAATAAGTCAAATGTGTTTAATTTTCAAATTTCATTTCATATTTTTTTTTTATTCAATTACCTTTTTAAAACCTTTACAGTTGTTGCTCTCAAAACCAAAAAAAACTACAATAGTGCACAAAGCATATCTTGTACACCCACCCCCTGTAACCATGGCAATGATCACAGTTTTCCTTATTCAAGTCTGTGTCATTGCAATTTGACAAGTACATGTCTGTCATTGTTCCTTGACATATTCATGGGAATTTTAAACCCTGTGATGACATTTTTTACAAACTGTACATGAGCAGGAGAGATATAGTCGATAAATCTTACTTATAATTTTCAGATGGCCATTTTGATAATTTCTTTCTCTGAATAGCTCTGACAGGCTGAATGAAAGAGAAATGAAAGGCAAGAAATGCGAGGGGAGTAGTAACCATGTAGGTTTAATTTGAACATTTGTCAAACCCTGTGTGTAATAACTCACTTGTATCACACTAAAGCAGATATTTGCTTGAAACTTAAAGAGTCTCAAGAGAAGCCAGCCAGGTTACCCCATTATATTTTTCTGTTGATATGAAAAATCGTGTACATTTAGCAATATAGCGGGTGAATTATGTATATGATATATTACAATGTTATGATGAACTATATGCCTTTCTCCACTGACATTCTAAGTTGTTCAAAGCGTTTCTAAGGATACTGATTTTTAGAAGGCAGCTTTCTGACTCTGAGATGACAAACGGGAACATGGTTTGTGTAACATTACCAACACATCAGCTGTTTGATAACACAGTCAAGCAAAAGGCTAATCATATTAATTACCGTTATGTGTGCGACGTTGTAGAGAGCGGTACATAAAATGCATTACCATTCTGATACATAGAGCCTGTACAGTTCACTCTTCCACTTCTTAATCAGTATCTGGTTCAAACATAAATGGCTAAATTAAACCAGTATTTCCTCTTGCCATTGTATAGCGTTTACTACAGTAAAGTTGACCAAGTGGATTTCTGAGTGGAGGCAGGGCTAATTTGCATATTCATTGCATTTGCATATTCATGGTTCAGCACATATTGTAGGCAGTGGGACAGTACCATTCAATGCACAATAACTAAAACATAACATCACAGATGTCATAACTTATTAAAATATGTACTTACATTATTGTTATTATTTGCTATCTTTTTATTTTACATGATATTTGTGTAATATATTTATCTTGCGCTTTGTCAACTTTAAGATTCTTTTAAATATGGCAATTAAAAAGTACAACAGGCTTTCTGTTTAAAACTTTAATAAATGATGCCAAATAAAACAACAAATGTTTACTTTCACAAGTCACGTATTTGCGAGCTTTCAGCGGAAGATCTCTTGAGAGAGAACAAGCTTACAGGCCTCCGTACGTCATTTCTCTCACGTCTGCACTTAATGCATCCTCTCAATATCAAGAACACATCCGGGTACTTTCATGTGTTCTCTGTACTTGCATTCTTGAGGATTGGAACCGGACTATGACAAAGTTCAAGATCGCTTAAGACCGCATATTGAGAAATGGCCATTGATTTAATGTATATTGAAACCTTGCAGAAACCTTGTATTTTTCCATTATTAAAACTAAATAAAATTTACATTCACCCTTAAAATGTGATTAATGCATTACTGTGATTTTATATTTGATCTCATGTAAACAGAATACTGAGATTAACATGATTGTTCATAATTAGAGTAACCTTGTGTTACTGCAAAACATGTTGAGTTTTTATCACACAAGGCATTTACCATTATTACAGTCATTTAGATAGTATTAACAAAAAATCTGTCTATCTATCTAATAATTTTTTGGCAATACAGTTTTTAACTGTGATTAGAAAACCTTGACTTTCCTCCTTAGCGACATTGCATGTAGTTACATCATGTTTGGCAGAGGGATAGCATGTTACATCTTGTTTAACAGAGTAGCATGTCACGTTTATTTAGTTTTTCCCTTAGATTTTTGGGAAATAATCAATATTCATACTTCAAAGTGGTTTCCTGAGGTTTTCATGCTTTCTCTGACCCTTAGAATTAAATAGCCTAGGTATTTTATCTGTTGTACTTTTAAACCCTCTCTGTATATGCACTATGCTCATGCAACATAAATAACATGATTCGTTTCATGATATGACTTTTCTGTTACCCACTATCGTTTATCGTTGGAAATTGTTTTAATGCCCCTGCTGTTTAGGATCCTGTAAGCAATACAAGTAAGCTCAGTCTTTCCTCATCCTACTTGAACAAAGGAAACAGGGGTGTGATTCAAAACAGAGGATGATGAAACGCGTTGATATATACCTACGACCCTGACTTCACCTCTCTCAGCACAATTATGATTATGCCACTGTGATTGGTCAGCATTTAAGTGTCATGGTTGTAAGGGACTAACAAATGCAGCAGAGGCAACAAGCCCTCTAATGGCGATTAAGGAAAATAAATCTATTCACATTAAATTAATTTTATAAATGTAATTGATTTAATAGATATTTATTTTTAATTGTTGTTCTTTACATATGCTATTAATAAAAATGATAATTAAATCGCTGAGAAAAGCCTCAACTAAGATCATTAAAGGGTTAGTTCACCCAAAAATGAAAATTCTGTCAGTAATTACTCACCCTCATGTTGTTCCAACCCCGTAAGACCTTCGTTCATCTTCGGAACACAAATGAAGATATTTTTGATGAAATCTGAGTGCTGGCTCACTCCTCCATAGACTTCTAGGTGACCGAAACTTGCTGGCCCAGAAAATGTATTAACCCTCAGACGGTCTTCGTTTCGGAGTCACATCCTGGGCCTTCCCGGTCAGAAGTGACCGGAGGCCTAAAAATGAAACTTCCTCCATCCCAGTAAAACCAATGCAATTTATTTTTGTTCTATAATATTTATTCTTTTTAATTTAGTATTTTGAGATCATTTTATTGAATTTATTAATATTTATGCAATATTTATGGTCTATTTTTGCCATTGAAAATAATTTAAAAATTTATATAAATATATGTATTAAAAAAAAAAAAAAAAATACAGTATTTTAGTTTAATATAGAGTCTAGGCCTTCAAAAAAAAAAAATGTTTGAAGCAGATTAGCACCGTCTGGTGAGAGTATGGAGAGAATAGCACCGTCTGGTGAGAGTATGGAGAGAAAGCGTAGGAGCATGGTGTAACCACTAGATGGCATCTACAGTTCTCTATGGAGAGGCATGTGAATTCCCCAGCTGTTTATGGACACATTTACTTTTTTTTTTGTACAGAATTTGTAACAAAAAATGCAATTCATTCAATTATAACACTTTTTGTAAAATAATATTAAGTTTTTTTATTTTTTTATTTTTAGTTTTTAATTTCCCATTCATTTTCTATGGGGGTCATTTTTGACCGAAGACCACAAGTGTGACTATTTTTTTTACGACCACTTAGCATGCTCGAATCATGACCTCCATTTTTTTGTGCGTGCACATACCTAATGCCATACAAGTCACCAAGTTTCGGAAACATTCCAATGAAGCTGTGATTTTAAAAAATTCAAAACAGATTTTTTGTAATCAAAATTTATTGGTGTTTACGTGTATAAAAGTGTGTGTGGGTGGGTGTGTCTTTTTTGTACTCTTGATGTTGTAGAGTGTCACCCCTTTACAGCGGTGTACTTTTTTTTAGGATTGAGGCCGATTTGTAGATTGTACACACAAAAATTCAGAGAAATTTTTTTTTTTTGTCAATTTCCCATTCATTTCCTATGGGTCGGTCATTTTTGACCGAAGACCAAAATCGTCACTATTTTTTTTACGACCACTTAGCATGCTCGGATCATGACCTCAATTTTTTTTTTTATTCACATACCTAATGCCATAAAAGTCACCAAGTTTCATAACATTCCGATGAAGCTGTGATTTTTAGAAATTCAAAACAGAAAATGTATCGGTCAGAAATGACCGAGGACCGTCTGAGGGTTAAAGAGATCGTTAATATAGTCCAAGTGACTACAGTGGCTCAATCTTAAGCGACGAGAATACTTTTTGTGCGCAAAAAAAATAAAAAAAATAACGACTTTATTCCACTATTCATTTCCTTCTATCTGGGCCTCGAGTTAGTTCACGTAGTGTTTTTGCGCAGCGCGTCTGTGTTACACGTCACCACGTAGGCTCACTATTGGCTGACGCTGGTCATGTGTGTGATGCGTGTGACGAACAACACAGACGCGCTGCGCAAAAACACTACGTGAACTAACTCGAGGCCCAGATAGAAGGAAATGAATAGTGGAATAAAGTCGTTATTTTTGTTTGTTTTTGCGCAAAAAAAGTATTCTCGTCGCTTGATATACTTAAGATTGAGCCACTGGAGTCACTTGGACTATATTAACGATCTCTTTAATAACTTTTCTGGGCCAGCAAGTTTCGGTCACCTAGAAGTCTATGGAGGAGTGAGCCAGCTCTCAGATTTCATCAAAAATATCTTTTGTGATCCGAAGATGAACGAAGGTCTTACGGGGTTGGAACAACATGAGGGTGAGTAATTACTGACAGAATTTTCATTTTTGGGTGAACTAACCCTTTAAAAGTTATTTAAAAAAACTAAATCTCCTGAGCTTAGCAAACGCAACCACTAAGCAATACATTTTTCCTCTGGGAGCAGCCGTTCACACATTATGTGTTGTCGCTCTATTATTATTTTTTTTCATTGTTGGTCTATGTATACACTTTTTAATTATTATATATTTTTTAAACAAAATTAATTCTAAATTAACATGCCTATAAACCTCTAGGAGTGAGAAACTACTAAACTATTTTGTCTGTTCAGTCAGAGCAGACTGGTCAGAGCAAGACTGTGCAAGTGAGACGCAGTGGGGATTCTGGGTGACACAGATATGACAGCATGCAGGAATCCCCAAGCCTTGCAGAGAGACACACTATGCTTCCCTCCCCGCAACTCTGTTAGTGACATCATCTCTTCCATGTGCGCATACAGAGCGGGGAGGGATGAGGGACGATTGTCAGGTGTCAGAAATATGTCACACCATTCAGGACAACAACTGCACAACTGGTAAAGCACAGCGCTAGCAGCAACAACACCAATGTTAAGGTTTTGTTTGCCAGGGAACATTTAAGCGCACTTAAAGTCGCTATAAAGTCAGATCAAATTGTTAAGTGTAAATGGTTAACAATGGGATGCACTTATGTGTTAAATTTTTAAGCTGCTATAGCCTAAAGTATATAGCTGCAAGACCTGTGTGCATATAGTGTGTGTGTGTGTGTGTGTGCGCATATGTATGTTTGGCGTTGTGGCCATCTGTGTGTGTGTGTGTGTGTGTGTGTGTGTGTGTGTATGTATAGATGGAAAACACCTTCTGGGTATCAGGAGGCAGAGCTTTAAGGTATGATATGTTAATAAAATGTGTCAAAATGTCTGATTCCCATTCTCTCTTTATAAACAAACTTGCGGCATGAACTGAGCTAATTAGCGCGCCCATCTGCTCACTAGAGCAAACTTAGTGATACATACCAGAGAAACTGTAAAAAGACAAGCTCAGTTTTTCCCCGGCAGATGACAAGTGTTATAAATTGCAGTTTGTTTTCTCCGTCTGCTCTCTTTTCCTCCGTTTTTCCACCTCTGACATTATTCATTCAATTATTTCCTTGCCATTGCCTTGACTCGTTTGCTGTACATGTATCATTGTTGTGCCATTGTGTACGCACAAGCAATGCCTATAAATGGCTTTAATTCAATGATCTGAATCTGTCTAGCTTTTCCTAATCATCCAGGTCTCCGATTTCCCTCAGAGGTGGGCGTTCGCTAAACGGGTCTGCCAATTTCCTCCGTTTTTTGAGGCGCTCGTGGTTTGTGGGGAGAAGACGGGAGGATAGGGGAATATGAAGACGGAGATCGGTATTCCCCGAACAGCATTATGCAAAGCTGTTAGCAACAATTAACTCATAGCACATCGATTGCGACGGGGCCGGGCCCCAGCCATTGTGCGAGCTAAGCACTGCGGTGGTGAGCTCGGAGCCGAGGGGGGAGCGATACAGAAAGATCCATCTGTTCTTTCTGCTCCCCTGCACTGATGGAAGACTACGCTAATCTGGTTACTTGTCAGGACAGGTTAGTGAAAGCAGGCGAATGGAGGAGGCTAGAGCTTAACTGGTTGTCAGCTGCTGGCTGCGCTGTGTCCTGTCTCTCAGACTCGATAGTGCTAGATTTGGCACGGGCCGCCTGTAGTCAGATCGGCCACAGACCAGTCAGTCTGTCACCAAAGAAATACCAGCGCTGATGGAGAGGGCTGCTACTGTTTTCTGTCAACACGAACAGACTCGTTTAAGAACAAACACTATTTTTTTAGATGCATAAATGTATACATGCCAAACTCAGGAGATGTTTTATCACAGATGCAAGTTGTTATTTTCTGAAAACATGATTCTAATATGAGCCATAAAACTTCCAAAATTTGAAGAGGTAAGGAGTTTTTCAACTAAAGTGTACTTAAAGGGCACCTATTATGCAAAATTCACTTTTACATGGTGTTTCAACATAAATGTGTGTTGGCAGTGTGTGTACACAACCACCCTATAATGATAAAATCCACCAAGTGCTTTTTTTTAAAGGGGTCATATAATGCCATTTTTGTACAAGCTAATATGATTCTTTAGGGTCTAAATTAAAAGTTTGTAATATACTTTAATTAAAAATTCTCATTAGTATTGTAAGAAAACACTAATTTTACCTGGTCAAAAACAGCTCTGTTTTCAGCACGCCGTTTCAGTGCATGTGTCTTTAAATGATAATGAGCTTTGCTCACCCCGCCCCTCTGTTCTGTGGGTACACCGTATTAGACATTCTCTGACCGTATCTAACACAATAACCACGTGTTATTCGTTATAAACGTGGGATTATGAATTATATTGAGAACGTCGTACATAGAAAACATGCCGTAATGTACCCTGAGTGTAAACCTTAGACGCATTCATCGTGAAGCCTGCAGCAAGGTTTGCAAATTTCGCAAAGATTAATATAAATACTAATATAAAGGTTAATAAAACATTACACTCACATCTTCTGGAGGTTCAGCAGGAACACGTTGGTACCGATCCGTTTTTTCTCGTTTGTGAAGCTGTCTGGTGTGAAATGATTCGCGCAAACATGAAAGCACAGATGATCGTGGGGAATCCCCGTGAGGGAATCCCCGCGTCAATCCTTTGGGCATATCTCTTCAAAAACAAAACTCAGCCACTGCTTCTTCAACGGCTCGGATTTAGGAACATCCAAATGACTGCTGTGTTCCTTATTACATCTAAGAACAGAACACCACAATCGCTTAGACGCCATTCTACTCCAGCATATCAACAATGGCGGACTACTATGACGATGGCTGTCACAGCTTGCTCAGGGCGGGTCTTGTGTTGAAACACGGCTGTCAATCACAATAGCGGGAGGGGCGTACGATCTTATGACGTCACAATATCGAACGGCTTGATTTCAGAGATGGTCAAACATATAAGGAGATTAAAACAAAACCACTGGATGGATTTTTAACTTGATAGGATGGTTGTGTACAGGCACTGCCAACAGACATTTCAGTGCAATCAACTTGTAAAAGTGCATGTACCATTATATGACCCCTTTAAATTTACTTTCTCAGAACGAGCTGTTCTCAGATTCGGGGCAATGTGACGTCACTTTGCACAGGCCCCTCCCACGACTGTTGATTGACACTGCAGTTTGAGCATAGACCCGCCCTGAGTGAGCTGGACACAGTCCGCCATTGTTTCCACGCTGGAGCAACTGTAGACAAGAATGTCTCCTAAGCGATTGAGGTGTTTTGTTGTTGGATGTAAGAATGAACTGAGCAGTCTTCATTTACTCTGGTTGTTACTCGAGGATGGATCTGTACTGTTCGTGATTCAGCTTACAGTCTCCGGAGCGACAGGCCTAACGTTACTGATCACAGCAAAAATGAAAGTGAGAGCGCGGCAGCGCGCACTTTATGACAGCTCATCCAGTCGTGGATATACAGTTTATCAGTTGATTAAGCACCCACTGAAAAGGTGTGTATATATTTGTTTACTGTTAGTTCTAACGAGTGATTTGTGTATTTCGCTGTTCCATGATAATGAAAGGGAGAGAGAGAGAGAGAGAGAGTTTATGGATAAGACTTTAATGCGCACTTATATACTGTGTTTATTCGGCTCTTACAGTGATTTTCTGGAGTAAAACTAAGGCTTCATCTTTTGTGTGAGGTACAATAAACTTAATTGAACTCATCAGTATATTTTGGTCATTATTCGGACGGGGTCTGCTACAGCAGGCTTGTATTAATAGTGGATAAAAGCAGATGACAAATAACCGTAATTAAACTAAACTATTCCTGGTCTATCTCCATACAGCATTCTCTGGCTATGTGGGCATTATTGGCCGACTCAGTCGAAATGAACACCACTACTGAGAGTTTCTGTTTTGATATTATCAGATGAGATTGTCCTGGCTCTTAGCAGGAGCTCGTGAGGCTCCGCCTCCTGGGCCGGCAGCAGCAGTTATTTTGCATTTAAAGGGATACACACAAAAACGGTGCGTTTTTCTGAGCCCTAAAAAATGACAATTGAAACATGCTGTATAAAATTATCGGTTGGGTATTTTGAGCTAAAACTTAACATACACACTCTGGGGACATCAGAGACTTATTTTACATCTTGTGAAAAGGGACATAATAGGTGCCCTTTAAGAACCCATAGTTAAATATGTTAGTTTAAATCTTTCTGAAAGACATACATTATAGACAAATGGGAATATTAAAATATTAAGAAATTTAAATTGGGCAAAGTAATGTAAAGACATTTAAAGCAGTAGTTACGCAATACAAACATATGTTTATTCTTTTGTATAAAAGCTTTTGTATATTTATTTACTTGTTTTTCGATAGTTAGCTACTTACTCAGCCGAATTCCTTGGCCTCATGAGATTTCAACACATTTTTATTTGCTATGAAAATATTATGAGGGAAATTAATGGGCATCTGACTAGCTTACTTGGACCCTTAATAGAGCTGTAAATTTTAATGGGCAAACATGGGGCTGGTCTGTACAATATGATGGAAGCTGTCAAACATACAGCTGTAACATGTACCACAGGGTACATATGTGATTAGAAGCAAACCTCTCAACAGGCTCAACAATCAACCACATTTTTTGATATTTAAATATCCAGTAATACCATTGTCTTATTTCTATTGATTCTCTTTCTTAGTAAACATTTTAAAGTTAATGCAAATAAATTGATTACAAAGTAGATTTTTTTTTTTTAAGAATAAATTAGCTTGAATATTTTTTCAGTGTTTATAATTAAGCAGATGGGGAAAATGTAATCAAGCAGCCATTTATAATTATTGCATTCATCCCTTAAGGTCATGAGTTATATCTGTTCTGTTAATTCTGAATAATGTAAAAAGTAAACAGATTTCTTTTTTTCTTTTTTTTTGAGAAAGCAGCATCCTTGAAAATGCTTTCTTTTTAATAAATTATCCTATTAATTCGGCAATTTTCAGTGATTTATTTTAGTTTCTAAACACGCATAAAACATGCTTTTAATAGCATTGTAGAAATAGTTGTTAAAAATAATAATAAAAAACGCTAATAAATATAGCGTTCAGAAGATTCTTTATTATTTGGTTGCAGGAGCTTTTGGGTTTGTACAGATGGAGATCAAGCAAAAACAGGAACACTGTTGTGTCTACTTGTGCGGCATCATTTTTGGGAAAATATTGAACGTTTTTAAGCTTCATTTTCACTGTCCTTCAAACTCACATTTCAAAATTATGGAGAAACCCCAAAACTAAAGACTACAAAACCAAAACTAAAGTGTTTGAAAGTCCCAGTGGGCATTGTTTTAAGAGGAAGTGAATAAAACCACCCAGGCACTGTCTAGGAAAGGTTGTCTCTAAACCTTCGTCTGAAACAAAGAGAATTATGGAAGAAGCCTCAAAGAGACCGATGATCACTTTGAAATAGTAACAAAATTCAGAATTGTGAACCAGTCATCCATATTAAGTCCTCATGCAGGCCTGGTATGATGTTAGACAATTGCATTTAGAAATGATATTTGTACAGCTTTTTTATTCAAAGCAATAGGATGAATAGGACTAACTTCTGACTGTGATCTCAATGCCGAACTGTGGAATTTACCTCAGTACGTATAGTGCATATTAATGTATACAAATTAATGCTGTGTGGCATTTCAGGGACTGCACATCATCTGAATAAAGTAGCAGGAGACACTGGATGAATGACCCAAAATCACTGGTACATATTTACCACATAGACTGTAATATTTATGCAAACATCGCATTTAGTTTTTAAGAAGGCTTTTGTCATGTCACAATTACTTTTCGGCTTCATTGGAAATGAAAGAACAGATGACAAAACTGCAATCTAGCATTTGTATTTGAGTAAAATGACAAATAATTTGGCAGAGGAACGAATGTTCACACACACGCACACACACACGCACACACACACACACAAACTGTTTCTCTCACTCTCTCATACACACTCCATCTGCTGCTAATGCAGCCTCTTGTCTGAAGTGGGTGTGGCTGACGACTGAAGTCTCTGTGTCAGTCAGTCCCCTTGCCCCGCCTCCTTATGTGGTTTAGCTGTTAGGACCACCACAACATTTTTATTCAATTAAACAGTCCCCCCACCCCAAAAATCGTCCATACAACATCCTGTAAGCCATAAGATGTTGATTTTCTCTGTAAGCAATTTAGGCCTGTAATGATTTTGTGACTTGTTATGCTAATTATGATGGCCTTTTCAGTCTGTGAGAGCTAGTTTGTAGATTTATTAGTCGCTGACTGAGAGGGAACGAAAAGAAAAGTGTTAGCTGTAATTAATCCTGTTAACCAAGGATAATTGGGCAAAAAAATAGACACCGCCAATGGCTTTAGCTTTAAGGAGTGGCAGTTAACCCTGCTTCCTGTGTTTTATTTAACAGTTAATGTTTCCTCCATTTTCTGCTTCCTCTCAGGATCTCTGCAAACGTGCCAGCCCTGTTCCCTGAGTGTCAGGAGGCCTGCCTGAAAGGGCCACAGGGTTTAATGGCATTGCCACCTCCCTTTGCAACATGCACAGACTGTTATCTATTGGTATGTGCAAATTTCTTTTGTGTGACTTCATACGGCCCTACATGAACTCATCTGATATTACATTAAGTCATGAGTCTTGAGCTAATCTGGTCAATTTTACCCTCCTTTGGAACTATGAAATATGCAATCATAGGTATTTGTATAGCATTTGTACATTTGCATAAATACCGAAATGTACATTATTAAAGTATTGAAATATAAAACCACTTTAGAGCCATAGAAATGTATATGAATTGTTTTAATTAGTGGGTATTATTAAATGTTAAATAAATCATTTAAATGCTATGACATTTATTTAACATATTCACCAGGTTTTGCTTTACAGCGATTCAGTTCGATTTCGATTCACAAGCTTGCAATTTAATTCCAATCTTGATTTAATTTGGATATATCAGGTACATGACATGACTAATGCTGTAAACTGCTTAGGCAACTCTGTACATAACTATAATATGAAAGGTTAAAATTAACAACTGATTTTTATACCAACAATTAAATTGCACATTGAAATATAAACATTTAAACGGTGGTTGTCATTAAATTTGTTTTCATGGTGGATTTAGGCCTGTTCAAACATTCAAGTGCCCCTATTATGCTATTTTAAAGTTCCCTAATGTTGTCTTGTAGTCTCCTACAACAGGTTTACATGCATCAAAGCAAAAAAACATTTTTTATTTCCTCACAAGGCACATCACCTCATTTTCAATGATTCTCAAACGACTCGTCAGATGAATCAATCTCTCTAAATCCCTTCTTTCCGCGAGCTACTCTGCTCTGATTGGCTTACCACGTACAGTGCGCGCGTCGAAAACAAAAATGCCCATTGCCATAACAACGTCAGCCTGTGTCCTGAGGCTTCCTTCATCCTAAACTAAACACAGTAACGAACAATGACGTCGATTTTACCATATCAATCCTAGCGTGAGTCCAATGATGAAACATTGGAAGAACTAGTTATTCAACCCGAGCCTCCATAGCAAGGATGACTCGAGCAGGACGTTTCTCAGTGATCCACTACTCAGTTTGAGGTACATTATGAGATGTTGAAACTGTAATTCCTCACCATCAGCATTAACAAGAGTATGTCCGTCAACAAACTGATTATTTTACTTGTACTAATTTATTTACAAGTATTTTTGTAATGTTGTGGTGGACACATGGAAACTGTATCAATAACAGTCCATATATGCAATACATTAGCCAAGCTCTAGCGGGAATGACTGATGAAACATAAACGTTGGTAAAACAAATCTTGCTCCATGCTTAATCTTTCCTCAAAGTAGTGAGAACGACAGACAATCTGCATTAAGACACAGTTTTAGGTAATAGTGGCCCAGAACTGATTAGCAGAATTATTTCAGTAAGACAGTAAAAATGTGAGTTGACCAGTTAGCAGGAGACCTACACAATATAAAACTCAAAACTAAGTATTTTAAACACCATCTTTCAAGAGCAAGCGGTTTGCGAATCCTGCATTGAACTCCGAGATTTTAGAAGCAGTCGTTAGTAAAATAAAGGGAACACAGCAAAAGTTTAGGATTATACTGCTGTGATATCATGGTAAAGATGAATTTTAACCACTGGTTCTTCACATGCTCGTCCTTGGCCAGTGAAAAAAAACTGGCTTTACCTTCACATTGTAGAGCACAGCATCTTCTCGACATGATGCTATCCAGTATCCACAGGAATCAGCTGCAGTGTTTGAGGATGTTCAAGTTTTCCCTGGTGTCTGCGCATGCGCAATAAGTGGGTGGGCAATATGCTAATGTTTCGTCTTGACGTCATAACGAAACGGCTAATGACTCGTTTGAAAAACGATTGATTTCATTGACTCAGAGTCGACTCTTACTTTTGAAAGACAATAACTTTATATACTGTGCAAAAAACTTTGCA
This sequence comes from Rutilus rutilus, assembly GCF_951802725.1. Classification (NCBI taxonomy): domain Eukaryota; kingdom Metazoa; phylum Chordata; class Actinopteri; order Cypriniformes; family Leuciscidae; genus Rutilus; species Rutilus rutilus. The sequence continues at coordinate 14,671,041 of NC_140215.1, read as the reverse complement.
GGATGTTTTCATTCACTTAGAGCTGTTACACACTTCATGAAAGGTCATTTTCAAAAATCCATAATAAGGGCCCTTTAAATATTAAAGAACAGGTAGAAAAGTAATATGTTATATAATTCATATATTTAGCAAAATGCTTATTTCTAGAGTTTTTTTTGTTGTTGTTGTTGTTGCTAACTATCGAGTTATATTATATTTTTTCTGCTGTTGAAACACAGATTGAGCGATTACTTTAGACATGATACATTTCATGTATCTTTCAACATACCTTCTGATGTTTATTCATGTTTATTTCATGCTGTAACTAGTAGTAAAGTGGAAGAGATGATCGGTTCATGTCATGTGTACTGCATATAAATATGATATGATATAAATATGAAAACTTTCATATAAAGTATCAAAGCTTATTGTGATTTATTGGACTGCAGGCAGGCGTGCTACAAATAATTTTAGTTTTGTTCACGCATCAACTGAAAACAACAGAGACTACATAGATTCTTGGGATTTAAGAATCGATAACGGTTCATCAAAATGAGAATCGATTAATATCCCTTTTTATAACGGTTTCATTCTGTTCTGTGTGATTTATGATGTCGTATTAAACACGTTTTGAAGGATTACACAATTATAAACGTAAAAATGTTAAAATGAGTGAACATTTAGTCTCATAACATAAAAATATCAATATAATAGTGTTTTGTAACTAAAATGATTGTAACTGTGCATTTTATATCAAGAAGTGTTTAGTTTTAGAAAAAAAAAAAAAAAAATCAATATAATTGTACAATGTTACAATATTAAGGAAAATCAACAATAGCTGTGCATAAATACTTGCATTTTAGATGCTGTCAATATGCCCAATTTGTACATTTCAGCATTAACCAAACATACAAAAATGTATGTGTAAACATTTCGTACCTATGTATGCTAAGGAGTTCAGGGTGAACTATTAGAATGTCTACAGTTTTGGGATTGTAAATATTTCAACTCTTGCCACTAAATTATATTAGAGGAAGGAAAACTAACTTGTTTTTCCTTTAACACAACAATACAAAGACCCTTCTTCATAAACACAAAACAGCATGATACAATGCTGAGTTTTGAGATAACAAGGCCTGAAATGGTCGGTGTCCCTTCCTACTCCTTTCTTATCTTGTCTTTTAAACCTTTGAGCAGCTCTAAGTAAATATGTAATTAATAGCAGACATTTCAGCATCAAGCATGGGAGCAGCTGCAATAACATCCTTCTCTAAAATTTTCCATACGCTGTTCCCTTTACAGCCAAGTTTACAGCATCCACAAAGACCTCTATGAAATTGTTTGTTCTTTTTTCTTAGCAGATGATTCAGAGAATTGCCAGGAAAAATATATTTTAAGAAACAATGTTTTCATGACCTCTGATATGTGCATCGTTTTTAAAGGACATCAAGGAGAGGCTGAATATGATGAGAAAGAAAATGTTGAGCGACAGTAGACTTAAGTTTCAATGTCAATACTAAATATACCTGAACAATAATTTAAGTAAGTAAAGACAGAAGAAAAGTGACACTTTTGTTTTCTGCAAATGTTGGTGTTTTTAAAGGGCACAGGCAAAGGCGTCTTGATGCGTTCTGTCACCTGAGGTCACATTCACTTCCAAAGAGAGCAACCATAAGGTGACAGAGCTTTGTTAATTGCACAGAAAAATAAATAAATGGATGAACTAATTCCCCAATATGTATGTGAGTCCAACTTAATTAAAGAAACAAACTCAAATCAACCTTCAGCAAGAAAAAAAGAGAAGTGTGTACACCCAGCGTGAACTTGTCTCGCCCCTAAGCGTCCCGCAGGAGGTAGTTTTAACGTCTTTAGTATGTTTATTGTCACTGTCACATATAGCATAGGAAGCAAGGACATCCACAAAGGAGAGGCCAAAAGAAGAGAGCACTTGACATTCCCCCCTCTGAAGTAAAAAAAAAAACCTTAATTACACCATTTAAATAATTATTTACTGGATTTGTTTGTCCCTCATCTTCTCCCACCCTTCCTCCCCCTCCTATATTTATTCATTTATTTTCTTCTCTTCTTCTTAGGGAGGTTTTCACCATATGGTTGCAGATCAAGTAATGTCAAAAATTTTGCCCTTGCAAGTTTTTGCAATTTGCAGTTTTCAAACGTGAGACCTGTTGAAGGCACAAGTGATAATGGACGCGCTCTACCCCCTACTGCCTCTGTCCCACCATATCTTTCTTCAATTAATGCTACAGCGGGAGCTTCATGTAATAACACTTGCGCTTGTGGCCTGTCCACGTGAAAGAGGGAGGGTATAGGTGGTGTGGAAAGAGAGAGAAAGTAAGTAGGGTAAAAAAAAAAACTAATTAAAATGCCACTGTTGTGCGCTCATGTGACTGTCGCATGTTAGCTGGATGCTTATATTGTGTTTTGAGGTGGACGAGAGCATGCAAAGCTTTGTCTATCGTTATTGCTGTGAGCAATCAGGGTGATGCCAGCAGGACGGTGGACGCGTTGACAGCTGTAATTATGTATCTCCATGGTGATCACTTTTGGCCTGTCGTGGTCGCCAGGCTGGCTCCTCCTCCTCTGGCATTTAATCAGATTGTGCTGTCACTTGTCAGGTGGATGGCGGCTGGTTGGGGCATCGTGTGCGTTTTGTGGGAGTGTGTTTGTGTGTATGTCTCTAGTCTGTCTCACCACTTGTGCCTAAAACGGCGAAGAATGTTTAATTACATGCGGCAGAGCTCTATCTCTCAGTCTACACCCCTAGCTTGGTCAGTTCTCTTTCATCCTGCATCTCCTCCACAGGCCGGTTCGGTTGTAAGCCGTCTTATGCGACTCTCAAAGAGGGGCATCTCTGAAAGAGAAGAGCCAAGCAGAGGAGAGGCACCCTCTTTCACCTAACAAAAAATGCAGGGCTCTCTTCTCCCGGCTCTAAGTATTAGTTTAAGCAACGCATACTGTGCATGAGCATGAAAGTAGTTCTGCATTTTGTTAAGGGAATGTTTTAGCCACACAAAATATAGAATTCTGTCCTTTACCTACCCTCATGTCATTCCAAATCTGTATGACTTTCTTCAATTGGTCGTTCTCTTGCTGCAACACTGTAAAAGTATCATAAAAGTGGTTTGACTTTAGCACTGAAGTCCATGTCCACTGAGGTTATGTGATTATAATATTATATAATAAATACATTATATTATGTGTTATAAGCTTTTACCTTAAACAATTGAGTCAGTGGGTTGAAGTGGAGAATTGCATGAGTCTGATTCAAGAATGAATCATTAAGACTTGTTTTGCAAACTCATTCATTGAAAAGATCCAACTTAAGAATAATTTGTTCATGAATATCCTCTTTTCTCCTGAACAAGGAGTGCAACTGTGGATGTCAATTTTACATTGTGGTATGTTTCTCACACAAAGTTTTGTATAGCTTCAGAAGACATGGAATACAGTTGTCTGATACTTTTGATTATGGTCCTTTTTGATCCTTGAAACTGAAAGCCTCAGTCCCATTCATAATGTGTAGATTCATCGTATTTCTCTTGTTAAGTTTCAGAAAAGAAAGTAAGCCACAAAAAGACATGAGGTTGTGTAAATAATGACAATGTTTCTTTTTAATAAAATAAAATAAAAATTCATTCATCTCAATCTATTTTCTAAAGGCATGTTTTTATATCCTTTTGTGAATGATTCATCCTTGCATACGTTTCATTTTTAAAAGTGTTTTTTGACCTTGCCTTTTAAATTATAATATCAAAGGTCTCTGGCGACGTATGCCGGATTTCACCAAACATTTAGACCCCGGCCCTGCGCAATCAACTGCAAGCTCACGTTCATCCGACCTGCCTCCAGTCAATGACCAATGGATTTTTTAGCCTATGATCATTTGTTTCACTTGGATGTATGTCACAAAACGGAAGAAAAATTCTGTCGCTATTTCTGTTTCATCGCGACTTTAGAAGTTTACAGTGTCAGTTAGATAATAACCAAGGTCCATGTACTCAGTCAAACAATATTCTGAAAGCACTAACTCAAAAGAACACTGATCTAAATTGGATACGGACATCATGACACGTCCAACACATTACAAGGCGTGGGCTGAAGATGTGAATAGAGACCCTCATAACCTTCTTAGTGCCCCAACAGGAAGGAGGCTTGTTTTTATTGCGCCCCCGTGTCCTTTAATGTGTAAGATGAAAGCCTGTGCATCAGTGGTGTTTTTCTTTGCTTTTTATGGCTTGCTAATTCATATTTAGAGAAAAAGGAAAACATAAACGCATTGTTGTAGAGTGCTTTTGGATTGGATTCATTTATAGCCCCCTTATTTATGCACTTCCTGAAATCCCAAAAAAGACAGTCGCCCACTGTGCCTTTGTATGAGCCTGGTTTTACTCTAATGTGCACATTCTATTATTTGTACAGCTCATAATATTTCTGCATGATCACAAAATGCTGTGCAATGATTTTTTTATTCTAACTGTGAGCTTCCTCTTTGGTAACAACTTCTAACAAAGGCCACATGTACAGATGGCTTTTACATTTTCAGCCAGTCATCTATATCTCACAAATGCGTCTTAAGCATTTGGATTGTTGGTGATGCTGTGTGGTTATTTATCTGAACTCCTTTGCCTCTGTCCTTCTCTTTGTTGCAGTGAACAGGAAGCAGAATGTCTGAGGTGCAAGTCCATGGACTGCTAATGAGACTAGATCTACGGTTTGTGGTGAGCCAAGTCTGGCTTCTTTAATACAGTATCAAAGGGATAATTTCCTCCAGCAGCCTGCCTCTGAGCATCACTGTGAGCCGTTCATGCTGTCTACAGTCTTTTTCTGGCCTTGTGGAATATACAAGAAACCAGGCTATTTTATATTTTGTTAAAGGAAATGTGGAGCCCAGTTCTAGTGTTAACATGGGTTAGGTGCATTTTTTTCTTTGTGTGCAATGGATGTATACAGTATACCAACTAATGACTGAAATATCAAGTGATATAGATTAGTGCTGTATGTCTTTTTTTTTTTGGGGGGGGTGTGCGGTGTGATTGCAGTGTTGCCTTTACACTTGGGTGAGTCTCAAAGGAATGCATGTTTGATGGACAGCCCAGAGATAACCATTCCTCCTTGGGGTGAGGCCAGTCTTTGCAGATCAATAGTGAATCCTTTACTTTTTCTTGCCATTTACCCTGGCTCTCTCTACCAGGAGCACAGTTTTGACTGTAATGGTTGTGCTTGTGCCCATTTTGCGAGAAGAGACATAGACATTCCCTCCACATGCTTCTGGAAAACATGGCAGACATTTAGTAGGACAGGAGGAGTATGTTTTGTCTTGCAGTGAGAGAGACAGTTCAGGCTGTATTATACAGTACACAAAAACCATAATTCTTCTGGTTGAAGGGATAGTTCACCCATAAATTCTGTACTCACACATGTCTTTCCAAACCAATAAGAATTTTTTTTTTTTTTTTTTTTTTTTTTTTTTTTTGTGAAACAAGAAAGATATTTTGAGGAATGATGTGTTTTTTTTTTTGGTGTGTTTTTTTAAGACTTTTTTTTTAAGTCAATGGGCACCAAAAGTATTTGGCTAATATTCCTCAAAATATATTTTGTTCTCCGCAGAAGACAGAAAATCAGGCATTATATATATCGCCAAAAATATATATGTGACTATGTATGTTTGTGTGGATGAAATCACACTGAGAGCAGATGGATGGTCACTCAAGTTTGCACTTTACTGGGCCTGGCACAAACAAAACTGGGATAAACATGTAAGATCAAAACCAGAAGCTGGTTAGTACACAGTGCATCAATGTTGCTCAGAAGTCAGCAGCGAGAGATGTGAGAGACTGCTGCTGATGACGTTGCTCCGCTCACAATATCATGTACACAACAGCCAATGGCAAGTTTTCCCAATTTATGCATGAATTTAACAGCATTATTTAAACTCAGTTACACACATACATATATACACACACACACACACAGACACACACACATATATATATATATATATATATATATATATATATATATATATATATATATATATACAATGGATACAAAATGAATGTGAAGCATTTAAGTTGTTACCCGAAAAAACAATTAAAATTTGTCTAAATTTTTTTACTATATGCTGATGAACAGTACTTCTAAAAGACAAATAAAAGTTATATATATATATTAGATGTAGTTTTTCTTATATAAGAAAATTGACCAAAAAAGTTCTGTGATATCATGTCCTGCCCCAATTTCCTGTTTCAATAGGAAATGTGTGAACACAGGAAAGAAAACATGTTTGTCAAACCATTTCATGATTTTAATGTCTAAAAGGTTGCTACTCACTTTTTTTTGAAACATCTATAGTGTGTATCTATAGTTTTATAGTCAAGAAACCACAATGACAATTTAAGCTTATGCATTTTTCATTTGACAAATATTGTTTTCTGAAGTGAGCTGTAATGACACGCATCTGAATTTTCTTAGCAATTATGGTTTCATAATTGTCCTGCCTTAATCATTTCAAATTGTAGAAATTTGTTTACTTGCTCTTTAAACCTACTACTTACTCCTTACTGAGAAGTGTTGTGCATATGAAGTGCATCCAGTGTAGGTTCCTTGCTGTAGTGTACATCGCTTGGACTGAAAAGTTGTTTTTGAATTGACCAAGAGATAATGTGGCTGAGCTGCTCATTTTGAATTCATAGAGCAGACCTTTGTAGTGTTTGAATATAACGTGTAAAAGAAGAATTTCACTGAACATAAACTTGGATGAGGTGTGTGAAAAACCCTCCAGGGATTCTCTAAACCAAGGTAAGCCTGAAATTTGACTGCTAAAGTAACATAGTTCTGTTTTAAACAAGGCATGCAATAACATTTAGACATTGTGAGGCCTCTAAACATGGTCTCATGATTGAAACCAGCTCGAATCAAATTGATTCTTTTTTTTCTTTTTTTTGTCACGTTGGAATAAAACTGAAGCATAACTGAATGAAAATGAGCTGCTAAGGAATTCTTAGTACTGATAGATTTGAGTCAAATAGATGAGATACCTGGCACCATATGTGGAGTTTCAGAAACGGCTTTGGCACAAAACAATTATATCACTGTCGGTTAGTGGTCCAAATTCCCGGTGTGAAGGGCTGGTGGAAATTAGGACGAAATGGCTGGAACAGGTTCTAACTAACAAATTGAATATGATTTAGTCGATTAACAACAAATTGGAATGTGTAAAGACTTGCATGAATGGAAATTATATCTCTTACTGTTCGGTTTTTAAAAGCAAGAAAACAGGAGAATTTAGCACCACTTAGCCTGATATGAAAGTACAAAGTAAAAAGCTATAGAGAAAAGAATCCACATCTTACCAAATTATAGGGTTTTCACAAGTGCTTTTATCATTCTTGCCAATTGCTATCAGTTGCCCCCACAGTTATGTGATTATGGTGACATTTTCCATATCTGTTCATTTCCAATATGATTATTATTATGCTGTGGTGCGTTATTATGTTCTCTCGCATGCTTTTAAATAATTTACTGATCGCATTCAGCGTTCAACCCTAGTCTTTGGGATCCATTTCAGGTCATCTGGAATGACTCATTTCCCTGTAACAGCTTTCAGTAAACAGAGCCGATGAGGGGAGACGTTGTCCTTTAACTGCTAAGATAATGAAGTACTGTGGGATCTGACTTCCGGGCTGGCCAGGGCAGGTTGGAGTAAGTTCGGCCCAGCGCAGGGAACTGCAGCGTGGGGCAGGGCGCCATGGCAGGTGCCTGTGTCAGCAGTCCTGCCGGCCAAGGGGAGAGGTCAATCTCACACCTCCAGCAGGTGGGACACAGGCTTGCATTAATGATGCTTACAGTGAGATAGCTGCAGTGTCAGGGGGAGAGGAAAGCATCGAGCCAGGTGTCTCCTCCAGCTCTGAGATTTACACAGGAACACAACACCGGTAACGGGCTTCTAAATTAGAAATTCTTGCTTGATGAAGTTGTTGGGTCAGTGAAGATCTGCTTTTGTGCTCATCTCTTTTTAGAGAACGATAATGTTTATATCACACATTGCTTTATTGAAAGCCCAAAGACTTACATTTACACAAGAATATTACAAAAATGCCTTATTTTTTATATTTGGTTAAGGCGCATGTGGGTGTGGTGTGTTTGTGCATGTTTGTTTGAGGACAATGAGTCTATATGTAAAACTGAATTTTAGCCCTTTTTTGACAGGAACGTTTTTTTTTTTTAATCTTTATAAAATAACTAAACTAACCCAATAAGAGCATTATCTCTTACTTTTTCATTATGTTAACTTATAATTAAAATTAATTTATCTTTTTTATCTAGATTTTTAAGGATTATCTTACCAAGAATTTTCAAAAATCTTTCCTGAAAGAGATTTTTTACAATTTAAATTGTATTGATATGTCAAAAGGGATATCTATCCATCTTCGATATTGCACATTATAATGTTTTAATGGCAAAATTTGCTTGTAGCATACAACCTATTTTTTTGTGTGTTTTAATTTTCTTTTTGTTAACAAAGAAGTATAGCCTATTTATAATATCTGACATTTATTGTTTGTTTAGAATTGAAAAGTCTGCATGAAGTGGAAATTCATCTAATTCCATCTAATTGATTTTATTGTAAGCGATTATGCATATGTTGAATTTTCTTCGAAAACATTTTTTAGGTGATTTATGGCAGATTTCTCCATTCATTTAATCTGCTTAGAAACGCTGTCCCTTTTTTACAATTGTCTGCAAACTTGCATTCAGATCTGCCTCCATAGTCCAACCAATCGACAACCGATGGATAAAACCAAGTCTTCTTTTTCTTTTTTTTCCACGAAAGAAAGGTTTGTTGCTGCTTAGGTTTCATTGTGACTTTCAATGTCTGTGCATCGCTCTTTCGTGAGATTGCAGAACATCTTGGTGTTAGTGTGTGCAGTGTTAATTGTAAATGGGGCCGATGCATTTACAGAATCGGGTCAGGAAAGCTTCTTAATAACATTTCTTGATATCATGAGACTTAACTAAACATAAAACTATTGCTTTGGAGTGCTTCCTCCGGATGTTAGATCACCTTAATGACACGACTGGCAAAAATAGCTGTAATGGTTAGTCTTTTGATTTGTGTAAGCTTCCAAGTTTAAAAGCTTTACGTAACCAGCTTTAATCTACAGTTTAGATTATCTATACGGTTAAGATTAGGAGCATTTGATGTTCCAAGAGCAGCCCCTGTGGCCGTTCTGCCTCATTCTGCACTCCTATATATCACACATCTGAATCATGAGCTTCTCAGCTCATCTTTCTCCATACCTCTTTGTCCTTCTGCTCTCGTCCGTGCGGTAATGGATGAATGAAAGGAGGAAGGATCTATTCTGGACATTTCACGGCCCCGTCAGCTCTTTACCACAGATGATCAGCTGTTGTGCGTGTTTGCGTGTGTGTATTATAGCAGAGTGTAATATAAACAGAGATAATGTAAGCGTGTCCTGATGCCACAGTGAGTGTGCATTTGTATCAGTCATTTATAAAGAGTGGATATAGGAGTGTAAATTTGTAGCTTAAAGGGATATTTCATCCATAAATAAAAACAATTCTGTCATTTACTCATCCTCATGTTGTTACAAACCTGTATGATTTTTTTTTCTTATGTGCAGTGGAACATGACAGGATATTGTGTAGAATGTTGGTAACCAAATAGTTTAAACATTTCTCAAAATATCTTTGTTCCACACAAGTCAGTCAGTCATGATGATCCTTTTAAGAGTTTGCATTATCTTCTATGAGATGTTACTTGTACAGACTAATAGTCTGCACATGGGCCAGTTTTTCTTATCAGAGCAAAACAGGGTCTGTTTAAATGTTAAATATGTTATTATCTATCAGTCTAACTGTGTTTCATTATTAAAAGCACAATTTTTGCCCTTTGTCTCTTTCTCCTCTCTTTGGCCTGACTATTTCTCTTCTTGCATCTGGTCTGAAGCGTCCTGAAGGAGGGTCTCCTTCGCCCCGGTCTTCCATTTTGTCTGAGATCAGGAGTATTTGCTGGCCCCATTTGATCCTTTCAGTACTCTCGGGTTTAATGTCTGGCCAGTGTTTTTCAAGCAGCAGGTAGTCACAGGGAAGCCGTTCTAGGGTCATCACTCTTTTGTGTCACTGTAATTCA